>NC_057397.1:44825686-45150102 GCF_019320065.1 Cervus canadensis | reverse complement strand
TAGAGTTGCCATGTGATCCAGAAATCCCACTCCTGGCATATGTCAGGGCAAAAGTATAGTTCAACAAGATACATGCGCCCTATGTTCATGGGCTTCCCTGGGGGCTCAGATCGTAAAGAATCCGTCTGCAATGCAGGAGACCTGGGTTCGATCCCTGGGTTGGGAAGATCCCCTGGAGAAGGGGAAGAATACTGGCTACCCACTCCAGTATTCTGGCCTGGAGAATTCCATGGACAGAGGAGCCTGGCAGGTTCCAGTCCATGGGGTCACACAGAGTCGGACACGACTGAGCAACTTTCACTACATTCATAGCAGCGCTGTTGACAGTAGCCCAGACATGCAAGCAACCTGCATATCCACTGACAGATGAATGGATAAAGAAGATGTGAGATACACGGACACATACACACTCACACGCACACACTATAGTTTTCAGCCACAAAAAGGATGAAATAATGCCATTTGCACCTAAATGGATGGAACTAGAGACCATCACATGATGTGAAGTAAAACAGAAAGACAAAGACATCGTAGGATATCATTTACATGTGGAATCTAAAATATGACACAAATGAATCTATCCATGAAGCAGAAACAGACTCACTGATACAGCTGCGGATGCCAAGGGGGACAGGGGTGGGGCAGTGTTGGAGTGGGAGTTTGGGACTAGCAGATGCAAATTATTATACACAGAATGAATCAACAACATGGTCCTATTGTATAGCACAGGGAACTATATTCAGTCCTGTAACAAACCATAATGGAAAATAATATGAAAAAGAACGTATAACTGAATCACTCTGCTGAACACCAGAAACACACTATTGTAAATCAACTACACTTCAATTTAAAAAAAAAAAAGGCAAACACAGTTGGTTTCTGATCACTAATGAAAGCATTTTTTTGTATGTTGGTTATTTATGTTACCCTCTTGGCTTGGTAGAAAGAAGTCTTCATGACTGGCCTCTGCTGACTCATCTGCCCTTGACTTTGCTTCACAGCTTTCGTAAGTTCTTGACCCTCATTCCGTCGGCATTAGTTTCCCCCTCTCTATATTTTCCCAGAACTCAGTGAGCTCCCATCACAGGTTTCTCATAGAACTATAGGTGGAAACCTAAAAAATCTTCATAAGTTGCCTCTTTCTGGAAGGAGATGTGGTTTTAGTGATGAATAGGTATCACTATTGAGTAGTAAACACCAACAAAGCTCACACTGTTTTTCATGTATTTCTTGATTTAAAAAATGATGATATGATATTTGACTCTAAGCTTCAAAGTGAAATTCCAACTTACGGAACATTCAGTCCCACTTTCCAGTCCCCATTCCAATAACACTTTCACCAGGAAGTTATTTCTCAACAATAAACATCAAACAAATACACAGTTTTCACACGTGTATTGGGTCTTCATCTAACATTCTCTTTATCCAGGTCCTCTTTCTTTGGAGTCAGTTGGTAAGAAAACAAAAGTTAGGTAAACAATTTTAACCAAAGGTACTTTAAAACAGGCAACCACAGACAGAAGAGCTAGGCTCAATACTACCCATGCCACTTTAATACGTTTGAGCAACTTAGAATTGATTAGGTGTTCCCAGGTTGGTTTCTGCCTCTAAAACAAAACTTTTATCACAGCCAGGAAAGTTATAAGGGGTTTACAATATTGAGAGCCTCGGACCATCTTTGTCCATCACGTGGTCCCTTCTTTTCTACCCCTCATCCCCTCTTTCTAGCTAGATGCTGAACTCTGGAGCCATCTTGGTATATGTGATGGGAATGAGAAGGTAATTTGGGAATAGAGAGAGGAGAATTAGCTTAGCATACCCATGTGTATTGAAATGTATATTCTATAGAGATTTAAAAAAATCAAATCAAGTCCTAATGAGATGGATGAAACTGGAGCCCCTTATACAGAGTGAAGTAAGCCAGAAAGATAAAGAACATTACAGCATACTAACACATATATATGGAATTTAGAAAGATGGTAACGATAACCCTATATGCAAAACAGAAAAAGAGACACAGAAATACAGAACAGACTTTTGAACTCTGTGGGAGAAGGTGAGGGTGGGATGTTGCAAAAGAACAGCATGTATACTATCTATGGTGAAACAGATCACCAGCCCAGGTGGGATGCATGAGACAAGTGCTCCGGCCTGGTGCACTGGGAAGACCCAGAGGAATCGGGTGGAGAGGGAGATGGGAGGGGGGATCGGGATGGGGAATAAGTGTAAATCTATGGCTGATTCATATCAATGTATGACAAAACCCACTGAAATGTTGTGAAGTAATTAGCCTCCAACTAATAAAAAAATTAAAAAAAAAATAAAAATAAAAAAAAAAATAAAAAAATCAAATCAAAATGCTCAAGTGTGTGTACTAGTCATTCACTGGAAATTATCTGCTAAAAGATGTTAGGTTAAAAATTAGCAAAGTGAATAATTGTTCAATCTATTAATATAGTCAACTGGCATGCACATATTAATGCATTTTGCTAGTAAAACAATTTAACAATTCAAAACCTAAACTATTATTAATGTCATGTATATTTTCTTTTACAATGTTAGTTTATCTAATATCTAATAATTCTGCCTGCTTATGTATCACTCTTCACAAACCACCTCTAGTGAATGCTATCACAGGTGGAAGTTAGTTATTCAGTAGAACTCAGGCTGGATGCAATAGACTTGGAAGATTAAGAGCTTTGCAGCTAGAATTCCTGGTTCAAGTCTCAGCTTCGACCCCTGTCATATTTATGACGCAAGTTACTTAGTGATCTTAAACTTTAGTTTTCATTTCCCTAAAAGGAACACATAGTCGAAGGTTTTGGCAGTGGAAAATTCTGAAAGAGATGGGAATACCAGACCACCTGACCTGCCTCTTGAGAAGCCTGTATGCAGGTCAGGAAGCAACAGTTAGAACTGGACATGGAACAACAGACTGGTTCCAAATAGGAACAGGAGTACATCAAGGCTGTATACTGTCACCCTGCTTATTTAACTTATATGCAGACCCAGGTTCGTTCCCTGGGGCGGAAGATCCCCTGGAGAAGGAAATGGCAACCCAATCCAGTACTCTTGCCTAGAAAATTCCATGGATGGAGGAGCCTGGTGGGCTACCGTCCATGGGGTCGCAAAGAGTCGGACATGACTGAGCGATCTCACTTAGAGTACATCATGAGAAACACTGGGCTAGAAGAAGCACAAGCTGGAATCAAGATTGCCGGGAGAAATATCAATAACCTCAGATATGCAGATGTCACCACCCTTATGGCAGAAAGTGAAGAGGAACTAAAAAGCCTCTTGATGAAAGTGAAAGAGGACAGTGAAAAAGTTGGCTTAAAGCTCAACATTCAAAAAACTAAGATCATGGAATCTGGTCCCATCACTTTGTGGGAAATAGATGCGGAGACAGTGGAAACAGTGTCACACTTTGTTTTTGGGCTCCAAAATCACTGCAGATGGTGACTGCAGCCATGAAATTAAGAGACGCTTACTCCTTGGAAGGAAAGTTATGACCAACCTAGACAGCATATTAAAAAGCAGAGACATTACTTTGCCCACAAAGGTCCATCTAGTCAAGGTTGTGGTTTTTCCAGTGGTCATGTATGGATGTGAGAGTTGGACTGTGAAGAAAGCTGACCGCCGAAGAATTGATGCTTTTGAACTGTGGTGTTGGAGAAGACTCTTGAGAGTCCCTTGGACTGCAAGGAGATCCAACCAGTCCATCCTAAAGGAGATCAGTCCTGGGTGTTCATTGGAAGGACTGATGCTGAAGCTGAAACTCCAATACTTTGGCCACCTCATGCGAAGAGCTGACTCATTGGAAAAAGACCCTGATGCTGGGAGGGATTGGGGGCAGGAGGAGAAGGGGACGACAGAGGATGAGATGGCTGGATGGCATCACCGACTCGATGGACATGAGTTTGAGTGAACTCCGGCAGTTTGTGATGGACAGGGAGGCCTGGTGTGCTGCGATTCATGGGGTCACAAAGAGTCGGACATGACTGAGCAACTGAACTGAACTGAACTGAAAAGGAACATAATTGTCTGCCTTATAAGGGTTATTGAGAGATTAAATGATATATAATGTATGTGAAGATTTCGGCACAGTGCCCGACATACAGCAGAAATCTAATACATGACAAAGATACTGCTGAAAAAGGAGCAGCAGGAAGCAGAGCTGGGGCCAGGATTTAGATCATGGTGGTACCATTAAGAAAAACTGGAAACCCAGAGAGAGGACTTGGCTGATCCAGAATGAGGTTGATAAAAGCATATGATAGTAATGATCTGGTCTGTGAAGTGGTAAAAGTAAGTTTTTAGGAAATAGTATGTTAAGTGTCAAACACGCCCATTAGCCTGGGGAGAGGCTGCAATGTCTTTTTGTGGACAGCAGGGGGCCCCCAGGCACTGGAAAGCAGCAAGCAAGGCTTTTTTTTTTTGGTACTTTGCTCAGTTTTCTTACTGCTGGCAAAAGCGAAGACCTAGCCTCATTTGGGGTCATGGTTTAAAAGACAGGGATTAGAGAGGTGCACAGCAAGCCATGGGACACCAAGGATAGCGAGTGATCACCAGAAGCTAGAAGCAGCAGCAGCAGCTAGAAGCAGCAATCTTTCCTTAGATTCTGGAGGGATCCCAGCAGGGCTGACACTTTGATTTGGGGCTTCTGGCCTCTAGAACTGCGGGAGGATAAATCACAGTCTGTGTTGATCTGGCAATCGTAGGAAACTAACACACCTTCCTTTGTAGGAGAAGACCTGCATGCTGTGTGACACCTCCAAGGTCACAGAGTCAACAGGTAGCCTATCTCGCATTCCATCTTGCCTTTTAACTGTTCTTTAAGAATTTTATTTTTCTTAAAGAGATGGGAATACCAGACCACCTTACCTGTCTCCTGAGAAACCTGTATGTAGGTCAAGAAGCAACAAAATCAAACATGGAACAACCAACTGGTTCAAAATTGGGAAAGGAGTGTGTCAAGGCTGTATACTGTCACTATGCTTATTTAACTTATATGCAGAGTACATCATGCGAAATGCCAGGTTGGATGAATCACAAGCTGGAATCAAGACTGCTGGGAAAAATATTAATATCAATCATCTCAGATAGACAGATGATACCACTCAAATGGCAGAAAGTGAGGAGGAACCAAAGAGCCTCTTGATAAAGGTGAAAGAGAAGAGTGAAAAACCTGGCTTGAAATTCAATATTAAAAAGTCTAAGATCATGGCATCTCGTTCCATCACTTCATGGCAAACAGAAGGGGAAAAAAGTGGAAGCAGTGACAGATGTTCTTTTCTTTGGCTCCAAAATCACTGCAGATGGTGGCTGCAGCCATGAAATGAAAAGACGCTTGCTCCATGAAAGGAAAGCTAGGACAAACGTAGACAGCATATTCAAAAGCAAAGACATCACTTTGCTGACAAAGGTCCAAATAGTCAAAGCTAGTTTTTCTAGTAATTGTATGGATGTGAGAGTTGGACCATAAAGAAGGCTGAGAGCTGAAGAACTGATGCTTTGGAACTGTTATGCTGGTGAAGATTCTTGAGAATCCCTTGGATTGCAAGGAAATCAAACCAGTCAATCTTAGAGGAAATCAACCCTGAATAGTCACTGGGAGGACTGTTGCTGAAACTTTAATACTTTGGTCACCTGATGCAAACAGCCAACTTACTGGAAAAGACCCTCAGGCTGGGGAAGACTGACGGCGAAGGGAGAAGAGGCGGCAAAGAATTAGATGGTTAGATATTGATACAGACTCAGGGGACATGAATTTAAGCCAACTCTGGGAGATGGGAGAGGACAGAGGAGCCTGGCCTGCTACAGTCCGTGAGATTGTAAGGAATTGGACACAACTCAGCGACTGAACAACAACAAAAAACCTCAAGCTGTATACAGTTTTCTGTATGTTAGTCATACCTCAATAAAATGCTATTTGTTTGTTTTAGATAAAAGAAAACAGTTTAAAATCAGTACAAGCTTATGCCATACAGCACAGGGAACTCACCTTGGTGCTCAGTAATAACCTAGAGGGGTGGGATAGGGGTGGGATGGGAAGGAGGTCTCAGAGAGGGGGGATATATGTACACGTAGAGCTGATTCATGCTGTAATACAGCAGAGACTAACACAACATTGTAAAGCACTTATACTCCAATTAAAAATAAATAAAGACAAATCACGCAATAGAAAAAGAGACATTTCAAAGATAAGAAGAGACAATTCACAGAAAATCAACATGAAAAAATTACAAGTTTAAAATAACAAACACTTACTATCTCAAGATTTCTGTGTTCAGGAATCTGGTGTAACTCAGCTGGGTTTTCTGCCTCAAGGTCTCGATTGAGGATGCAGTCAGGTGCTGGATGGGGTTGCAGTCATCTGAAGGCTTGGCTAAGGGGGGATTTTCATTCGGGCTCACTCACGTGGTTATGTCAATATCAGTGTCTCATGGACTGCTGGACAGAGGGCTCATTGCTGTCCTCCAGCCCTTGCTTCATGGCTTCTCACAGGTCAGCTCCTGGCATAGCAACCCGCATCCTTCAGAAGAAGCAAGCAAGGAAGTACAAAAGACTGAGCAAGGTCAAACTCAGTCTTTCTATAACCTCATCTAAGAAGTGACATGCCATTTCAAGGGGCCAGTCAGTGGTAAAGAATCCTCCTGCGATGCAGGAGATGCAGGAGGCATATGTTTGATCCCTGGGTCAGGAAGACCCCTGGAGGAGGGCATGACAACCCACTCCAGTATTCCTGCCAGGAGAATCCCATGGACAGAGGAACCTGGTGGGCTATGGTCCATAAGGTCGCGAAAAGTCGGACACGACTGAAACAACCAAGCATGAACACAATCTAAGAAGTGACATCCCATTTCCAGGCGCCAGTGTGGCACTAGTGGTAAAGAACCTGCCCTCCAATGCAGGAGGTAGAAGACACTTGGGTTCAATCCCTGGGTAGGAAGATCCCCTGGAGGACGGCACGGCAACCCACTCCAGTATTCTTGCCTGGAAAATCCCATGGACACAGGAGCCTGGTAGGCTGTAGTCCAGCGGGTCACAAAAAGTTGGACACAACTGAAGTGACTTAGCACCAGGCATGCACACCCCCAAATACTAAAAATGTTTCTGACAATTACCAGCGCTTCAATTTAAATCTGTGTCATCAGTCACAAAAAGAAGGCATTTGCTAGCATATTTCTTCTGCTTGGGCACTCTTTGAACAGGGTTTTCTGTGTGTGCTCAGTTGCTCAGTCATGTCTGACTCTTTGTGACCCCATGGACTGTAGCCCATCAAGTTCCTTCCTGTCTATGGGATTCTCCAAGCAAGAATACTGGAGTGGGTTGCCATTTGCTCCTCCAGGGGATCTTCCTGACCCCGGAATTGAACTGGTATCTCCTGTGTCTTCTGCATTGGCAGGCAGACTCTTTTACCACTCTGCCATCTGGGAAGCACGTTGCACTAAATGCGGTCCAATGAATATGTTGGTTGATTGAGTAACATTTAACTTTCACTGCAAAGTTCAATCTTAAAAGAAGGTAATAATATTCTCCAGCAGATTTTGCTTCCTGAGTACTTCCTGGGTATTTATAACTTATTCTGAGAACTGAAATTACCAAAGAAAATAGTTAAGTCATGTATCTTATGTAAAAATATATCTATTGGAATGGGTATCAAAGTTGCTGTTGGACAAATATGACATTTATTCTATTTCTCAAAACTCTTGAATATCATAGTACATAAAAGGCAGAAAAATGTCGTAAGTTTTCAAGTTTCTGTATTTTTCTGGTGTCATGTTTAGTCGAATCTTAAAAGAAGGCTGTAATTGAAATGTCTTCAAGAAACACAGCCTGAAGACAAGATAAATAGTCAAAACTATATTAAAATAACATACCCCTTTTATATGTGGTGTGGAAATGAAGCTGTGATGCTCTACTCAGACTATAAAGTGACAGTCTAAAATTACAGTGTCTTGTATATCTGCTTCTATATACTCTGTCAACAAAAAAGTTAGTTATCTATATTTCACACATAACCCATAGCTCATTTAACCTAATAAAACAGGAAGTGTTTTTGAACAGTTACTAGAAATTTTTTGTACCTCCCAACAACTAGCTTTTTCCTGTTTGAGGCAAATATGCTTCTGCACATCTCTGCTCAGAAATGATTCAGTCAAATTTCAATTTACCAAAACTCCCAGTCCTCTGGATGCTTACATCTGCACTCTACTTTTAGAAAAAGGAAATAAAGCAAAAGGATAATCAGATATCAAGGCTTTCAAAACAGAAAATACACTCATCTTCTTGGATTTCTACATTTGTTTAGTTCTCACTCAAACTGTATAGCCACGATAGGCCAGCTTCCCCTCTAGTTCATGATTATCTTTTTTCTGTGACTCAGGGTGAGGAGTTGCCTGCCCAGGGACAGTGCTGGAAAACAGAAGAGGGTTGATTGTGTGACACCATCTAGATTTCGCTGGCACATCACAAGTGCCCCATCTGTTCACAGTTCATTGGCTAAAGCTAGTCCTATGGCCAAGCCTGAAGTCACTGTAGTGTAGAAATACAATCTTTCCATTGCAAGAAGCAGAGAATACTGTGCGCAATAAAACAACTCACCAAACAGACTTAGAAGATGTGAATGAGATGATTCTACTGATGCCATGTGATCACTGACAAATTAAAATGGTGATCCAACCCATCAGAATGGTCTGTGTCCAAGATGAATTCACTTTTGTAGTGCAGACTTGACTCAGCTTCCCTTGCAATCCTAATACCAATTCTCTTGTATCTTTTAGATTCATGGCACTGATTTTCGCTGATATAATGTTCAGAAACGTGTCTCTACATCAAGAACCCCATCACATCCCTCATGTGAGAAGTATGGATAACATATATGAAGGGCCATAGGGCATAAATGGTTCAGTGTGCTCCTGTGTGCTTTAGTTAATCTACTTAGTAACTAAGTGAAGAGGAAAAGATTATTTTCTTTTTACTTGTGAACAAATTGACCCAGAGAGCTTACACAAAGTCAAACGGCCAGCAAGGGGTGAAGCTGGGATCTGAAGCCAACATTTTGACCCCAGGGTTCTGGCAAATTAAGCAAGAAAGACAGTGACTACATTCCAGACATTCCACAACCAAAAAGAAATTTTTGCCAACTATTAGTTAGCCAGGAAACAGAATGACCACGTTCCCCACAGGCTCTCAAGTGATTCAAATCACTAATCTGTTCACTGAAATAAATTACAAAATATTTAAGGCTTACAAGGAAAATCTACTTTCTCTGAAGCCTAGAAAATATGTTTCTTTTTTGCACAGAACACTTGATAGAGAAATATTTGTTCCTTTTTGCACAGAACACTTGAGGACATTCTGTTTGCAGTGGGAACACAGAGAACCTGCTGCTTAAAAGAATAATTGTTCAGAGGGGATGGTTGAAGATGAAGCGAAGAAGTGAAATTAGAGCTAAAGGTTTTCAAGGTACAGATAAAGAACACATAAAAGAACTGGGATCCAGGTTTCCCAGGGAACAGCAAATAGGCAGGGGAAAAAAGTAGAAATGGTTGCAACAAAGGTGGATATTAACTGGTGAATTTACATAAAAGGATTTAGAAAGGAGACTAGAATTTGCATAAGGAATTTCTGACCCTTATTTTGTTGCTGTTCATACATAGGAGGATGACATATGCATTCAGGGTTTCCCAGGTGGCATTAGTGGTAAAGAATCTGCCTGCCAATGCAGGGGGACCTAACAAATACAGGTTTGATCCCTGGGTTGGGATGATCCCCTGAAGAAGGAAATGGCAATCCACTCCAGAATTGTCACCTGGAGAGTCCTCTGGACAGAGAAGCCTGGCGGGCTAGAGTCCATGGGGTCATGAAGAGTCGGACACGACTGAGCACGCACGTGTGCACACACACACTCGTGCGTTCAACCTCCTTTTGCTGTTCAAAAGGGCTGAGAGAAGGTGGCCTTGCTAAACACAAGGGAGGAAGCAGGACGGCACTTAGGCTAGGGAAGAATTGGTTTAGGTAATTGGAATAAAAGAAATTCAAAGTTCTAACCTTCTTTAGCAGATTTTAAATGATTCTGTAACTGTATATTGCCTGATACGGAATAAAGAAAAGAGCAAAACCCTTGGAGACACATAGATCTGGTATCAAATCTTACCTCAGCCACTTCTTTGTCTACTATATGACCTTAAGCAAGTCTCTTACTTTCTTTGAACTCCAGGTTCCCATACAAAAAACAGAACAAAACAAACCTAACATGGGATTTTTGTGAAGATTAAGTAAACTGTATACTATTTATATCTGTGTCTATATTTATGTGTGTATATCTATAAATATATCTGCATCTGTACCTGTGTCCATATCTCTATCTATATACTACTTAAGAGGTGCTCTATGAATGTTAATTGCTTTCTGCCTTGTGGTATTAATCAATTTACCAACTCATTTAACCAATATTTAAGTGTTTGTTTCATGCTAGCATTGTGCTTGTTTCTGAAGATGATGAAAAGGTGATGAAGACGACACAGTCCTTAAGAAGCTAAAGGAGATATAGACATATAGACCACATGATTCCAGACATCACATGGTTTCAAAAAGTTCGCTGAGACTTCTAGTTTCAGGCACTGTCAGCTGGATAGACTTGGGATTGCTGTCATGACCTGTCACTGCATCATGCAATCCATATTGCACAAATGCACTGAAGAAATATATGCTACATGGACAGGAACTATTTTTCTTTTCATTAGAGGATGCTGTGCTATTTTTAAGCAGGCCTGATTTATCAATTTGGAGTCACTCTGGAGAATCTCATAAACTGACATGATTACTTCACATTTGTCTTGGCTCTCTGCTTGGTCTACTCAACTCCTTCTGCCTTATTTCTCTCCCCTTCATCCTTCTCTTTGTTCTGATGCCCTCTGTTTCTCTCTCTCCCTTCTTTTCATTCATCTAACAAAATTTTACACAGTGCCTACATTTCTCATGCTAGTAAAGTTATGCTCAAAATCCTTCAAGCTAGGTTTCAGCAGTACATGAACCGAGAACTTACACTTGTACAAGCTGGGTTTAGAAAAGGCAGAAGAACCAGAGACCAAATTGCCAACATTCATTGGATCACAGAGAAAGTAAGGGAATTCCAGAAAAAACATCTGCTTCTGTTTCACTGACTATATGAAAGCCTTTGATCATGTGGATCACAACAAATTGTGAAAAATTCTTAAAGAGATGGGAATACCAGACCAGCTTGCTTGTCTCCTAAGAAACTTGTGCATGGGTCAAGAAGCAACAGTTAGAACCTTACATGGAATATCGGACTGGTTCCAAATTGGGAAAGGAGTATGACAAGGCTGTATATTGTCACCCTGTTTATTTAACTTACATGCAGAGTCCATCAAGCAAAATGTCAGGTTGGATGAATCTCAAGCTGGAATCAAAATTACCAGGAGAAATATTAACAACCTCAGATATGCAGATGATACCACTCTAATGGCAGAAATCAAAGAGGAACTAAATAGCCTCTTGATGAGGGTCAAAGAAGAGAGGAAAAAACCTGGCTTAAAATTCAATATTCAAAAAACTAACATCGTGGTATCTGGTCCCATCATTTCATGGCAAACAGATGGGGAAAAGTGGAAGCAGTGACAGATTTTATTTCCTTGGGCTCCAAAATCACTATGGATGGTGACTGGAGCCATGAAATTAAAGACGCTTGCTCCTTAGAAGGAAAGCTATGACAAACCTAGACAGTGTATTAAAAAGCAGAGGCATCCCTTTGCCGACAAAGATCCATGTAATCAAAGTTATGGTTTTTCCAGTAGTCACATACAGATGTGACAGTTGGACCATAAAGAAGGCTGAGCACGGAAGAATGGATGCTTTCAAACTGGTGCTGGAGGAGACTCTTGAGAGTCCCTTGGACTACAGGATCAAACCAGTCAATCCTAAAGGAAATCATCCCTGAATATTCACTGGAAGGACTGATGCTGAAGCTGAAGCTCCAATACTTTGACCATCTGATGCAAAGAGCAGACTCACTGGAAAAGATCCTGATGCTGGGAAAGATGGAAGGCAGGAGGAAAAGGGGGCGACAGAGGATGAGATGGCTGGATGACATCACCGACTCAATGGACATGAGTTTGAGCAAACTGGGAGATAGTGAAGGACAGGGAAGCCTGGTGTGCTGCAGTCCACGGGATTGCAAAGAATCGGACATGACTTAGCAACTGAACGACAACTAAATGCCAGATGCCATTTTAGGCACTGAGGTTATAGCAGTTAACAAAAGAAAGTACCTATTCTCATGCAGATTCTATTAGCAGACAGTAGAAGATACATGAGGTAACAGTAAATATATGACAGTTGGTATAGGTATGAAGCAACATGAAGCAGGGCAAAGACACAGAGAATGACAGGAACCGAGGGGTGTACGTCTGCTAATTTAGATCAAGGAAGGTTTCTCTGATGAAGTGGCATTTGGGCAGAAACCCAGACCCAGTAAGGGAACTAACCATTCATGTATATGGAAGAAGAGACTCCTAGGAAGAAACAATAACAAAGCAAAGGCCCTGAAATCAAAACAGTAAAGAGAACAGGGTGGCAGGATGGCATAAGCAAAGGAGAGAGAGGGAGGATCTGAGATGAACTGAAAGAGTTTCGTTGCGACTCTGGATATATTGCAAGGTAGGGCCTACACCATACTGATGACTTTCAGGCAGGAAGAAAGAGGGAGAAAAAAAAAAAGTGTGGGTGCTTCCCAAGTTTATGGTTTGGGTAACTGACAGAACAGAATTTCCATTTACTGAGTTGGGGGTGGGGGTACTTCAGCCTTAGCTGCTTCCTTCAGTATTTCTAATAGCCAAAGGCTCCTCTGATAGCTCAGCTGGTAAAGAATCTGCCTGCAATGCACGAGACCCGGGTTCGATGCCTGGGTTGGGAAGATCCCCTGGAGAAGGGAAAGGCTACCCACTCCAGTGTTCTGGCCTGGAGAATTCCATGGACTGTATAGTCCATGGGGTCTCAAAGAGTTTGACACGATTGAGCGACTTTCACTTCAGTTCAGGTTGGCTACTAACAGATTCTCCTAATTTTCTCTGTATCAAAACACATTTATTTTGCCTTTGAAGGCTATTTTTGCTGGATATAGAAATCTATGTTAATTTTTTTCTTCTGAATCTAAAAAAAATATTGTTCTAATATCTTCTGGCCTTCATTTTCTTTTCTGACAGGAAGTCAGCAGTCACTTAATCGTTGTTTACATATGTGGATATTTTTCCTGTGGCAGAGTAAAAACATGTCTGCAAATTTTTTGATACTCCTTACTTCAAAACATGGAGCCCCACCACTTAAATGGGGTCCAGATTTAGATACCTGGTTCTAGTAAACAGAATGTGGTGATGCCGTGTGATTTCCAAGATTAGATCATAAAACAGAACACACATACAGAGCTTCCATCTGACTGTCTCTTTCTCTGTCTTGTTCAGAGGTAGGCTGGCCACTATATCATAAGGACACTCAAAGCAGTCCTGGTGAAGGATGCACAGAGAGAGGAACCGAGGGGCTTCCCTGGGGGCCCAGTGGTAAAATTCACCTGCCAAAGCAGAAGGCACAGTTTCAATCCCTGGCCCAGGAAGATCCCACATAACTCGGAACAACTAAGCCCGGGAGCTACCACTGCAGGATCCATACGCCACAACACCTGAAGCCTGCACACTCCAGAGTCCATGCTCCACAAGAGACGTCAGCACTATGAGAGGCCAGTGCACTGCAACTAGAGAGCAGTCTCCACTCTCCACAACTACAGAAAAAACCCACCCAGCAACAAACACCTAACACAGCCAAAAATAAATAATTTTTTTTTTTTTAAAAGAGAGGAACTGAGGCTTTCCACCAAACACCAGCACCAACTGCCAGCTATGTGAATGATCCACCTTGCATGTGGTCCCTATAGCTCCAATCACACCCAACTTTAGATGACTATAGTTCTGGCTGACATTTGACTGCAACGTCACGAATGTCCCAGATCATTATCTAAGCTGTTCCCAAATTCTTGCCCATGGAAACCATGAGACATGATGTTTATTGTTGTTGTTAGCCACTATATTTTAGGATAATTTGTTATGCAGCAATGAATAACTAATCCATCTCTTAACTCAAATGTCTCTGCATGCTATATTCACTCTGATTTATCAATGCTTTAATTCACCTTATTTGTATAAAAAAATACTGTAAAATTCAACATTAAAATGCACCAAAATGCACCACAGCTGAAAAATATCTATCTATGGAGAAAATTATTAATTTGTGGTAAAACTATCCTTCTAAAACACCATTTTGTCTTAGTGGTTTACTTTCACAGCTTGAACACTCTAATACTTGGTATATAATGAGATATTAAATAAATATTGCTGATGAATAAATGAATGAATTTGTTCCTTCAGGTTTTAAGCTTCTAGAGGACAAAAACTGTGCCTTATTCCCTTTTTTATCCCATATGAAACAATGCTTAACTGAACATGCTCCATTCACTGTTTGTTGAATTAAATCAAACTTAGCTGAAATCCTTGTTGAAGAAAATGATCTAGAAGCAGAAGGGGAAAATCATGGCAGAAAACCAATTTTAAACATTTATACTGCACATTGACAAGTGCTGGTTTTTAAGCCTCATCACCTATCACACACATGCAACAAAAGCCACACAAAAATAAAGAAACCCCTAAATTTCTAAATTTATATTCAGTTGGTTTATAGTAGACCATATGAATGTTCATAATTTCCACCAAGAGAACACGTCTTCAAACATTTCTAGAGAATCTTGAATATACAATGATATACAATGATACAATGAATATACAATGATACAATATAGAATATACAATGATAGATACATGGCTGTTCAGGTTGTAAACTACTGAAACATGTTGAAATTGGCAGATTATCTGCAGAAGCAGTAACCGGCATTCCACTTTATTCAATTATAGCCTTAATCCATTTCTGCAGAGTTGAATTTTATGAGCAGAGGGAATCTGCACATTCAGTCATGCAACATGTAAACTGAGCAATGTCTTTCCTCTTTCAGAAGTAGTGTGTAGCCAAGGTGTGTCTCAGTGGCTTAGAATACAAGCTAGACTTTTTCGGTCAAATCCCAGCCCTACCACTTACCAGTTTGGTGATCTTTGCCTTACTAAGTCAACTCAGTCGTGTCCGACTCTTTGCGACCCTACGGACCACAGCCCAGGCTCCTCTGTCCATGGGGTTCTCCGGGCAAGAATACTGGAGTGGTTCTCAGTGGCCTCCTCCAGGGAATCTTCCCGACTCGGGGATCGAAAACGTGTCTCTTATATCTGCACTGGCAGGCAGGTTCTTTACCACTAGTACCACCTGGGAAGACTTACCGCTTAACAACTGCCTTAGTTTTCTCACCTGTGAAACAGAGAAACTAACAGCACCTTTCTCACAGGGTTACTGTGAAGATAAAATGGGTTAATCTATGAAAAGGGCCTGACACACAGTAAATACTAATAGCAATTAGCTCTTACTGCCCTCAATGCCAATCACGAACTTGGAACAGTTTGTGGGAATTGTGGGTAATCTGTAAATCTTTATTAAACAAATGATTAATTCTGAGAGTACTACATAGATATTTCTGCCCTTTGTGTGTGTGTGTGGGGGGGAGGTATTTGCATTCTATGATCACATAAAACTTTTAATTGTTTA
Source organism: Cervus canadensis (assembly GCF_019320065.1). Taxonomy (NCBI): domain Eukaryota; kingdom Metazoa; phylum Chordata; class Mammalia; order Artiodactyla; family Cervidae; genus Cervus; species Cervus canadensis. Next base: position 45,134,385 of record NC_057397.1, on the reverse strand, counting down.
TTCCTTTTTAGAAATTCATTAGGCCCCAAAGAGGCAGCTGATTATGTTCATTGATAAAGGATATACAGTAATATTGGCACATGATTACACTGAATTGGGATTTAGAAAATAACACTTTGGAGTAAAGGACTTTGCCATTGTTCAGTCGCTCAGTTGTATCCAATTCTTTCTGACCCCATGGACGGCATCACTCCAGGCTTACTTTTCATTTTAATCCCTTCATAATGTGAAAGTGGCAGAATGGTCTTAAGTATAGAAGAGAACATGGTGTTTCAGAAACTAAGTGTCTCCTACATTGTTGGGCTTGTGGAAACAAGTGTGTGTGTACTGAGTTGTGTCCGACTCTTTGTGACCCCACGGCCTGCAGCCTGCTAGGGTCCTCGGTCCCTGAAATTTTCCAGGCAAGAATACTGGAATGGGTTGCCATTTCCTACTCCAGGGGATCTTCCCGACCCAGGGATCAAACCTGCCTCTCCTGCACTGGCAGGGGTTCTTTACCAGCTGAGTCACCAGGGAAGCCTTGTGGGTTCCCACAAGCCTAGAATTGTGGAAAGATTATTCTAACTTGCAAATAGGGCCAAGCTTCTCCCACTAGACTGTCTTAGCGATGTCTGGGATGGCTAAGGGGTCTAATTAAACTTTATATCCTCAACACCTGCCACAATGCCTGGCCGTCAGTAGAAAGCCAGAGAAAAATATTTTAAAGGGCTTCTGAAATATTAAACAATCAAGGCAACCCGGGTCTCAAATGTTGCAGCCGGACCTCACTTCCACCTACCTGGATGGACTCAGTCTCTCCTTGGAGTGACACTCAAGGAGCGAGAAAAAGGGATCCAGTTGAAAACTCTTCCCGGAGTCATGGGAACTCCTTTCTCCGTTTGTTGCTAAGGAGGAAAGACAGACAGACGTGAGGCTGTAGGAGTGGAGCGCCTCCGAGTAGCAAGCGATAGCCTCGTCCCACTTGGCAGGGGTCCCGCGGGTTCCACGAGTTTCCCCGCCCCCGCCTTCACCCGCCCTAATTCTCACACTTGGAAAGAAACCCTTAGCCATACAAGCCCTGGAGCCTGGGAGCCGGCACCTCCGAGATGGGCCTAGAGGACTCCGGCCGCCGCAGAGAGGGGACCTCCCGGGGGCCCCACAGCATCCTCCACGCGGCCGGGCTCCGGTCCTCCGCCCTGCGTCCCTCACGAGGCTTCCTCGAAGGCGGCAGGGGCGTGGACGGCCCGGAGGAGGCCCAGGCCGCCGGTCCGCGGCTGGAAGAGCTCAAGCGGCGGCTGGTGCGCGCCTTCCAGCGGGCGGTGCTGCGCGGCAGCTCCAGGCGTTTGCGGGAAGAGGCGGCGGCGCGGGAGGCGCAGAGCCGGGCGCGCGTGGAGAGCGCCCTGGCCGGGCTGCGCGCCGAGCTGGTGAGCGTGCCCACGGCTGGCTCTCGGGGCCACCTCGCCTTGGTCCTCGCCCTGGGCCCTCGGCTGCAGGCCGCACACGTGCCCCACCGAGGACTGGGGAGGCCGAGGGCAGCTTTTCCCGGGGAGACGGTGAGGCCGTGCAGCGCGGGCCAGCTGGGTCCCCGACGGCGCTGATGCTACTGTCTCCTAGGCAGCATAGGGAGGGAACCGGCCCTGCGAGCCGAGGTGCTGGCTGTCTCCGGCGAGGACTGAGTCTACTGGTGACACACCTAAGTCCCCCGTAACCACTCCTCCTCAGCTTGTTCTCTATTTTTTCCCTACCAAATAGAAAGTTCCCTCTAGGGCACTTGCAGTATATGCGCATAAATGGGGCTGGGGCGGAAATTTCAATGAAATAAACTCAGGGGATGGGTGGAGCGAGTCCATTAGCAAATGTTTCTTTTATTCTGCAAGTTTTACTATTACCTTTCTCCTTGGTAAGAATTCAGAAAACAGGAAATAGTAATAAGGAATTTTGTAAAATTGTAGCTCTTTAACATTAGGCAGGAGAACTGTAGGTAAATAGTTTAGTTACTGTTTTGTAATTTAAACCATTTTCGAGTTAGGCAAAATTTGAAATAAGAGCAATTTAAGCTTTAAAATGGTGCTACCTATGATTATGCGTGGGAATTCCTGGTGGTTCAGCGGTAAAGAATACAGCTGCAATGCAAGAGACACGGTTCAATCCCTGGGTCGGGAAAATCCCCTGGTGATGGGAATGGCAACCCACTCCAGTGTTCTTGCCTGAGAAATCCCATAGACAGAGGAGCCTGGTAGGCTGCACAGTCCATGGGGTCCCAAGAGTTGGGCACGACTTAGCGACTAAACCACCATCACCCTGAATATGCACAGTGGAGATTTGTAAAGTTATACTCTCTTGCACTGCATACTAATAAAATAGTAAGTACTACGTACTTTAGAACTGATTCAACCATCAGTTAATTGTCTGAACCTTAAAAGTTTACCTTGTTTCTGTCTTTAAGAAGGGCAAGAAGGTAGTACATTTAGTTTTCACTTAATTTTACCTGTGTTAACAATTTGAATCTGACAAAGAATGTATTAATTTTGACCCAGCCATATCAAAGAAACATATGATTTTCTTCCGACACCTGAGCAGTGGGTGGGTGAGACCCCTTATTAGAAGAGATGGCCTGGAGGGGTGTGCTGTGGGTCAGGATGCCAACGGGATGGCTGAGCCACCTCTCTGCTGCTGACCTGGGGTGTCACCCCCTCACACTTCAGTTGACTGATATTTAAATCAGGTGAAGAAAGTATATTCAAGAAGCTCCGAGACACTTGAACTTTAGCATTCTAACTAGTCACTCCACCAGAAGGAGTTTTAAGCAAGTAATGTACCAGGGTGGGGAGAAAGTAGAGAATAAAATTTCAAACTGGGTTCACAGCCCAGCATTAATATTTACAGTCTCTGCTGTTATTGTTCCTGTTACCTTAGGAATGCTAATTAGCAAGTTTAGGTTTCATCTGTAAAATGGAGATAATAAACCCATAGGATGGCTGTAAGTATTATGTGAGATAATGTTACATGAAGTGCCTAGAATATTGACACTATTGAGTGGCTTTTATTGTTTTTTGGTTGTGCCCCCCAAATGGCAGATACATAGGTATGAAAGATCAAGGGTTTTGCTGGAAAGAGGCAGAGATTGTCACACAGATGCTGTGTTCCTGAGACACAGACCATAGTCATTGTCTTGGCCAGCCATTTCACCATTGTATGTGACCAGTCATGAAGAAGAAGCAAAAGAGTGTGGATCCTTAACACTATCACCACTAGAACAAGTCATTTCTGATAATGGTCTCTTAGCCAGATTTCTGTAGGAATTGACACCCATCCATACGTGTATATCCACAGCTCATTTGTTAAGGTGGTATTTGTGTAAGCAACAATGATGAACAGGTTCAGTTAATTTACAGACATGTTGCTATTTTTGTTTTCATTTATTTTCATGTCGCTATTTTTGAGATGTCATTTATGCTATTACTTGTTGTTTGAATTGGTCTTCTAAAAGGGATGTGTTGAGTTCTGGGAGTCTGTGAGTGAATTTCACGGGTTCTATATACTTCACATTGTATGCCAAGCTTTGTGTACACATAAAATGCACATCTTTCCCCAGAGTGAGTTAATAGCTTTCATTAGATCCTCAATAGGATCCATGAGGAGAGAAAATTAAGGAACCATTGGTGTTCAGACTTCCTAAAGAATTATGAGTTACATGTACTATTAAAAAAAAAAGCAACTTAGATGGTAAGCCATTATCAATAATTTAACTGATTCTTGGCAAGAAAGTACAGGATGGGTATTCATCAGTTCATCCATTTATTCATTCTTTCACTCTGTTTTTTAACAAATACACAGAGAACCCAACATGTTGTGCGCGCAGGCAGTGTACCCATAGTTAAGGATACAATTAAGGATAGGAACAGACTTTGTGCTCAAAATCACCAGTTTAGTGTAGGCTGTGTGCTAGGAGAGGGACTTGTACAGAATGCTCTGGAGGCACAGATAAGGTGAGACAGAGAGAGCTTCTAAGAAGAGCTGGCATTTGGCTGGGGTCAACAGCAAGTGGGAGGCAAGAGGCAGAGAGGGCAGAAGATGTGGCTCAGTATGACGTGTTTATTCCAGGACAGGCAAGATTTCTGACCAGCTGCCCGGGGGGTGGCTGTGTGTGTGAGTGGACGGGGCCAGCAAATAAAGCTGGAAGAGCAGGGCAGGTTTATAGGGCCTCTGTGCCACTGGAGAACTGACGCTTCCTGTAGGCAAGGTGTAGGGGCTTCTTGTGCTGGTGGTTGTGTTGTTAACTGGTTGTTTCCTGGGTGTTCATTTACTTCATTCTGCAAATTCTTGCATTAGAGAAATGGTTTCAAGTGCTGAAGAATGAAAAATATGTCAGAGGAAAACTGAAAGAAATTATATCCAATGATTTTATTTTGCGAATTACAAGGGGACCACCCATGTTTGCTTTTTACCAATGGAATGTCCTGGGTCACCCTTGGGTGGTCTCTGATGGGGAGTTGATGCGGGGTTTTCAGCAGAGAGAACAGGGTTCTCCTGAACTGTATTAAACAAGACCCTAACTGAAGAAATATGCAGAGTTGGTTACTAGTTTTCAACTACAATGCAAAGATTATGCTGGACTGCCTCTTAGGTACACTGCCCGAAAGATCTATTCTTTCTTTTTAATACTCAAGGACCTTCACAAACTCCCATTGGAGGGAGGTTATATAAACCTTGCTCTACAACAGATTTCACTCTAGAGTGAAAATTATTAGATTCTATAAGTACACATAACTGTACATGTGCCCCTAAGGGGTCATTAAATGTTTTGCTCAACAGGGAGACCGTTTAAAATCCTAAGAACTTGAAATGACAAGTAATCAAGTAAATGGGCCCAGGTTCTGAAAGCTCAGGTGGCCCTGGGCAGTTATCATGGAGCTCAGAAAGCTCATAAAGATAAGTGATTTCCTCGCAGATCACATGCCATTGCTTGGAAACAGCCTTCCAAGGACAGGAATTTTTCAAATGGATAGCTCTGTGCATCAGCTGTTTTTGTTTTCATTGCAAGGCCATTTTGAAAGCTATTTGTATATCTGGATTTTACCTTGTCATATAGAAAGTCTGTTTTATAGTCAGGCCAAATAGTCAGAACTGGAGAATAAGATGAGAAATACATCTTTCTTGATGTCTTGTTTTCCTTTCCTACAAAATCCTTATATTTTTCCTGTGCAGAGAGCAGGTTCATTTGATCCATACCTCAGGCTAATAAAAACCCTTATTCTTTTTCTAACTTTCAGCTGGAAATGCGTTTCCAGAATCGTCAGCTGGCCAGAACTCTGCTGGATTTAAACATGAAAATGCAACAACTGAAAAAGGAGGACGAAATGGAAACTGCATCAGAATTGCAAAGCTCTGAAGATAATGCTCAAAATCTGGAATGAGTACATGCACAGATGAAGGTTTGAAACCTAAGAATAATGCAGACAATGCCAAAACAGTTCTAACAGTAACATGATGGATGCTTAGCATAAGATTTTAGGGGCAATTTTTAGACCAAAATCTTCTAGGCCATGGGGAAGTGCCAGTGCTATGAGAGGGGAGAGAGAAAATGGTGTGTTGACAAGTTTGAAAGTTATGTATTGTTTTGTGTGGGACATAGAGGTAAAAGAATGTACTGAGACTTACGTGTTGGTCCAGTGGTTAAGAATCTGCCTGCCAATGCTTGTTTGATCCCTGGTCCTAGAAGATCGCACATGCTGTGGGGCAACTAAGCCCCAAGGTGCAACTATTGAGCCACATACCGCAACTACTGAAACCCGGGCGCTCTGAGCCTGTGCTCCGCAATAAGAGAAGCCGCCGCAATAAGAGAAGCCGCCGCAATAAGAAGCCCGAGTGCCACAACTTGCTGTCTGACAGCCACTCGCCTCCAGTAGAGAAAGCCCGCACAATAATGAAGATCCAGCACAGCTAAAATAAATAAACTGTAAAAGAAGAATGTATGGAAGAATGTCTTAGTGCCAATTTCCAGCATTTTCTCTTGTGCTACCTTAATTTTCTGACCATACCTGAACTTTCAACAGAGTCTGTTCGTTTTTGTTCTACTTGATTATTCTTCATTTGTCTGCCCAGTCAGCTGTTCAGTAGTCTTCCCTCCGCACCCTACCCCACCCCCGTTTTTGGAAGAATTACTTCTGCCTCGATTCCAACCATACCCTTCAGGTAGAGTCTGCCATCAAGGGTGACTCACCACCTTGGATATAGTCATGCAAATTAAGGCAGTTTGGTCAGATTGTTCTTGGGAGCTTTTGGACTAGAACTAAGGGAGCAGATGAGTCTTAGAAGGTGATGGTGGAAAAGCTGTGGGACAAAGGGGCTTGGAAGCTGCTGGCGGCTACCAAGTGAGAAGGTGTGAGCTCTTTGCAGAAGATTGAAACAGCACCCCTGAGAGAGAACTGCTTTTCCTTGGCTCTGGGGACCAGCTGTTTAAATCCCCAGTCCTGGCTGTCATTAAGATACATGAAAATTCTCTAGTAGCTTCCTATTACAATGTCCTTTTGCCAAATCAACTGAGTTGGAGTTTTACAACTTGTATTCCAAAGATTCCTAACTAACACAATTCTTTTGTTATTAAGTTTTCAGGAGTTAAAGAGCTCCTGTTGAATTAGAATAGCTACCTTTACCTTAAAAGTGCTGCCTTCTGGATGCAAAAAATAAAGTTAATTTTAAAAATACTTTCCATATTCATAATAATCATCTGTAAAAATGAATTTATAAAACAGGTCATTTGCACATTTAATTAGCAATAAAAATTAGTTCTGGAAGAAAAAGCAGAACAGAATGGATGTGGTCTTTCTCTTAAATACAAGTTTTATGTGTGTGAGGATTTGAGGATTTTCTGAACAAATTTTAGTTTGTCCTTAACTTTTTTGGGTTACTATTAATGAAACTCCAATACTTTGGCCACCAGATGCGAAGAGCTGACTCATTTGAAAAGACCCTAATGCTGGGAAAGATTGAGAGCAGGAAGAGAAGGGGATGACAGAGGATGAGATGGTTGGATGGCATCACTGATTCAATGGACATGGGTTTTGGTCAACTCTGGTAGCCGGTGATGGACAGGGAGGCCTGGCGTGCTGCGGTTCATGAGGTTGCAAAGAGTCGGATGCGACTGAGCGACTGAACTGAACTGGATGAATTCTTTAAATTCTTTGGTACTTAATTTCTTCTCTGTGAAACTGAGGTACCACTAGGGCTCAGCTTCCAGGACATTGTCAATGAGCTGTCAGCAATATCCTGAGACCTAGTCCCTGGATTTCTTGAGATATTCTGCATATGTGCTCCTGCCTTCCAAATATACAGGCTGATTTCTTAAATTGTATTTGTAAAACAGATTTCTTATATGTTTCTTCATCAAAGTTATAGAAATTCTGAAGAAAGAGGCAGTGGAATTCCTTATGGTCTGTTCTTCAAAAGAGACTAATCAGATATTGGAGCAGTCATTCTAAAGTACATTTTACAATTTAACATTTATAAATTCTTGAGATTTTGTGTTTAGCAGATATTCAAGATGCTTTACTTTATAAGTGTAATTCCTTACAGAATGCAGAGAAACTGACATTAGTTAGATTTCATGTGAATGATTTGATTACACTAAATGTGCTCTGTTGGGAATCAAAAGAAACTTAAAAAGAGAACTTCTGAAAATGGATGCATTGTTTTTCACATTGTCAGATAAAAAGTCCACAATTTATTGTAAAGTTCTTGGTCACCAGTTTTTTGTCCTATCATTCAGTGATAAACTTTGGATCACCATATCTTTTAGGAATGACAGATGGAGAAACAGAAAAAGAAACTCTTTGTTTCAAAAGTCTCTTATTTTTTGAAGCCCTCATTAGAGGAGGTGGCTTGTGATATTAGCTGACACAGAGAGATACAGTGAGAACTTGATACATGGGACAACTATTGCTATTAAATGTTTTTCGTTTGTTTCCCCTCATGAAGTGAATTCTGCTCTCATACCATATCCCTCCTCTTTTTTTTTTTTAAGTAGCAGAAGCCAGATTGTGTTCATATATAGATATATTTTTGCAATTGCACTCAGCTGTTTATTGTTTGCTGAATTCTGGTTCTGTTTGCTGCACACAGACAACAGGGACTCTTTTCTATAGGACGTGGGAATGCACTTCCATGGCTACACTTCCCCACTTTTCAGAGCGTTTAAATAAGTGAGAGCAACTGTGTGGCATTTTAAAGAAATACGAGGTGGAAGGGACCAAACTACTGCCAGCTGGAGGGGAAAATTAGAAAATAATTATGCCTAAATGATGCATCAGGGAAGCAGTAACTGGGTAAGTCAAAGTACGTAAGATGTTCGTCCCAGTAGTGGATAGAGAATGCCAAAGACGAGAACTGAAAAAATAGTTTAGTGAGGAAAATAGGGTGTTAAGGTTTTCCAAAATGCTGATTTCTCATAGCTTTAATTACAGGGGGAACCATGTTTGTTGGGAACAGGCTTTCACTCTATGGTACCTGGTCAGGACCTACCAGTGAAGAGGTGCCGAATTAATGATGACACTTAGGAACTTTGCACAGGTTGTTAGGCATTAAACCCCTTTACGGGTGGCCTGGATGAATCCACATTTTGGTTGCTTGCCAGACTGCTTCTGCTATTATAACAGGTGCTTCTGGAGCACCAGCCTGGGCAGAGTCTGATGTGGGTAAACCTGGGATGGCTGAGCCTGTACCAGTGTAACTGCAAGAATGCCGTCTCCCCTGCCAGGGTGCTGGGCCATCAGGAAACCATCAGTTCTGTGTATTCACCACTGTTATCACTGCCGGAGTCCCTCCCAGCCCTGAGCCTGGCACGGGGCCCTCTGGTGCCAGCTGCTTCCTCTCGTTCATTGTCGCCACCTCTCCTGCCTCTTTGGCTGTGTCATTAACAAGGGTTATGGAAGGATTAGAAATATGGGTAGGTTTCAGGTTGAACCTATGCCACTCTGCTTACCTCTGCATCTGGCAGCCTCTTGTCTCACCTGGACCAGGTGCTGTAACTCAGAGATGGGCACGTACCTCTCACAGCAGCCCGAGCCAGGTACTGCTTCTCAGGGGGCCATGCACCATCAGTGCTTCTGGGTCCTGCCTCTGATGAATGCTGGGGCTTACAAATTTCTACCTCTTCCTTAAAGAACCACACTGCTTCCATCCTTCTGTGCTGGGACCAGTGCAGGAGGGACCCTTGGGATGTAATGATAATGAAGCCAGCAATGTCATGGGCCATCCTCTTCTGTGCCCAGTGTTGTTCCAGGAATGGAACAGTATGTATTAGCTTATTTAATCCCACGATGATTGGTATCCACGTGGACCATGATTTTGAAGTCATCTGGCCTTGGTAGTTAGCCCTGGCTCTGTCACTTGCCAGCTTTATAACCTAAACTGCTTTTAATCTCTTTAGATCTGTCGAAAGAAGCTAGTCAAAATGGGTTGTTGTTGTTTAGTGGCCAAGTAGTGCCTGTTCTTTGCAACTCCATGGACTGTAGCCCACCAGGCTCCTCTGTCCATGGGATTTCCCAGTTAAGAGTACTGGAGTGGGATGCTATTTCCTTCTCCAGGGTATCTTCCTGACCCAGGGATCAAACCCATGTCTCTTGCATTGACAGGCAAGTTCTTTACTGCTGAGTCACTGAAGCCCCAAGTCAAAATAGTATCTGTCTTATTTAAAACCTGAGGAGCTCAAGTTAAAGAACTTTGAAGCAGGTTTGGGAGACAGAGTGAGTGGTGAAGGCTCTTTCACTTCCTGCATTTCTTTCTTTTACATCTTCAGTTCTACATGATCGTACTGCACTTTTGGACTCAGACCTTTCCTGTGCCTCTTTCTTCGTCATGTCTTCACTGTGACTCTCTAAACTTTTGCCGTCTGCTTTCTGTTGTGATGTTGCCTCTTCTGCTAGTTGGTAAATTGATTTACCAAACTTGAGAGGAGGTACCAGGGAGAGGTCACCAGTAACTGCTACTTACCAATCCCTGAATCTACCTGGCACACAGTGCCATGTGCATTTAAAACTCAGTCATCCCAGCAACACTGTGAGGTTGGAACTATTGCTTTTCCCGTTTTATCGAGGAGGAGATGAGTATCAAGGAGGCTAAGTGAGTGGAACTGTCAAGATTCTGGTCCAGGGCTGGGTGTAGTGTGGTTTTTGAGACCCTCCCAAGGGCTTCCCTTGTGACTCAGCTGGTAAAGAATCCGCCTGCAATGTGGGAGACCTGGGTTTGATCCCTGGGTTGGGAAGATCCCCTGGAGAAGGGAAAGGCTACCCACTCCATTATTCTGGCCTGGAGAATTCCATGGACTGTATAGTCCATGGGGTCACAAAGAGTTGGACATGACTGAGCAACTTTCACTTTCAAGGTAGTGAGGGAGACCCAGACACAAGTGGATAAATTTGAAACTGTAGCAAAAAGTGAGGTGCTAGGCATATTTTCTGCAAGGGTCAGACAAGATTTCCTTGAGGACATGCTCTTAAGTTCTTTCTGTTTCACCTGGAAAAAAGCCCTCATTCTGCGCCTTACATTCTACATAAACAAGCTGGGTGATCCAAACACACTACTCCACTCTATTTGGGCCTCATTTTACTCACTGGAGGATTTCCTGGTGGCTCAGATGGTAAAGAATCTGCTTGCAATGCAGGAGACCTGGGTTCGATCCCTTGGTTAGATCCCTGGGTTGGGAAGATCCCCTGGAGAAGGGAAAGGCTACCCAGTCCAGTGTTCTGGCCTGGAGAATTCCATGGACAGAGGAGCCTGGTGGGTTACAGCCCATGGGGTTGCAAAGAGTCAGACATGACTGAGTGACTTGCACTTTACTCACTGGAAAATGAGAGGAAGACTGGAGTGGTCTCTAAAGCATTTTTCTAACTTGGAGACTCTATTCCAATGCTGCCTGCTTGTACCTGGACCCTCCATCACCTCTGACTCACCCACACTTCCTGACACCTGTGGTTGGGGTGGGAGAGGGGGAGGCGAGCTGCTGGCTGTTAATCACTGGCCCTGGGCTGTGAGTTGTACTCTCCTGGTCCTTGACCCCATCACGCCCTGGCTGTGGCAGCCTTGATGACAACGGGGAGCAATTTCTGTCACTCTCAGATACCTCTCTGCTCTTCTCACCCACACTGTGACTGCAGTCAGGGGAAAATGTCACATTTGCACTTCACAAGGAGACAAGCATTGCTCAGACCTTTTATGTGTTAGATTTTGGAAGCAGCCTGGCAGATTGCCTGCTGAGGGGGACGCCGCAGGCTGAGAGCAGTGTAATATGTAGCTAGGAGTGCAGTCTCTGGAGTCCGGTGACAGAGGTGGAAATCTTGGCTTCTTCAATGCCTCCCTGTGTTCTTACTGCTGACGTTCAGTTTGCTGCTTCTCTGTAAAGTGATAATAGTCACACCTACCCACCCCATGGACTTGTGGCGATCTCATGGATTAAGGTATGTGAAGTGTTTAGAATGCTCTCAAGTAGTGTTTATTATTTTAACAGCCCACCTAACAAACATCCTGCTCATCCTTCTTGTCTATTGGAAGTGCCCAATTCCAAGAGAGACTGAGAAGGACAGTTTTCACTTTCCCCAGATCTTCTGGGAGCTCAAGATGGCTATGAAATCCAGTTTTGTACAATAAGACATAAAGGGAATTTGCAGGGGTTTTTATGAGAACCAGGCTTCCCTTGTGGCTCAGCTGGTAAAGAATCCGCCTGCAATGCGGGAGACCTGGGTTCAATCTGTGGGTTGGGAAGATCCCCTGGAGAAGGGGAAGACTACCCACTCCAGTATTCTGGCCTAGAGAATTCCACGGTCTGTATAGTCCATGGAGTCACAAAGAGTCAGACATGACTGAGCGACTTTCATTTTCACTTTCTGAGAACCATTTTCTCTCCCTCCAAAAGGAGAAATAGGAATCAGCTCTCTTTCTCCTTATGTCCTTCTTGCTGAGGAACACTCACACAAGGTGGGAAAGCCTGCACCTGCTGCAGCAACCCTGTGACCAAGGTAGGAGGTACCTGGACTCTTTGAGGATGGGAAGACAGCAAGATGAAGAGAAGCAATGTTGCTGATGCCACCAGTGAGGTCCTGAGCCAGCCCTGAGACTGCCTACCTGTGGCTAGTCTTGATCTCTAATAGAAGAGCAACATGGATAAAACTGAATTATTCATCACTTTTATTTAAGTATTTAGTTCCATGAACACAATGAAGGATCACTAACTGACACGCTTGGATCCCAACAACCTCCTGGGATGAAGATTCAGGATGATGTATTATCTGACTGCAACCTTAGATGTCGGAAGCTACATGCAAAGGACTCCAGAAACATCATTTAGTTGCTTAAATGCCTGTAATGAGGACCTACCTTAATGCAACAGGAGACCAGTCAAAAGCACATCAGAGCAAAATGTGTCTGAGACATACCCTCTCCCTAATGCTGTGGAGGCTCTGGAATTCCGCAGTAAATGTTCTAATGAAAATATTTCCACATGTTCACACTTGTTAAGGGAAAGACAACAGGTCCAAAATGGAGTTACTTATGCTAAGCCCCATGCCATCAAGCTGAGACTTAACTCAATTACAGTTTAGGGCCTCTGAGAAATGGAAGCTTAAGCCAGTCAACCAGTAATCATGTGATCAGCACTAATCAGGTAATTTGTCTGATAGAACCCTGCCATCCCCTAAAAGAAAATGACCCTGCAATAACCAACCCACTTTTTTTTTTTTTGACCTAATATAACTTCCTTGTTTCTACTCCCTTTTGGCTTATAAGAGTCTTTCATTTTGTTGAGCTCCTATCTGCAAGGTTGGATGCTGTCTGCTTCAAATCGATTTTTTCCTCAAATAAACTCTTAAAATTTTTTAATATGTCTCAGTTTATCTTTTAACACACTCTGTCAAGGATACCCAAATGCCTATGGAACCTACCACCTATCTGAGTCTGTCAGAGAAGTAATTTCATTTTTTAGCAATTGAAATAAATTGGAATGAAATAACTTCCTAAAGTGTTTGAAGAGTGAACTGGCAGCAAAATATAGTAAACTGTTCATCAGCTTTAAATTTTTATTTCAGGGAAGTTTAGAAAACTGTCCAAAAAATAAAAACCAGCCAAAATCGAGTCTATACAAAAATTGCTTCTGAACTGGTATTAAGGATGCTCCTCTCTCTAAACTTCTAAAGGATTCATTCAGGAATTGCCATGCAAAAAATTTCCTCAAGATTTCGAGGTGAGATTGTCAGGTTACTGAGAGCACAACCCATGACTTGATGGTTTATTGTTTACCCTGAACCCTACAGCTTACTGAGTTCTTTATGGTGTATAATTTACCACTTGTCATAGCCAAATGTTTATTAAACCCACAATAACCTTCTGGGGCTATGTTGCTTGAGGCTGTTGAAATTTGAGGGGCAGCAAGAAAGCTGTTTGACTTTTGTTTGACTTTGGGAATATCACCCTCTTCCTGCTTCCCAAGATGTCACTCTCCCTAAGTGGTCAGTATTACCTCCAGGAGGAAGTACCATTTTGTGAGTCAGAAAATACAGCTATGGGAGCCAGCTCTGAGTTGAACCTACTGTGTGATATCTGGTGAACTGTTGATGTCTCTGGGCTTCAATTTCCTCATTTATAAAGTCAGAGGTTGAACTCAAAATGATCTTTAAGATTCCTGGGGTTAAGCATATTGTCTCCAACTGATGCTTTTGGAATCACCCTTGGAAACCATGCTTTCACCAGTTCTTTGGCGCGGATTATTTTAGGTGGTGATTTGGAAACATTGACCTTTAGAGTATCCGTAGTGAACAATTAAAGAAGAGAATAGGAAAAAAAAGGAAAAATACAAAATTTAAATTCTTTGCCCTTTATAATTTGGCCTTAAGTTCAATTGACAGGCATGAATCTAATAGTCCAAATATTCTTTTTTTTTTTTTCCTCACTCCCTCCACTTTCCCTTCCTTTTTTCATTTAACTTTATTTTTATGCTTATTGGGGGCCAGGCACTATTCTAGGCATGTGTTGGACATCAACACTGAAATGAACATCTTGCTGGCGCTAAGCACAGGAGAATGAACATGAAAGAAGGCGTTCTAGCTCTCATGGGTCTATACCTTGGATGAGGGGGCAGATAATTCATTAAGATACTATAGTGTAATGTGATCAATGCTATGACAGGGGAGAATTTAGAGTGCTGAGGGAGTAAACTGGAAGCACACTTAACCTGGGTGAGACAGGAGGGAGAAGGCTTCCAGAAAAGAAGGCTGGGGAGAGAAGAGGAGGAACAGACAGTCTTTGGCAAAAGCAACTGCTCATGGAAAGCCCAGGGGTGAGCAAAGTCATCATCTACTAGGAGGAGGTGAAGAGGCTCAGTATAACTGGAGCTTAGATGGAAAGGGTAAGATGTGAGGAGTATGGCTTGAGTCGTAAGGAGAGGTGGCTTTAGGAAGACAAACATCGCAAGCTTCCCTTTGGATTTCAGACTTTATCCTTAAAAGCAAGGGTAGCCATTAAAGAATATTTTAAAATTCAATTTTCATTATAATAATACATGCACATAATATATAAAAACAGTAAAGTCTAAAAGCCTTACTCAAAAATTCTCAGTGCCCTAATGGTACCCCTGCCCTGATACCATCCCAGAGGAAACCACTGTCAATTCTTTCACTTTCAAAATAATGCCTGTTTCTTTTGTTGTTTTTGGATATTATGCTTTCTTATTATGACAGAGAAGAATTCTAGCTCTCTTATTTCTAATCCCTTTACTCTTCCCAATATTATAATGGGGTGGGAGGGGGAATATACCTTTCTGTAGAAGTCTACAGGCAGGTTTCCACACACAACGCAATAGTAAGGAATACTGAATGTTTGGATTTAGTCATATCTCAGCTACTCTTAAAACAACTCTATAAGTTCATTAAGATAATTGGCTAAGCATTTTGGGATACTATATGTGTGCTCATAATTTCTGTCTACTTAGCTAAGAAACTGAAATGGTTAGAATCTAGAAGAATTTTACAGAAATTGAAGCAACCACACTTGAACTGAGGGAAATGCAGATTTCACATCTTTAATGAGAGTTCAATGTTAGGAAAATGTCTGTCTTGATTTTTTGTCTTAAAGAATGTGGAGGATATTAATGCTTCTATACTTTGTGATTTGATTTATGCTCCCACTTTTTATGGCTCTTGTAACTTAAATAATAAATACCCTTAAGATTTCCTCAATATCCTTAGGAAGGAAAAGAAAATAAAGGAAACACAAAATAAAGGAAGGAAGGAAGGAAAGAAGAAAGAAAAGCTAAGTACAGCTATTTATTTATTCACTCATTCATTCAAGATATAGTTGAATCTCTTCTATTTATGTATAATATTCTACCTTGTTTATGGAAACCTACAAAGATATATGTGATGTAAAGGCAGAAATGAAGATCCAAATGAGAAAGTGGGACAAGGAGAAATAAAACTGGGTGAATAATTGACACCAGGGTAAGATCAGCACTTGAAATATTAATTTTTGAGTATTTTTAAGCAATAGGTCAAATATTGAGCCTAAGCTTTCCAACAACTAACATTGCAATCTATTTATAGTGAATCATCAAGGACAAATTATTTATAATATATATGCCTAGGAGCTCAATAAGTTAGCTCATTGTATTAATTCATTAACTGGAAAACAATTGGGTTCAATGAAGGCTTTCCAGAACGATGACTTTTGCCTTTAGCATGGAACATTAACCTTATAGAGCTATAATTAGAAACAAGAACCAATATTTAAAAAACATTGGAGTATAATTGCTTTGCGATGCTGTGTTAGTTTCTGCTGTAGAACAATGAGTCAGCTATATGTATACATATATTTGTTTAGGCCAACTTCCACAGGTCTGGAAAAAGTCAGTTTTCATTCCAATCCCAAAGGAGGGCAATGCCTCAAACTACCATAAGAGCAAGCATTTCACATGCTAGCAAGGTTATGCTCAAGATCCTTCAAGCTAGGCTTCAGCAGTACATGAACTGAGAACTTCCAGATGTACAAACTAGGTATAGAAGAGGCAAAGGAACCAGAGATTAAATTGCCAACATTCATTGGATCACAGAAAAATCAAGGGAATTCCAGAAAAATATCTATTTCTGTTTCATTGACAAGTTAAAGCCTTTGACTGTATGGATCATAACAAACTGAGGAAAATCCTTAAAGAAATGGGAATACCAGACCACCTTACCTATCTCCTGAGAAACCTGTATGTGAGTCAAGAAGCAACAATTAGAACCTTACATGGAACAATGGACTGGTTCAAAACTGGGAAAGGAGTATGTCAAGGCTGTATATTGTCACCCTGCTTATTTAACTTCTATGCAGAGTACATCACGTGAAATGCAGGCCTGGATGAATCACAAGCTGGAATCAAGATTGCCAGGAGAAATATCAACAACCTCAGACATGCAGATGATACCACTCTAATGGCAGAAAGCAAAGAACAAAAGAGCCTCTTGAGAGTAAAAGAAGAGAGTGAAAAAGGTGGTTTAATACTCAAGATACAAAAAACGGAGATCATGGCATCTGGTCCCATCACTTTGTGGCATACAGATGGAGAAAAGTAGAAATAGTGACAGATTTTTATTTTCTTGGGCTCCAAAATCACTGCAGATGGAGACTGCAGTCACCAAATTAAAAGATGCTTGCTTCTTGGAAGGAAAGCTTATGACAAACCTAGACAGCATATTAAAAAGCAGAGACACCACTTTGGTGACAAAGATCCATATAGTCAAAGCTATGGTTTTTCTAGTAGTCACGTACAGATGTGAGAATTGGACCATGAAGAAGACTGAGTACCAAAGAACCAATGCTTTCAAATTGTGGTGCTGGAGAAGATTCTTGAGAGTCCTTTGGAATGCAAGGAGATCAAATCAGTCAATCCTAAAGGAAATTAACCCTGAATATTCATTGGAATTACTGTTGCTGACCTGGAGAAGGAAACGGCAACCCACTCCAACATTCTTGCCTGGAGAATCGCATGGACAGAGGAGCCTGGCAGGCTACAGTCCACAGGGTCGCAAGAGTCAGACATGATTTAATGATGAAACCACCACCACTGTTGCTGAAGCTGAAACTCCAATATTTTGGCCACTTGATGCAAAAAGCCAACTCATTGGAAAAGACTCTGACACTGGTCAAGATTGAAGGCATAAGGAGAAAGGAGCGGTGGAGGCTGAGATGGTTACATAGTATTATCTACTCAAAGGACATGAATTTGAGCAAACTCAGTGAGGTAGTGAAGGACAGAGAAGCCGTATGTGCTACAGTCCATGGGGTAAGAGAGTCAGATGTGACTTAGTGAGTGAACAACAACAAAAAATAAAAGCCATGCTACCTGCATATTAAAAAACAGTTATCTTAATTATTTTAAGTAATCTTCCTTCTTCCTGTCTCCATTTTATCCCTTTTTATTCTACACTGATGTCAAGACCTTGACATAGATTTTACCCCGTTGTAACTTTCACTCTCCTCAATTCATCACAAAACTATTCTTACTGATACTCACTTCAGCCATGACATTAAAGTCATTTTATGGGCAACAATAGCCTGGAAATAGTTTGAATTTGTTCAGTTTATCCAAGAGTTGATTCATTTTCACTGAATTAAAAGTTAAAAATTAAAGCAAGATCAATACAAGTTACAAAAATCTCATGTTGCTTCTAACATATTTATTCACCACGTAGTAAAAAATATAACCATATCCCTGTCTAAAGGCACTTCATTTATGACACTCTCCAGCAAAGATCTGATTTCAGTTTATGGAAACTGACACACTGCTTTATGAAGTATTAGTGCATTAACAGTTCATAATTTGGGAACAGCATACAGTTTTCACTTTATACACAAGGGAGAGTAATTTCTGAAATCCCTCCCACATGTGAAGGTAGAGTGCAAGGACCACAGAAAAAACGGCAAGACTCAAGAAACTCAGAGTCTGGTGGGGAAGGAAGACAAGCCAGCAAACAGGTATGATGCAATATGATGGTATTAATATAGGTATTGTATAATAGGTGTTACATAAGGCATCTAAATTGGATTGGGAGTTGGGGAGGTCAGGGAAGGCTTTGCTTAAAAATTTAGGAGGTCTTTAGACTAACAAAGAAAGCTCATTTCATGGAATTGAGGAAATTACTTAGATTGGGCTTCATTTATTTCCCTGAAACACCAGGTCTGAAGGGAACCATGAGGCTGTTTAAAGTTTCCCTCTTAGATTTCAGGCAGGACTGTATTTATACACTCCCAGAAACATGAGGATCAAACTTACAGAAATAATTTCTTTTAAAAAATTGTGGTTAAAATACACATAACATAAAACTTACTACTAGTGATATTTAGCACATTAATAATACTGTACAACCATCACAACTATCTAGTTCCAAAACATTTTCATCAGCTCTAAATGAAATGCAATACCCATTAAATAGTCACACCTCCATTTTCCTTTCCCTCTAGACACTGGCAACCTTTAAAATGCTTTCTGTATTCTATGGATTTGCCAATTCTGGATATTTCTTATGATATGTAATATTTGATGATATGATATGAATTATATTTCATATGATATGATATGAATATGATATGATGATATGACTATTTCATATTTCATGAAATATATGACTTTTGGTGTGTGACTTCTTTCACTTAGCATAATAATTTCAAAGTTCATCCATATTGTATCATATATCAGCATATGGTATATTTATTTCTTTTGTGGTTGCTGATATTCCATTTTAAGGATATACCACATTTTACTGATCCATTCATTAGTTGATGGACGTCTGGATCAACTTTTTAGCTATTGTGAATAGTGCTGCTACAAGCATCTGTATGTAAGTTTTTCTATGAACACCTGTTTTCAGTTCTTATGAGTTTAGAATGAGAAATGAAATTGCTGGGCCACATGGTAATTTTATACTTAGCTTTTCATAGAACCACAAATTACTTGCCACAGCAGCTACAGCATTTTACTGAATTTACTTTTAATGAGAAAGCATTTCTTTCAAGGCTATCATGTGCTTTGTTAATTTTTTCTCTCTTGACTTTAAAAGATCACTTGGAGGATTAGTAATTTTTGTGAAACTATTAAAGGCCATCTGAAAGCAGCCTTTATATATTTAAATTAGAGCTATTATGTATGCAGGCATTCATTATAGTGTAGTGTACAAGAAGTTTGATAGTTCAATAAATTTACATGAAATTCAACCTCTATAGGTGTGAGCTTTTATAATAAAACCTGAAGCTGAAAGGAGACAAATTGAGTTGAATTAGTTTGCCACCATCTAACCTGTTTTTCCTAATGAGCTATTGGAAGCACAAAAAAGTGCAATTCTTTTGAAGTATGGGCATGCTGACTGTGGTTGTTAAATCCATTAATTAAACTATCTTTATTCAGGACATTCTAATGAACTGAAATCCAAGATTGCTTTAATCCAAAGTAGAAGCTCAAGCATAGATGAACCAATGACATTTCCAGCCAACTTTCATAATGGTCTCTGAGAGATAACCAGGTAAAAAACAAATTTGAACTATTTATGGCTCCAGACTGTTTTGAAAACTCTATTGAGAAGAGCAGACAATTACATATTTGTCCGAGCTCCTATTAGATACTTGGCTCACATTGGTGCTTTAGGAAAGATCATCAACTTAACAAAGTATTTATGTAGACCACTCCCCTCAGCATCTGGATTCCTGGATGTCAGACTTTCTGAGGAAAACCTGTATCCTAGGCTTGACTCAATCCAAGACTGGATAGAGTAGATCAAGGTGGCTGTAGAAGCTCACACAGCAGGCCCAAAGCAAAAACAACACATCAAGAGCCCTATCTAAATTTTTATCATTTAAAAATGCCTGATGCTATATAAAATCTCTCCATAACCTACTCAAGCACCTTGTTGGGAAAGGTGGTATATTCACATGTGAAAATGAAAGTCGCTCAGTAGTGTCCTACTCTTTGCGGCCCCATGGACTATACAGTCATGGACTTCTCTAGGCAAGAATACTGGAGTGGGTAGTCTTTCACTTCTCCAGGGGATCTTCCCAACTCAGGGATCGAACCCAGGTCTCCCATACTGCAGGTGGATTCTTTACCAGCTGAGCCACAAGGGAAGCCCAAGAATACTGGAGTGGGTAGCCTATATCCCTTCTTCAGTGGATCTTCCTGATCCAGGAATGGAACTAGAGTCTCCTGCATTGCAGGAGGATTATTTACCAACTGGGCCATCAAGGAAGACCTGTACCTCCACATACCTTAACCCAATAAACAGCCTGTACAAGTATTAAGTCTTTTAGTGCTACTATGTATTATGCATTTTACATTTCTTATTTTAGATGCTCACAACAATTATGTAAATAGATAGTAAAAGTAATTGACAAAAGCTGAAATACAAACCAAAGGATAACTTATTCTAAAAGCCCGAGATCTTTGCTAATGTTAGCTACCTTCAAATAAAATAAAAAATGTAAAATAGTAACAAATTTTGTCTATTTTTTTTTGAAATATGCTATGCTGTGCTCAGTCATGCAGTCATGTCTGACTCTGTGACTTCATGAACTGCAGCCTCTAGAACTAGAACTCTATGAACTAGACACCTCTGTCTGTGGGATTCTCCAGGCAAGAATGCTGGAGTGGGTTGTCATTTCCTCTTCCAGGGGATCTTCCTGACCCAGGGATTGAACCCATGCCTCCTGCATCTCCTGCACTGGCAGGCGGATTCTTTACCACTAGTGCCACCATTGGTGTATAATATTATGTTAAGGTCAGGTGCACTACTTCGTGATTTGATATTTGCATATGTTGTGAAATGCTCGCCACGATAAGTCTGGCAACCATCTATCCCCATACAAAGTTATTATAATATTATTGACAATAATCCTTATACTGTATATTATACTGCTGTGACTTATTTATTTTATAAATGAAGGTCTGTACCTCTTAATCCCCTTCACCCGTTTTGCCCCCAAACCTCCTCCTCTGGTCATCACCCATTTGTTCTCTATGAGCTCGGTTTTTGTTTTGTTTTCTAGATCCCACATGGATGTGAGATCACATGGTATCATCTTTCTCTGATTTGTTTCACTTTAGCTTAATACCCTCTAGATCCATCGGTGTTGTCACAAATGGCAATATTTCATTCTTTTTAATGGGTAATATTCCATTGTGTGGAATATATGTGTATATACATATGCATACATATGTGAGTACATGTATGTGCTGTGTGTGTTTAGTTACTCAGACGTGTCTGACTCTTTGCAACCCATGGCTGCAGCCAGCCAGGATCCTCTGTCTATGGGGATTCTCCAGGCAAGAATACTGGAGTGGGTTACCATGTACTCCTCCAGGGGATCTTCCCAACCCTGGGATCGAACCCAGGTCTTCCGCATTGCAGGCGGAACTGCAATGGGCATGGCAAATCACTCCAGTATTCTTGCTTGGAGAATCTTCATGGACAGAGGAGCCTGGTGGGCTACCGTGTCTCCCTTACCCTTTCATCTACTGATGGACATTTAGGTTGCTTCCGTATCTTGGTGATTATAAACAATGCTGCTATGAACACAGGTGTGCATATAACTTCTCAAATTAGTATTTTTGTTTTTATTTAGGTAAATACTCAAGAGTGGAATTGCTGGATCATATATAAGCTCTATTTAAATTTTTTTGAGGAATTTCTACACTGTTTTCCAAAGTGGCTGTGCCAATTTACAATCTTATTAACAGTTAATGAGAGTTTCCTTTTTCCTCACATCCCCTACCAACATTTTTAATTTGTTGTCTTTTTAATAATAGCCATTCTGATAGGTGTGAGGTGGTAACTCATTATGCTTTTGATTTGCATTTCCCTGATGTTTAGCAATGTTGAGCATTTTAACATCAGACTGTTTGCCAGCTTTATGTCTTCTACAGAACAGTATCTATTCAGGTCCTTTGATCATTTTTTAATCAATTAAAAAAATATTGAGTGGTATGAGTTTTTTTTTTAATATTTTGGATATTACCCTCTTATTATGTATTTAGCAAATATCTTCTCCCCTTCAGTAGGCTGACCTTTCATTTGTTGATAGTTTCCTTCACTGTGCAAAAGTTTTTTAGTTTGATGTAGTCCTATTTATTTATTTTTGCTTTTGTTTCCCTTGCCTGAGGAGACAGGTCCAAAAGTATATAATTAAGATCTATGTCAAAGGGAGTACTCTCTCTGTTTTCTTCTAGGAGTTTTATAATTTCAGGTCTTACATTCAAGTCTTTAAGCCATTTTGAGTTTATTTCTGTGTATGGTGTGAGAAATAGTCCGGTTTGATTCTTTTACATGTAGTTGTCCAATAGTCTCAGCATCACTAATTGAAGAGACTGGTCTTTTCTCCATTGTATATTTTTTGTCTCCTTTGTCATAGATTAACTGACCATTAAGCATGGGTTTATTTCTGAGCTATCTATTCTCTTACATTGATCTATATATCTGTTTTTGGTGCTTGTATCATATTGGTTTGATTACTGCAGATTTGCAGTAGTTTGAAATTAGGGTGTGTGATACTTACAGTTTTGTTCTTCTTTCTTGAAATTGCTTTGGCTATTCAGAGTCTTTAATGTTTCCATATGTATTTTAGAATTATTTTAGTTGTGAAATAATAATTCTTCCAATCCATGAGCCTGGGATACTTTCCATATGTTTGTGTCATCTTCAATTTCTTTCATCAGTGTCCTACAGTTTTCAGAGAACAAGGCTTCTACCTCTTTGTCTAGATTTCAGTTCAGTTCAGTTGCTCAGTTGTGTCTGACTCTTTGCAACCCCATGAACCACAGCACACCAGACCTCCCTGTCCATCACCAACTCCCGGAGTCCACCCAAACCCATGTCCATCGAGTTGGTGATGCCATCCAACCATCTCATCCTCTGTCATCCCCTTTTCCTCCTGCCCTCAATCTTTCTCAGCATCAGGGTCTTTTAAATGAGTCAGCTCTTCGCATCAGGTGGCCAAAGTACTGGAGTTCCAGCTTCAACATCAGTCCTTCCAATGAACACCCAGGACTGATCTCCTTTAGGATAGACTGGTTGGATCTCCTTGCAGTTCAAGGGACTCTCAAGAGTCTTCTCCAACACCACAGTTCAAAAGCATCAATTCTTCGGCTCAATATCTGAGGTTATTGATATTTCTCCCAGCAATCTTGATTCCAGCTTGTGCTTCTTCCAGCCCAGCATTTCTCATGATGTACTCTGCATATAAGTGAAATAAACAGGGTGACAATATATAGCCTTGACGTACTCCTTTTCCTATTTGGAACCAGTCTGTTGTTCCATGTCCAGTTCTAACTGTTGCTTCCTGACCTGCATACAGGTTTCTCAAGAGGCAGGTCAGGTGGTCTGGTATTCCCATCTCTTTCAGAATTTTCCACAGTTTATTGTGATCCACACAGTCAAAGGCTTTGGCATAGTCAAAGCAGAAATAGATGTTTTTTTGGAACGCTCTTGCTTTTTTGATGATCCAGCGGATGTTGGCAATTTGATCTCTGGTTCCTCAGCCTTTTCTAAAACCTGCTTGAACATCTGGAAGTTCATGGTTCACATATTGCTGAAGCCTGGCTTGGAGAATTTTAAGCATTACTTTATTAGCATGTAAGATGAGTGCAATTGTGTGGTAGTTTGAGCATTCTTTGGCATTGCCTTTCTTTGGGATTGGAATGAAAACTGACCTTTTCCAGTCCTATGGCCACTGCTGAATTTCCCAAATTTGCTGACATATGATTGCAGCGCTTTCACAGCATCATCTTTTAGGATTTGAAATAGCTCAACTGGAATTTCATCACCTCCACTAGCTGTGTTCGGATTGATGCTTTCTAAGGCCCACTTGACTTCACATTCCAAGATGTCTGGCTGTAGGTGAGTGATCACACCATCGTGATTATCTGGGTCATGAAGATCTTTTTTTTATAGTTCTTGTGTATATTCTTGCCACCTCTTCTTAATATCTTCTGCTTCTGTTAGGTCCATACCATTTCTGTCCTCTATCGAGCCCATCTTTGCATGAAATGTTCCCTTGGTATCTCTAATTTTCTTGAAGAGATCTCTAGTCTTTCCCGTTCTATTGTTTTCCTCTATTTCTTTGCAGTGATCACTGAGGAAGGCTTTCTTCTCTCTCCTTGCTATTCTTTGGAACTCTGCATTCAAATGGGTATATCTTTCCTTTTCTCCTTTGCTTTTCACTTCTCTGCTTTTCACAGCTATTTGTAAGGTCTCCTCAGACAGCCATTTTGCTTTTTTGCATTTCTTTTTCTTGGGGATGGTCTTGATTCCTGTCTCCTGTACAACGTCACAAACCTCCGTCCATAGTTCATCAGGGAGTCTATCAGCTCTAGTCCCTTAAATCTATTTCTCACTTCCACTGTATAGTCATAAGGGATTTGATTTATTTATCTAGTCATAATGTGTAGATTTATTTCCACGTATATAATTCTTTTTCATGAATTTGTAAATGGAATTGTTTTCTTAATTTCTGTTTCTTAGAGTTTTTTGTTAGTGTATAAAAAATCACAATAGATATGAACATTAATATTGTAACCATAACTGTACTGAATTTATATATTAGTTCCAACAGTTTTTTTGGACAGTCTTTAGGATTTGCTATATATAATATCATATTATCTGCAAACAGTGATGGTTTTACTTATTTTACATTTTGGATTCCTTTTATTTCTTTTTCTTTTCTGGTGTGGCTGCTGCTGCTAAGCTGCTTCAGTCATGTCCAACTCTGTGCGACCCCATAGACGGCAGCCCACCAGGCTCCCCCGTCCCTGGGATTCTCCAGGCAAGAATACTGGAGTGGGTTGCCATTTTCTTCTCCAATGCATGAAACTGAAAAGGGAAAGTGAAGTCGCTCAGTCGTGTCCGCCTCTTAGCGACCCCATGGACTGCAGCCTATCAGGCTCCTCCGTCCATGGGATTTTCCAGGCAAGAGTACTGGAGTGGGGTGCCATTGCCTTCTCCGCTGGTGTGGCTAGGACTTATCAATATGAAAATTGGCAACAGTGGACATCCTTGTCTTGTACTTAAGAAAATGCTTTCAACTTTTATGTTGAGCATGATATTAACTGTGAGTTTATCAAATATGGTCTTTATTAGGTTGAGGTATTTTCTTTCTATGGGCCACCCAGGTGCCTCAGCAGTAAAGAAATTGCCTGCCAGTGCTGGAAATGCAGGTTTGATCTCTGGGTTGGGAAGATCTCCTGGAGAAGGAAATGGCAACCCACTCCAGTATTCTTCCCTAGGAAATATCATGGAGAGGGGAGCCTGGGGGGCTACAGTCCATGGGATCACAAACTACTCAGACAAGACTTAGCGAGTATACAATGACAACTACAATTTTCCCTCTACACCGTTTTTTGAGTTTTTTTTTTCTTTAAACCATGAATGTTGAATTTCGCCAAAAGCTTTTCCTGTATCTATTCAGATGATCATATGATTTTTATTCTTCAATTTGTTAAAGCTGTCTATCATCACATTGATTAACTTCTGGCTATTGAACCATCTTTGCATCTTTGGGATAAATTCCACTTTGTGAAAGTATCAAAGAATTGTTGAACTCAAGTTTGTTAATATTTTGTTGAGGACTTTTACATCTATATTCATCAGTGATATTGGCTTGTAATTTCACTTTTTTTGTGGAGTCTTTGGTTTTGACATCAGGGTGACGCTGGCCTCGTAGAATGAGTTTGGAAGTGTTCCTCCCTCTGGCATTTTCTGGAATAGTTTGAGGAGCATAGATGTTAACTCTTTTTAACATGTTTTGTAGAATTTACCCATGAAGCAATCTGGTTCTGAACTTTTGTTTGTCAAGAGGTTTTTTTTTTTTTTTTTTTTAATTATTACCAACTCAATTTAATTAGTAGTAATTGGTCTGTTTATGTTTTCTATTTCTTCTTCTACTGTGCATTTATGGAATTCATCCAATACTTCTAGATTGTCCATTTATACTGCTATATAATTGTTTACAATTATCTCTTATGTGGTGTTGGCTGTAATTTTTCTTTCACTTTTGATTTTTCTGTTGATTTGGGCTCTTGCTATTTTTTTTTTTTTCTGATGAGCCTGGCTAAAGTGTTATTAATTTTGTTTCTCTTTCCAAAGAGTCAGTTCTTTTTTCATTGATCTTTTTTATTGTTTTTTGTCTCTATTTATTTTATTGTCACCGTTTACTCTGTTTTTTGTTTCTTTCCTTCTATTCACTTTGTGTTTTGGTTCTTCTTATTTTTCTAGTTCTTTTAGGTGAAGAGTTAGATTCTTATTTGAGATTTTTCTTCTTTCCTGAGGTAGTCTTGTATTGCTATAATCTCCCCCTTAGAACTGCTTTTGCTGCATCCTATAGATTTTGGATCACTGTGTTTCCATTTTCATTTGTTTTCATGTATTTTTAAATTCCCTCTCTGATTTCACCCACAACCCACTAGTTGTTCACCAGCATATTGTTTAGACCCTACATGTGTCTTTGCAGTTTTTTCTTATAATTTACTTTTTGTCATATTGTGATCATAAGGGATGCTTGCTCAATTATAAAAAAAATTACCAGGTAAATAAGAGAGGAGAGGGTGTTGTTACTAAAATATGGATAGAGAAGATGTGGTACTTATATACAATGTAATATTACTCAGCCATAAAGAAGAATGAAACAATACCATTTACAGCAACATGCATGGACCTAGAGATTATACTAAATAAAGTAATGCAGACAGAAAAGAGAAATACCATATGATAGTGCTTATACATGGAATCTAAAAAAATGATTCAAATGAACTTACAAAACAGAAACAAAGTCACAGATGTAGAAAACAAACTTATGGCCATCACCGGGTAAAGAGAGGGAAGGGATAAATTGGGAGACTGGGATTGACATATATGCATTGCTATATATAAAATAAATAACTAATAAAGACCTACTGTATAGCACAAGGAACTCTACTCAGTACTCTCTAATGGCCTATATGAGAAAAGAATCTAAAAGGGTGAATATATGTATGACTAATTCACATTGGAAACTAATGCAACATTTTAAATCAAATATACTCCCAATAAAAATTTTAAAAATTAAAAAAAAATTACCAGAGGAGAGGGTGTTAACACTCAAGTACAAAATGATGACAATAAAAGCCCATTAGTGCCATGAAGGCAATGATGCTAAGTTCCAAAAAACACTTTACTGCTAGCTTCCCATCTTTTAAATGTGTCTAAATACAAGAACCAGACTTGAATAACACAAGTCTCTGACTCATTCACCAAAGGGAGCTTTGGGGGCAATTTGCAGTAATCTATCCTCACCCCTTGAATGTTTCTGGCTGTTCAACTGCTTCTTTTAAACCTTGAAAAATAATAAACAGCTATATTTTCTCATTGTCACAAGAGAAAAGTAAGGACGAGCATTTTATAAAGGAATAAGACAGTACTGTGACTCAAACAAATATCCCTCAGGATTGAGGAATCAACTTTTAGAAGTGTAGAGTGAATACATTTTTAGGATTTCTCTGTCTGAAGTGGCAGTCTAAATTTAAAAATATAAAAAACATGTAATCCTGGTGAGTCCAACTTAGTTTGTGTTAAAAAGCAGATGGAAGAGAAGAGAGTTGGCAATGGGAAGTCAGCATAAAAAATTGAAGAACCACCTTATCTTTTCTATATGACTTTTAAATTGTCTACGGAATTATTTTGCCTCAGATGGTAAAGAATCCGTCTGCAATGCGGAAGACCTGGGTTCAATTCCTGGGTTGGAAAGATCCCCTGGAGGAGGGCATGGCAACCCACTCCAGTATTCTTGCCTGGAGAATCCCTATGGGTAGAGGAGCCTGGTAGGCTAGAGTTCATGGGGTCGCAAAGAGTTGGACACAATTGAGTGACTAAGCACACAGGAAATTATTTTAATTTGAATAGTCTATATCTACTTGAAGCATGTTGTTCAGTCATGTATTTTTCCATGTTATCATGGAAATTGTCCACTCAGAACATTGATAGTTAACAAGGATTGATGTGCTCTGATTTCCACATTGATCAAGCTACATTTCACCTCTATAACTTTGAAACCACTAAGTTCAATTAGATTTTCTAATCTTCAAAGTGTAATGGTTTGTCTTTCAGAGTTCACAGAGGTAATTAGCATATACCTGAGTAAACCAAGTCCATACATGAAGATGATTCATATTGATTAAGATATATTGTAATTTCCTCATGGTAGCATATATGTTTATAAAGTATAACCAGCTACAGTTAGAAGTGATAGTTCTTTCTAAATGATAAGATATAACTTACAGTTGTACTTTTTAGATTAGGAAAGGAACAAATTGTATGACACACTCAGTAATTTTAGGGCAGGCTAGCTGAAGTTTGGAGATTCAAAGTCTTCAACCTTCAGTCATAAACTCTCTAAAGGTAATTCGGGTCTTCTAGGATCTTTTCTCTCCTGGAAGAGGATGCACTATACTATCATAAGGAAGGCCTGTGCCTTGATATCACAGACCAAAAAAGGGTGGGAATAGTTTCCCAATACTAATTCTGTGATGTCAGCCAAATCACTTAATATAAAAACTATTTTCTCCTTTATAAGGTGAGAGTAATGATGTGAGTGAAAAAAAAGTGAAGTCGCTCAGTCGTGTCCGACTCTTTGCGACCCCATGGACTGTAGCCTACCAGGATCCTCAGTCCATGGGATTTTCCAGGCAAGAATAGTGGAGTGGGTTGCCATTTCCTTCTCCAGGGGATCTTCCCGACACAGGGATTGAACCCAGGTCTCCTGCATTGTAGGCAGATGTTTTACCGTCTGAGCTACCAGGGAAGCCCTGAGAGTAATGATACTTTTCCGATAAAACCTATGAAACCCCTTGGTTTATTCAAATACATGCTAACTACCCTTGTGAATTCTGAAGGATGAGATATTATACTTACAAGATCTGAGAATTCATTTCAACTCCTATTGGCACACAGGAGAGGCAACTGTATTAATCAGCTGTGCCGCAATAACAAATAACCACCACGTTTTAGTGGATTAGGACAACAAACATTTATTCTTGCCTGTGTTCCTTGTCAATAGCTGCAGGTCAGATGGAGCAGCATCTATGTGAGACCTGTTTTATTCATGTCAGAGAGGGAGGTTGAAAGAGAATTACAGCAAGTACATTATGCCTCTATATGCTCTTGTGGGAATAAATAGCCAAAGTAAGTTGCGTCACAAAGCTTGCTATTAATGAAGAAGTGAAGTACACTTTTCCCCCAAAGCCATTGCAAGTCTCATGGCAATGAATACATATATTTTAATCTCTTATAGGAAGTGAGAGTGAACTGTTGGGAATAATAATACATCTAGTAGCTCAGACAGTAAAGAATCCGCCTGTAATGCAGGAGACCTGGGCTCAATCCCTGAGTTGGGAAGATCCCCTGGAGCAGGAAATGGCAAGCCATTCCAGCATTCTTGCCTGGACAATCCCATGGACAGAGGAGCCTGGAGGGCTACAGTCCATGGGGTCACAAAGAGTCAGATATGATTGAATACAGTGCATTACATTATTGCCACAATAACTATCGCTATTACTAGAGAGGCTGCACTGGATGGTGGGTAAGAACATAGACTCTGAACCTGGGTTTTTATCCTACCTCGAAAGTTACTTGCTATAGGAATTTGGGCAAATTATCTTTCTATGCTTGTTTGCTCATCAGGAAAATTTGGATAATAACAACATTTATCCCTTCCCATAGGATGATTAAGAAACTGATATGAGTTTTTGTGTATATATAAATACATAAAAATGTATATATACTTAGAATGAAAACTGACATGCAAAGTAAGTAACATGTGTTAGCTATTATTATCACTGGTTATATTGAGGGGATAGTAAATTTAAATAGGCATTTCTTATAGAATAAACAAGTCAATTAAAGTAGCTATGATAGGAGAATGGTATATTAATTTCTCACATCTCTTAAAGTGACCTTCTCTACACAATTCAACTGGTCCATATCATTGATTCTTTACCACTTTCTTTTCTTTTTTGGTCATCAGTCTTTGAAGATATCCTGGCAGAAAAAGCAAGAAGGAGGATTTGATGGCTAACATTATGGCATAAGCTACTAACTTTGTTTCCTCTTTTTGAGACCATTTGATGATATTCCCATTTTCAATAGCTTTTAGGGAAAGTAATTTTTTAGGGGCAGAGAGAAGCTTTTTCTCTATGTTTTCAAAAAATAAAATACAGAAAGATGTTAAAAAACTAGGAAGAAATCTACCATATAACCCAGCAATCTGACTGCTGGGCATATACCCTGAGAAAATAATAATTGTAAAAGACACATGTATCCCAATGTTCACTGCAGCACTATTTACAATAACCAGCACATGGAAGCAACCTAGATGTCCATCGACAAATGAATGGATAAAGAAGATGTGGTATGTATATACAATGGAATGTTACTCATCCATAAAGAGGAATGAATTTGAGTCAGTTCTAGTGAGGTGGATTAACCTAGAGTCTGTTACACAGAGTGAAGTAAGTCAGAAAAAGAAAAACAAATGTTGTATACTAATGCATATATATGGAATCTTGAAAAATGGTACTGATGGACCTATTTTCAGGGCAGGAATAGAGATTCCAACGTATAGAAAAGACGCATGGACACAGCAGGCTCAGGAAAGGAAGGGATGAATTGAGAGAGCAGCACTGAAATATGTACGTTATCATATGTAAAATAGACAGCTAATGGGAAGTTGCTATATAACACAGGGAGCGCAATCTGTGCTCTGTGACTACCTTAGAGGGGTGGGATGGGGGGAGAGGTGGGAGGGAGGTTCAAGAAAGAGGGGACATATGTATACCTATGGTGATTCATGTTGATGCATGGCAGAAACCAACACAATATTGTAAGGCAATTATGCTCCAATTAAATAAATTTTAAAAATAATTAATTAAAAAATACAGAAAGATGTATTTCCAGTTTTTTAATAAATCTCCACACTGTTCTCCATAGTGGTTGTACTAGTTTGCATTCCCACCAACAGTGTAAGAGGGTTCCATTTTCTCCACACTCTCTCCAGCATTTATTGCTTGTAGACTTTTGGATAGCAGCCATCCTGACTGGCGTGTAATGGTACCTCAATGTGGTTTTGATTTGCATTTCTCTGATGATGAGTGATGTTGAGCATCTTTTCAGGTGTTTGTTAGCCATCTGTATGTCTTCTTTGGAGAAATGTCTGTTTAGTTCTTTGGCCGATTTTTTGATTGGGTCATTTATTTTTCTGGAATTGAGCTGCAGGAGTTGCTTGTATATTTTTGAGATTAGTCCTTTGTCTGTTGCTTTGCTATTATTTTCTCCCAATCTGAGGGCTGTCTTTCCACCTTGCTTATAGTTTCCTTTGTTGTGCAAAAGCTTTTAAGTTTAATTAGGTCCCATTTGTTTATTTTTGCTTTTATTTCCAATATTCTGGGAGGTGAGTCACAGAGGATCCTGCTGTGATTTATGTCGGAGAGGGTTCTGCCTATGTTCTCCTCTAGGAGTTTTATAGTTTCTGGTCTTACATTTAGATCTTTAATCCATTTTGAGTTTATTTTTGTGTATGGTGTTAGACAGTGTTCTAGTTTCATTCTTTTACAAGTGGTTGACCAGTTTTCCCAGCAAAGAACTGTCATATGACCCAGCAATCCCACTTCTGGGCATACACACTGAGGAAACCAGATCTGAAAGAGACACGTGCACCCCAGTGTTCATCGCAGCACTGTTTATAATAGCCAGGACATGGAAGCAGCCTAGACGCCCATCAGCAGACGAATGGATAAGGAAGCTGTGGTACATATACACCATGGAATATTACTCAGCCATTAAAAAGAATTCATTTGAATCAGTTCTAATGAGATGGATGAAACTGGAGCCCATTATACAGAGTGAAGTAAGCCAGAAAGATAAAGAACATTACAGCATACTAACACATATATATGGAATTTAGAAAGATGGTAATGATAACCCTATACGCAAAACAGAAAAAGAGACACAGATGTACAGAACAGACTTTTGGACTCTGTGGGAGAAGGTGAGGGTGGGATGTTTCGAGAGAACAGCATCGAAACATGTATATTATCTATAGTGACAGATCACCAGCCCAGGTGGGATGCATGAGACAAGTGCTCGGGCCTGGTGCACTGGGAAGACCCAGAGGGATCGGGTAGAGAGGGAGGTGGGAGGGGGGATCGGGATGGGGAATACGTGTAACTCCATGGCTGATTCATGTCAATGTATGACAAAACCCACTACAATACTGTAAAGTAATTAGCCTCCAACTAATAAAAATAAATGAAAAAAAAAATACAGAAAGATGTTGGTTTCTGATAATGAACATGAGTCCTTCTCTCCTCCCATGGGCTTGTTTCCTTAGACAATGAGTTCAGCATCTTTCCACTATTTTAATACTCTATTTTGAGAAATAATCAAACAGGTAATTCCCCAAATAACACTGCAACAGTAGCTGAGCATCACCATCTTTCCTCACTATCATAATGATGGAAATTCTATAGAGCAAATTGTGTCTGATTAATTTCCTCCATCTATATAACAGATTCTGCTTGAAAATTTAACCTTAATTTCCTTTATATAGTCCCTGAAAAATTTACTAGCTAAGGAGATATTAATATTTAATATCTAAATATTTATAGATATCTATATTTATATATATATATATATATAAATGAATGTTTCAACTAAAACAATAATGACCTTTTATGTATTATAAAATGAACAAACTAGGAAAAACTAGATCAAATCCCATAATTTCTCATTTTAGATACTACCAACTCCGGGAGATAGTGAAGGACAGGGAGGCCTGGCCTGCTGCAGTCCATGGTGTGCAGAGTCAGATACAACTTAGTGACTGAATAACAACAAAAGATGCTACAAAAGCACAAGAAAAGAACCAGTTACACAATTACATTACTTCAGAAGTTTTTCTTTTCATCTTCTTCCAATGAATCACTTCTAATTGCACATTTACATCTTTGTTTTATTTTATTTACTGAATGAATTTATTTGGCTGTACCAGGTCTTAGTTGTGGCATATGAGATCTTAGTTCCCTGACTAGGGATGGAACCCAGGTCCCCAGCATTGGGAGCATGGAGTCTTAGCCACTGGACCACCAGGAAAGCCCCTATACCTTATCTTCTAATTATTAACATTCTTCCTATTCCTGGCATGGGATTCAGGCATCTAGGAACAATGTACAAATTTGCTGAAAAAGTTATCCAGACACTGGGATTGAAACAGAGGTTTGGGACCTGGCCTCCCAACAAACAAATGAAATAAGAGCCTGTGAACTCTTGTGGAATTGAGGCAGAGAAGTAAGTCAACGGGTGAGTGACTTCAATCATGGAGGAATACACGACTGCTATTTCTGAGCTGGGTTGAGGCTTCCCTGGTGGGTCAGATGGTAAAGCGTCTGCCTACAATGCGGGAGACCCGGGTTCAATCCCTGGGTTGGGAAGATCTCCTGGAGAAGGAAATGGCAGCCCACTCCAGTACTCTTGCCTGGAAAATCCCATGGATGGAGGAGCCTGATAGGCCACAGTCCATGGGGTTGCAAAGAGTCGGACACAACTGAGCGACTTCACATTCCTTCATTCATTCAAGACGGTTAGGACTATAAGGAAGAGGAGTAGAAGACAACGCTGCACTCTTTCCTCAATGTATGTTCTCACCTTCAGCAGACCTGAGCCCACAGGAAGAAAAGCCTTAACTTTTAATGAATGTCTGAGTTTTAATTGTTATGCTGCACATATGAATTAGTGAACTGACTGAGAATATTTGGGGGGACTAAAGTGAGCAGTGGCTTTCCTTGGTGGCTCAGATGGTAAAGAATCTGTCTGCAAAGCAAGAGACCCAGGTTCGATCCCTGCATCGGGAAGATCCGCTGGAGAAGAAAATGGCTATCCACTCCAGTATTGTTGCCTGGAGAATCCCATGGACAGAGGAGCCTGGCAGGCTACAGTCCATGGGGTTGCAAAGGGTCGGACATGACTGAGTGACTTTCCGCGCCCCCCAAAGTCAGCAGTAGACTTTTCAGAATTTGAGAGTGACTAGAAAAACCATAGGACTGACCCGAAATTTCATCCAAATTGTTAGAGGAAAACTGCCTCCTGGAGCTGATATGCAGATGCTGATCTATGAAAAACAATGTCTTGTTTTCTGTTTATGCCTGTTCAGAGACCACTAAGTGTTCACAGGTTTTCATCTCTCTTGTTTTCCTTATTAATAATAGGCCCCCTCATTTTCATCTGGTCATATGGACTCCCTCTAGTGATGACATTTCAAAGCTTTCATTGCAGTTAAGTGTGGCCGTGTGACTAAATTCGGACTAACGAGATGTGGGTGGAAGTGCTATATGTACCTTCTAGGTCCCTTTCTGTTTTTTTTTTTTTTTCCCAAGGTGTTTTATCTAGACCTTTTCCTTATGAAAAGTGGCAACTAGTGGAACAATTTGAGTATCAGGGCTAATCAAGCAGCATTAGACTACTTAGTTCTGGGAAAAATAGTACAGAGGAAAAATTAATTGTATTTATTTAAAACACTTTATATTTTGGTATCTTTGCTATAAATCTCCACCTGTACTTTACTCGCTATAAAAATTAGTATCTGAAACTATATTGTAGCTGTAACAAAAACCTCAAATATATGGCCTTAGTAGTCAGAAGCAAGATGACCAAGAAACTTATTAAGGCTGGAAGGCTTATGACCTTTCTGAAATACTTTGAGAATGTTTTTGGTAAAACTGTTATATGCACTGACTTGAAAGAAATAGCACTTAACTTTAGAGATGTGGTTGGAAGAAGATAGACCATCAGATATGTTGACTATTTTTTGTTGATTTTACAAAGATTTCAGAAGAAAGAAATGAGCTTGGACAATTATTGGCCACTTTGTAAATGAAGATGGAAGAGAGTATAACTATACTAATGGAGGTTTTTTCTGCTTTTGGTGAAAAGTGAAAGTGTTAGTCACTCAGTCACGTCCAACTCTCTGTAATCCCATGGACTGTAGTCTTCCAGGTTTCTCTGTCCATGGAATTTTCCACACAAGAATACTGGAGTGAGTAGCCTTTCCCTTCTCCAGGGGATATTCCTGACCAAGGCATCAAACCTGGGTTTCCTGCCTTGCAGGTGGATTCGTTACCATCTGAGTCACCAGGGAAGTCCCCTGCTATTGGTCTATAGGCTAAATCTCAGGTCTAGACATTTGGGGCCTGCAAGGTTGGAACGTCCATTTTATCTATACCTGAAATAGCAGGAGGTAGATTCATTCATGGCCTTTCTCAAGGGAGTTCCATAAGACAGTTCAGCTATCAGGAGGTAATTATGGCCTTTTGAACCAGGCATCAAGTTAGTTGCTGTTGAAATAGGGAAAGCTGAGCTAGCAGCTAATAAAGAAGGAGCAGAAGCTGGCACTGGTCTAAGACTTTATTGTATATTCTCATATTTTATGTTCTCACTCAATGTTTGCTATTATTATGAGTAATAAATATGCCTGTTGACTGAATGAATGAAGAACAGATATGCAAAATATATATCACCATTAAAATTTTTTTAGAGGTAGGTGGAAATTTTTGAACAGCATTTGCATCATTTATGGAAAACAGAATAAATAAATAGAAAAGCCCTGGTCATGAAGCAGTAACAAGGTTCATTTTGAGCATTCACGATGCTTAATGCTTTATAAAATGTAGCCAGAACTATGACCTCCTCTTAGCAGGCTCTTAATTTGAGATGATTAGTCATATTGCAAACCAAGGATAAAAATGCTGGTAAGTCTCATCAGTGATAACTGTTACTCTCTTTTCCCTTCATTTTCCCTCTCTCTTAGTAAATGTACAAAAGTGTAATAAAATATCATGCAAAAAATGTTACAAAAGAAAGTCACATGCTATGTATTTGGGAGAAATATGTCCAAATGCTCAGACACAATCGGTACTTCCCCTTGGAGAAATTTTTAATTTTTCTGGAAAAATTTGAGACCTAGCCAGTGGCCTTATGGATTGTTGTTGCTGTTTAATTGGTAAGTCATGTCCAACTCTTTGCCATCCCATGAACTGTAGGCTTCCAGGCTTCTCTGTCCATGGGATTTCCCAGGCAAGAATCCTGGAGTGGGTTGCCATTTCCTTCTATAGGAGATCTTCCTGACCCAGGGATTGAAACTTTGTCTTCTGGAATGCAGGCGGATTCTTTCTGCTGAGCCACCAGCGAAGCCCAATCCTAGGGTGACTCGGGTACAATTCATTCTAACATCACACATCCCCAAAGAACCTATAAAGTTGTGTGATAAAAAAGGAAGAGAGACTGAATGTCTCAGGGAATTGGGAAATGGAGTGGGATGCCTTTCCCATCCCTTGTCACTGGTTTTCATTTTGCCGAGGTCAGACAAGACAGGTGATTAGTGGCCCTAGGATGACTTTTTAATGCATCTTTGGGAACCAGTGGTCTCAGGCCCATTCCTAGGAGACATTTATCAAAACCTTGAAAGCCTTACAATTGAATTTCCTTATGTTGTACTCAAGTAGCTAGCTGAGAAAAAACAGGGCAAACGATGAAGGGGACTACTGAAACGTACAACAGAAGCACAGGGCAACCCAAGTGAATTCTTCATGTACTCACTTGCCCCAGGAGGAGTGAGTGCCTCCCTCCAGGACCACTGCAGACATCACCTTTTCAAGATGCTTCTACCTGTGAAAGCAGTCTGTTATCATACATCCTGGCCATAACTCCCCAGGGGTTTGGTTGCTTGAACTATGCCAACAAAAATCAGTTCCATGGTAGCAGAGAATAAAGATGAGAAATAAAATTAAAAATTTTCATGAGGTGAAGGTAGAATCATTTCTAAAGGGACAGAACACTTAGAGGAAGTAAAAGAAGAAGGCCTAACATGTGTTGAATTTGTATAGAAATCTGATACTTAGAATTGCATTACGAAAACAAGGAAAACTATGGTGGATGTGATTTCCTGATCACCGCTCTTTCTGAGGCATGGGAAACTGCACATAAATGTTGTTGTTTAGTTGAGTTGCTAAGTTGTGTTCAACTCTTCACGATCCCATGGACTGCGGCATTCCAGTTTTCCCCTTCATCCTTCAGTATCTCCCAGAGTTTGCTTGAACTCATGTCCATTGAGTCAGTGATGCCATCCAATCATCTCATCCTCTGTTGCCCCCTTCTCCTTCTGCCCTCAATCTTTTCCAGCATCAGGGTCTTTTCTAACGAGTCAGCTCTTTGGCATTAGGTGGCCAAAGTATTGGAGCTTCAGCATCAGTCCTTCCAATGAATGTTCAGGGTTGATTTCCTTTAGGATTGACTGCTTTAATCTTGCTGTCCAAGGGACCTCTCAAGAGTCTTCTCCAGCACCACCATTTGAAAGCATCAATTCTTCGGCCCTCAGCCTTCTTTATGGTTGAAATCTCACATCTGTACATGACTACTGGAACAAACCATAGCTTTGACTATACAGACCTTTTGGCAAAGCGATGTCTTGGTTTTTGAATATGCATCTAGGTTTGCTCCTTTTCTTCCAAGGAGCAAGCGTCTTTTAATTTCCTGGCTGCAGTCACAGTCTGCAGGGATTTTGGAGCTTGACAAAAATGTGGTCCACTGGAGAAGGGAATGGCAAACCACTCCAGTATTCTTACCTCACATAAACTTAGTTAGACTTTATGGTCTGACCACTGAAATTTCGAGTAAGTGCTTATTGCCCTAGTTTTATTGCCTCTATGGAAATTGATTTGACAAATTTTTATTGCTTCTGGTTTGTTGTTATTATGTTTGGGTTATAGAAATAACATATTTATCTTACAGTGGTTCTGTGGAAGCTAAGTCTGAGATGGGGATTCTTGTTTAAGCGATCTGTTAGCGGAGTGCTTTCAGGAGCAGGAGACTGAGGGAGGAAAGGAAACGGGTAACTGAAGCAAGAACACAGTCTCGGGAGGAGATCAACATGGGAGGGAAAGAGGACACAGAGCTCACCTCCCCTCACGGACACCTCAAAAACACATCCTCATGTGGAGCAACTCTCGTTGAAAACAAACTGAAGATTGAAGGGTCAGAAAAACCCTAATACAAGCAAGGCTCTAAAGAGAGACCCATATGGAGTCACGTAGGAAGGGAAGAGAAGCCATCAGATCGGGACCTGCAACCCTAGGAGGGGCCACAGAAGAGGAGGGGTCCACACTGGCTCAGAGATCCTTCCTGGGGAGTGAGCAGTTGGACCACACACTGGGCGCCCCAGTCCTGGGATCTGACACCCGGGAGGTGGTTTGCAGACCAATGGGGCTAGCAGAGGGCTGTGAGAAACCTGCTCATTTAATTGGGTCATTTGCTTTCTTTAAAAAAAAAACACAAAAACTGTTGAGCTTTGAGAGCTGTTTATATGTTCTAGATATAATCTCTGTCCAATATGTAATTTGCAAATATTTTCTCCAAGTCTACAGTTAGTCTTTTCATCCTCTATATTGGGTCTTTTAGAGAGGAAAATTTTAATCTTGATATAAACCAATTTACCATTTTTTTTTCCTTTTATGAATCTTACTCTTGGTGTCGTCTCTAAAAACTGCTGAGCCAGCCTTGGACAATGCCTTTTAATTTTTTCCCTTTGGTGTTAAAATTTAAAAATAAATGTAGTCAAATCTGTTGATCTTTTGATTTATGGTTTCTGGGTTTGTGTGTTCCACAGGAAGACCTTCTCTACCCCCAGATTTTAAAAATTATTTTGCATGTATTATTTTGGACACAAGTCTTTTTTATTAACTTATTTTTAAAAATATAAAAGTTACTGTTGTTTAGTTGTTATGTTTCTTTGCAACCCCATGGTCTGCAGCCCACCAGGCTCCTCTGTCCATGTGATTTCCCAGGCAAGAATACTGGAGTGGTTTGCTATTTCCTCCTCCAGGGGATCTTCCAAACCCAGGTATTGAACCCAGGTCTCCCACCTTGGCAGGCAGATTCTTTACTGCTAAACTACCAGAGAAGCCCATAAAAGTAAACATATCCATTAGAAATTTCAAAATGCAAAATTTCAAAAAGTAAAATTTGAAGAAAAAGTTGCCTTTACTTATGCCTGCTTTATTTCGTGAAGTAGACATTGTCAATTATTTCTTGTATATCTTTGTAAAACTGTTCTAAGCACACACAATCACAGATACACACACACAACCCTGCACACACAAACTCACAAATTATCTCTTTTTTTAAACTCAAAGGGGATCATAATGTATGTATTATTTTGTAACACTGTTTCCCACTTGATGTATTTCTACAGTAAAGAGATGTATCAGTAAAGATCATTCTCATTATTTTAACAGCTGCAGGGACAAACCATAATTTACAGAACTTTTCTACCAATAATAAACAATTAGTTTACTTACAGGAGTTTTATTTCCCATGTGAAATAAAGTTGCAATAAAATTTCCTGTACATATTATTATACAAGTGTTTATGAAAACTACATTCCTGAATATAAGTCTCTTAATTTGCAGTATATGTGCTTTTACAATTTTGATATTATTGGCAAGCTGTCCTTTAAAAGTGAAATATCAGAATACACTCTTGCTAACAATGAATGGAAGTGCCAACTTTCCAATATCCTCACACCTTTTCTGAAACTACCCAAGCTTTTATTCTTTGCCTACCTGAGAAGTAAGACATGGTTCTCTTGTTTTTCTGAATTCTAAATAGACTTAAGAGATGGTGAGTTTGTGTGCATGTATGTGTTT
The DNA here is from genome assembly GCF_019320065.1 of Cervus canadensis. Lineage (NCBI taxonomy): Eukaryota > Metazoa > Chordata > Mammalia > Artiodactyla > Cervidae > Cervus > Cervus canadensis. The sequence goes on along the minus strand of NC_057397.1, from coordinate 45,094,628 downwards.
GTATCAGTTTAAGGTTGTTAAGAAAGACAATTTTACGTTTCACCCTATAAAATTCAAATTCTTTGGAATATGTGCTGACTAAGGTTTTTACAGTAAAAGAAAGGATATGCTTCTAAAGCCAACAGAGGTGAATTTCACTTTCTGGAGAGTCAGCAACTTTCTACCTCGCTGTGCTAACAGGGAGGATGGGATCCATCATTGGTGTCATTAGTAGGAAATGTCCCACCCACCACATAATTCTAGAAGTCAACGATCACCCACAGGTTTTCAAGTGAGGGAAGATTTGTCTGTAAACAGAGAAACACCTAATAAATAGTATCATTTTCGTTTTCTTTATTGTTTAGCCACCCATTTATCTTTCTGCTCATTTATTTAACTATTTGCTGTTGTCCTCAGTTGTGTCCAGCTCTTTTATGACCTCCTGGACTGTAGCCCTCCAGGTTCCTGGGTCTATGGAATTTTGCAGGCAAGGATACTAGAGTGGGTTGCATTTTGTTTTCCAGGGGATCTTTCTGACCCAGAGCTCCAACACACATCTCTTGGGTCTCTTGCATTGGCAGGCATTTTCTTTATCACGGTGCCATATTTATTTACCACCTAACTGGCATGGGCCTAAGGCACTGGAGACATAAGGACTGTGTCCACAGACCCACAGTCCGATGTGGGGATGAAGACAAAACAGAGCGAATGGGTCTGCACAGATGTCTGCTGAGAGCCCTCAAAGAATCCTGGACGGGGAGTTAGGCAAGGACAGAGCAGGGAAACGTAAATCCCATAATGATGAGCAGACAAGTAGAGAGAAAGGGCAGTTCTACCTACTGGAGATTTTTGTTGCTGGATCGAAAACTTAATTAAAGTACAAATTAAGAGCCGGACCAGAGCACTTTATTTCCACTGATGATCTGCGGTAGGAATCAATCACCGAGTCAGAAGAGAGACCTAAAAACAAGCAAATTAGCAGCTCATCTGTCATTCCCCAGCCAAGAAATCTGCATGATAAAGAATGATCGCCTTCTCAGCTATCAGCAAACAAGTGTAAGCCTGGGGGACAGGCAGGGCGGGCACACAGGGGTTTACAAGTAGGGGGTGTAAAGTGGATTTTTATTGCAACTTACCAGGATGGTCTTTATGAATGAATATTTTCTATTTTTTAAAAAACCGGTTATGATAAAGAAAATATTTAGACCCGAGAAAAATCAAAGTTATTACTTGATATTCCTCTTATCACCTTTCATTTTCTAATCGAGAACATAAATAACGTGATATATCACACAGTTTTTTACTGGTCTGTATTATCACTGTTAGTCTTTATATATTAAGACACATTTCTAAGTAAATTACACAGTATGAAACTCCACTGACAATAGTGTATCGACACAGGAGAAAAATTCATTTTTAGAGTGAGTAACAGGATAAGTATTGCTTAAGTCTGAGAACCCAATTTCTATTTATGTCATGGAATAGAACTTCTACAGGGTATTTTTTTCTGAAAGTCTCTTTATAATAAGAGGATAGCTCTGTTAAAAACAGAAGATTAAAGTAAACATCTTCTAGACTGGACTTCAGTTCAGTTCAGTTGCTCAGTTGTGTCCGACTCTTTGTGACCCCATGGACTGCAGCACACCAGGCCTCCCTGTCCATCACCAACTCCTGGAATTTACTCAAACTCCTGTCCACTGAGTCGGTGATGCCATCCAACCGTCTCATCCTCTGTCGTCCCCTTCTCTTCTTGCCTTCAATCTTTCCCAGCATCAGGATCTTCTCCAGTAAGTCAGTTATTCTCATCAGGTGGCCAAAGTATTGGAGCTTCAGCTTCAGCATCAGTCCTTCCAATGAATATTCAGGACTGATTTCCTTCAGGATGGACTGGTTGGATCACCTTGCTGTCCAAGGGACTCTCAATATACTTCTCCAACACCACAGTCCAAAATTCAGACTTAAATTGAAGAAAGTAGGGAAAACCACTAGGCCATTCAAAAGTGAAAGTGAAGTCGCTCAGTCGTGTCTGATTCTTTGCAACCCCATGGACTGTAACCTACCAGGCTCCTCTGTCCATGGGATTCTCCAGACAAGAATACTGGAGTGGGTTGCCAGATCATTCAGGTATGACCTTAATCAAATCCCTTACGACTATATAGTGGAAATGACAAATAGATTCAAGGGATTAGATCTGATAGACAGAGTGCCTGAAGAACCATGGACAGAGGTTCATGACATTGTACAGGAGGCAGTGATCAAGACCATCCCCAAGAAAAAAAGACTAGACTTAGGGAAATTAAGTTTCTCTCTTTTGAAGTCTCTGTACTCCTCTTTCAAGTCTTGAATTCATCAGCTGTTCAATTATCATCTGACCCAGGCATCTTACCACCATAGGCCAAAAAGAAAATATCCATTGCTTATGAGCTAGATGAAGAGTGTTCTAATACTTTTACTTACTTATTTTTAATTTTTTTATCTTGCTGGTGATCTCTTTCTCTTCACTCTTCAACTTAGATATCCCCACTTGGCATTTCACTAGTTGGGGTTGAGGTCCATGTTTTTAGACTTATCTGATAGGATGACACTCCTCACCATTGGGATTTCCCTGACTCACGTCCTGCCTGTCAGGGCCCCTGTTCTGCTCACTCTTCTTCTGACAAACTCATCCATGCAGATGTGATAATGGGTGATCTTGATGGGCAAGTCATGAACGGGCAATGTGGAGGCAATCCCGTAATCCAACAGAGCACGTGGCAGGCAGGTGTAAACTTCACTTTGAATGTTGTCATGTTATACTATATAGTCAGCTGACAAGGTTAAATGCTATGAAGCTCAAGTCTTCATTCTTCCTTTCATATACTGTTCCATCCTCCAGCCCTATCTTTTTTAAAAATTCTTTTAAAATAAAAATTTAATTTAATTAAATTTTAATTTGGCTGCATAAGGCCTTGTGGCATGCAGGAATCTTAGTTGCAGCATGTGGGCTTCTCTCTAGCTGTGGCACATGGGCTCCAGAGCGCACAGGCTCAGTAGTTGCAGAGGGTTTAGTTGCCTTGTGGCACATGGGATCTTAGTTCCCTGACGAGGGATCAAACCCACATCCCCGGCAATGGAAGGCAGATTCTTAACCACTGGACCACCAAGGAAGTCCCTCCAGCCCCATCTTCCTTTGGGACTGTGCCCTTCCCCTCACCTCATCCAGTTTTTTTCAGTATGCACCATGGATTCTCTTGCTTTAGGGTCTTCCTCCAAGCTCTTCTCTCTTTCGGGGTGGTGATTTTGGCCCCATACAGATGGCTACCTCCTATTCATCTTTAAAAACATGGCTGGAGTCACTCTTCTGGGAAATCCATTAAAGTTTTTGCCTTTCTCTTCCATAAATTCCTTTTTAGATGATACCCCTCTATTTCCTTAGCACCCTTCTCATGCTTCTCTTGAAACACTTGTCAAAGACCATGTCTGTAATTTTGTTCATCTAGCACAAAGAAAGCTTGAATTAAAAGTAATTATTCATATTATTGTAGTTGCTATTGTTCTTGTACTATAATCCTTAGCCTCTACTTTTGTAGAATGACTGGATTAACTCAGGCTTGCCTTGGGGAACTATACTTTCCTTCTCTGCTTCTTCCTCTGGGGAAAGTGATCCCTATCTTCCTAATGCCTCTAATATGTTCTCCCATTCATACAGACTTTTCACTGTGTTCCCTGATTTATGCAAAGTCTCCTCATATAAACTCCTTTGAGGGCAATAATGCTATTCGGTGGAGTAATGGCCCCCACAGAATCTAACACAAGTCACTGAATGAAGCAGATATGCAAAAAATAATTTTGAATGCATAAAAAATAGATAATAAGCAGGATTACATTTGTTGATTTCCGAGAAATAGAGCATAGTTTTGCTGAGTTAATTGTGGAGGAAGGGACAAATAGAGATATGCAGATAACTCTGAATGTGCTACACAACTACAGTTCCTCAAGAAAGACCACTGGCCAATGTTAAAATGTTTGCTGAAGAGAAAGAGAAAGTGAAGTCGCTCAGTCGAGTCCGACTCTTTGCAACCCCAAGGACTGTAGCCCACCAGGCTCCTCCATCCATAGAATTTTCCAGGCAAGAATACTGAAGTGGGTTGTCATTTCATTCTCCAGGGGATCTTCCCGACCCAGGGATGGAACCCAGGTTTCCCGCATTACAGGCAGACGCTTTACCGTCTGAGCCACCAGGGAAGTGTAATGTTAAATTTTGTGATGTGTTCTTCAGTGTTAGAAACAAAATAAGAAAGAGTGTTAGGCTTCTATTTACGTATCTATTGCCAGCATAGTTGACAATGAAAGAACTCCAAAACTACACTGGATAAAATTGGACAAGATTTCTTGATTGATCAGAGGTATCTGCCATGAAAACGAGGAGGGCATGCCCATATCTTTACCATCTCAGGACTGTGCCATCTTCCTTGTCATTCAACTGGATAGCAAGAAGTGAAAACTAACTTCCCGAGGTTGAAACCATGGTATTTAAGTTTTTATTCTGTTGGGTTCTATAATAAGATATACTATATGTTAGTTTTGGTGTTATAAAACACTGAGTAAAAGCTTGTATTTAATTTGCCTATTTATTTATGGTTGTGCTGGATCTTTGCTGCTGCTCATGGACTTTCTCTAGCTGCAGTGAGTTGGGGCTACTCTGTGCCGCAGTTCACAGGCTTCTCTTTGTGGTGGCTTCTCTTGTTGCAGAGCATGGGCTCTAGGGCATGCGGGCTTCACTAGTTGCAGCACGTGGTCTCATTAGCTGCGGCTCATGGGCTCATTAGCTATGGCGCAGGGACTTAGTTGCTCCACAGCATGTGGCATCTTCCCAGATGAGGGATCAAACCCATTTCCTCTGTGCTGGCAGGCTGATTCTTAACCACTGGATCACCAGGGAAGTCCCTTTATGGGCTCTTTCATGTTTATTTCTAAAAATCTAGGTTTTGGAAACATTTGTTTCCCCTGTAAGGAGGTAGAGCCTAATCTTTATCATTTCCCGTGAGTTTGGCTTCCAAAGAATAGTGTATGGAAATGAAAAAAAAAAATGTGTGTGTGTGTGTATGTGTGTACACACATGGCAAGTAAACTGGCAAATACTCCCTAACCAAGTAATCAAGGTGAACATTCCCAGTGATAAGCCATATTTATATCATGTACTCTGCTATGATGTGATAAGGGTACTTCACCTCTGTGGTCTTCTTCCCCAAATCCTTTAACTCCAAGTTTAAGCATGAGAAAGCATCAGCCAACCCTAAGTTAAGGGGCATTGTACAAAACATCTGACCAGTACTTCCCCAAACTGTCAAAGTCATGCAAAAATACGGAAAGACTAAGAAACCATCAGAGCCAAGAGTTGTATAAGCTGGTAATATGTCTAAATGCAATGTGGCATCCTAGAACAGAAGATTAGTGGAAAACTGGTGAATCAAATGAATTTGAAGTTAGTTAATAGCAACTTACCGGTGTTGGTTTCGGTTTTGACAAATGTATCGTAGATAATGGAATATGTTAACATTAAGAGAAACTAGGTGAGGGGTTCATAGGAACTCCTCATTATCTTTGCAACATTTTTTGTAAATCTCTAATTATTCTAAAATAAAATGTTCACTTAACCAGCCACTACACAACATTTATTGGTGAGACATATGTATTCTTGTTTGGGGTGTGCATGTGTATGTTTGTGTGTTTGCGTGTGTGTGTGAACTAAAACCTTATTCAAATAATATACATGAAATTCAGGCTTCAGAATACAGTTTTATTTGGGGAGAATTTTGCCAGGGAAATACTATTATTGGTAATTTATTTAATTACTAACTTTTGGTCTACCCAATATTTACTGTTCAATTTTTTAAGTCACCTTTACCTTTTAATAATTCGAATTTTTCTTCCTCCTTTCCTCTTTAAAAATGAAGTACTAGAAGAATACTCAGCATTTCCCTTATTTCTCTTATACTTCCTCTAATTTTGAATACTACTCTGCTATCTTCTATCAAGAGTTTCTCCTTTCTGGATGTTAACTTGCATTTTTATATGTTTTTCTGAACTGCTTTAGTTTCTATTTTCCTCCAATCTACTTGCAAAACTCAGACACACTTTTATCACTCATGACATCCGTTGTGAATCTTAATTTTTAAGCAAAACAAAAGATTTGGTGTGACAATAGATATGTAAATTCAGCTGTTTTATCTTTAACTTTCCTGCTGACATTAGTTGGTACAGATTCATAATACTGGAGTTTAAATTACTTTCCCTGACTAGAAAATATACTCCCTCTGACTTGCAGCCTGTGAAATCACGTGCAGGTTTGCTGCTAACGTGGAAAGAGAGGAACACAAGAGCCACATTTGATGATGCTTAGCAAAGTCCGTTTAATTCCACAGTAAGTGTCCTGTGGCCCTGAGGCTGGCAGTGCAGGGTCTACGCCTAGAATAACATCCTGCTCTTCAACAGCTATAAAATTAACTCAAAATTAATGGTTCTGGCAAGTACTTCTGACTTTTTATGTGTTAGTTATTAACTAAGAATATTTCATGGGGGAGATTTATTTGCCTAAAATGCACTGAAATTGCTTGCATCAATGAACTATATTATAGGTGAAACTCAGTATAAATTATGTAGGAGGTGGTTCAAAAATAACAGGACGACAAAGCTTGGAAAACTCAGTTATGCCATTTCTTCCCTTGATTTGATTTTGGTTTAACTTCCAGGCCAGAACCAAAAAAATGGTTCTGGTAGACAGTTACAGTGAAAATGCAAGCGAGGGATTTTTGCATTGACAGTAACTTGTATCCGACTAACTCTTCTGCTGAGAATAACTCCATATTGGAGTTAAAGCACAAAACAAAGGAAAAAAGATGTTTGAAAGTACTGGAAACCAACTAAGATGACCAGAAACATGTGGCCATGATTCAGACAGGAATGAACACACACAGTAAGCGCTAAATTTATCATGGTCTTATCCCCGCAGAGCATTTGCTTATCCTTATTGATAATAGGAGCTTTAGATGCTAAGAAAAAGTGATCTCCTGAAACTTGTGACAGTCTTGTGTAGGGAAGACAAAAATTGGAGAGCAAGCCTACCATGGCAGTCACAAAACATGAGCCCCGAAGTATATACGCAGTCTCCCCACGAGGCATCTATTAGTTACAAAAGGATGCGTGCATGTGATAAGAGGCTCAGAAACTAAGAGAGAGACAGCAAAGAGGCTAATACCTATGGAGAGGTGACATCTCTTATCTGGTAATGGACTCACCCTATTGTTATAAATGTATATCAGAGCTGGACAAAATGTGGAAAATAACTATTTGCAGCCACTGGATTGCAACCAACACAGGGTTTTAATTCTTGAGAGAAGGAAAGCATAAAAGGTGAACCCCATATTTCTGACAGTAGTTTGAAATGTTAATGGAAAAATCTCTTGAAAATGCAATGTGCCAAAATGGACAGAAGTAGAAAATCTTAGCATTCCCACATCTGTTTAATAAATTGAATCTGTAACTAAAAATCTTCCTCAAACAAAAATCCTCCAGGCCCACCCAGATAACTTCACTGGTGGATTTTTCAGAACTTTTAAAGAAGAAATAAAACTAATCTCACAGAAATTATTCAAGAGAACATAAAATACAGCAGATACAGAGCAGCTAGACCTCTCATATACTGCTTGTGGGAGTGTAAACTAATGCAACTGTCTTGGAAAACTATTTGACACTATCTACCAAACTATGGCGCCCCTCCACGATCATTTCACACTACGTTTAGATACAGATGCAACAGATACAAGTTAGATATGTGCATCAAAAGGAATGCACAAGAATATTCATGGCATTATTATTCATAGAAATAACTCATATGTTTAGGTAGAGTCAAATGGGTAAATAAATTGTGGTATAGTCAAACAACAGAATACTATCTACATTAAAAAAAATAAATTACAGTACACATTTCAGTGTAGATGACTCTCACAGAAATATTGTCAGCTGAAAGAATACAGATGCAAAAAGAGCCTAAAATGCAGTAGGATTCTATTTGTTCATGTTAATGTGCATGTTAAGTCACTTCAGTTGTGTCCAGCTCTTTGCAGCACTATGGACTGTAGCCCGCCAGGCTCCTTTGTCCATGCGATTATCCAGGCAAGAATACTCAAGTGGGTTGCCATGCCCTCCTCCTGGGGATCTTCCCAACCCAGGGATCAAACCTGCATCTCCTGCATTGGCAAGCAGGTTCTTTACCGCTAGTGCTATCTGGGAAGCCCTGTTCATGTTTTTTTTGTTGTTGTTTGCTTTTTTAAATTAATTTAATTGGAGAATAATTACTTTACAATATTGTGATGGTTTTTGTCATACAACAACATGAACTGGCCACAGGTATCCATGTGTCCATAGACATAAAACTCATGCTACTTGGAAGGTAATTCCAGGAAGCATGAAGAGACAGACTTCCAGGCTCCTGGTAATAAACTATACCTTGATCCAGGAGGTGGTTACACACCTGAGTCACTTTGTAAAAACTCAATGAGTTGTAACCTAACGACTTACAAATCCTTCTCTGTGTGTATTCTACTTCTTTAAGAAATTCCCTCCTCCTCTCCTTTCCAAAAGCAAAGTAAATCCTCAAAATCTTAACATGCATAATCCCTACTGTTTGAGGCCATGAGAAAATGACATGTATGTGTCTTAGCTGGTTTTAGAAGGGATCTCCCTGAATGAACAACTAACCCTGATTATGGAAGATGATCGCTAAAATGTAGTATGATTAACATTAATTTATTGGTTTGCTTCTCTTTCTCTCCGTTTTCCAGTTACATATGCGTGTTCTTGTTTGTGGTTAGTAAAGACATGGAAGGTCACTCCAATGCCTCTTCAGATGCTGATGACAAAGCATGTAGGCACACGCCTACATAGGGTTTCCCCAGGAGAGAGAGTTCACCTCTAAGCTGATTTTGCCCTACCCCACGATGGCTGTGATGACATCTTCTGCCCTAGAATGAGGTTCAATATGTATTTGTAAAGTACTGAGAGATGCCCAGGTATGGGAGCTGTTGAAATGCCAAGAATTCATTTGAAGGAGATGTGGACTTTGGACCTAAAGTATTCTTCAGCCAAATAAGCCACCCAAATAGGTTGCTTACGGTCAAGTTTCTATCTGTATTTAGTCAAATCCCAATGATGCCTTAAATGTACAAGGACTTCATTTCCCATGTGATTCTCCATTGACATATACAAGAACCACATTTATAATAATACGAGAGCCCTGGCCTCTTCCCTGGCTATGGGATTTGTATCTGGAGGTGCAAGCCAGGGGATGTGTCTCTTTAGAAAGCTCCTCTGGTGACTGTCGTGTGCCACTCTGGCGAGAACATTCTATGTGACCAGAGCCTAGAGGGGAGGCTGATATGGCAGGTGCTGGATATATCTCAGGCGGGGGGAGGGAGGAGGAGGGGACGATATTTAAGCAGCCACTATCTCCAAGTCTTCATATCTTTACTTTTTAATTTTGCCTCCTGGGTCTCCCCAAGGATTTTTCTTTTTCCTTTTTAAACTTTTTACTTTATATCAGAGTATCGCTGATTGTGTGATAGCTTCTGGTGAACAGTGAAGGGACTCAGCCATACATACACATGTATCTGCTCTGCCCCAAACTCCCTTCCCATCCAGGCTGCACATAACATTGAGCAGAGTTCCCTGTGCTATACAGTATAGGTCTTTATAGGTTCTCCATTTTAAATACAGCAGAGTGTAAATATCAATAGAAAAGTTTCTAATAAGTAAAATAGATGGTAATTTTAAAATTTTGGATCCAATGGGATCCAAAGCTTTCATTTTACCTGAGGAAACTGAGGCTCAGAGGCTGAGCTGGATAAGGACTTTGTGCTTGGGCTTTCAGTCCCAGGTACTTGGGAAAAATTACATCCTTTTAAATTTATCTTTACCTAGGTTCCCACCACCTTCCTATGTTCCTGCTCCCTACCCCAACTATCCTTCTTTCTGTCTCTCCCTCTTCTCTCTTCCCAACCACAGTGGATGATCTTATTTTTATCCTGTGCAGGTCACAGACCACAACACATACCCCGCAAGGCACACTCCGTGTACACTATTCCATGAGAACACGCAGGATGAAAGACATGTTGGTAGCAGTATATTTATCTGGTAGCTTTGAAACCTTGAGAACTTGACGTTTTTTGCATATACCTACGGCTCCTACTCAGTGGTTTTCAGGTATTTGGAAAGGCATACAGAACCTTCTCATCGGAAGAAAAGCACAAAAGCAAAGGAAAACATGGCCCAACTCCCAAACTCCATTATTTGTGCTGTTTCCCAAATAGAAAATAATTTAAATATAGAAACCTGGAGTGTTTCATTCAAGCGGAGATGTCCTTAAGCATAACTTCACCTTTCAAAGTCTAATTTAGCAAAGAAAATATAGGCAGCATTTGTGTTTCAGAAGGGGTCTATGACCAGGATATCTGGGCATAGGTTCTGAGAAACTTTACTACCAGAAGCAGAAGACTAAGAGTGTAAATAGACTTTATAATACCCCAACCCCCATGTAAATAGGCTTTATAATGCCCCATTCCCCTCTTACCATCCACCTCTAGAAGCCAGACCACCCAGAGGGCAGTGGGTTACAAAATGAGGAACTGAACACTTTGCCTGTTATTCTGGTGATGGTTTTTATGAGGTGGAAGTCCGGAACACGCTTTAAAATATAATCTATAATTCATTGCAGATGAACTGTAAAATGCAGAAACATTAATTTTTACAACAACCCTCATTATTTATGACATTTCCCCTGTCCTCTATTAAAAGTATTTCTTTGTTAGATGTATAGAATGTTCACAGCTGCTAGATTATTTATAGGGGGGTTAATGGAACAGTTATAACAATTTAACCATCAGAAAATTAAAGCCATTTAAAAAAGGTAACTTGTTTCTGAGGTGTTTTTGCATTGAATTAAAACCAGAACAGGAGAATTAAATTTATTTACCAAAACCTAATTGCCAAGTGAAATTGATCTAAAAAGAGGGCTTTGAAATTTTATGTGAGTCAGGGTACAGAGCACAATACCCCAGATGGTGTTTTGAAAATGAAGAATATTTATTGAAGGAGTTTTCTTTGGAAGGCAAACAGAGACAGAAATGGGATAAAATGAGACCCAAGACTCATGAAGCTATTGAAGTTGCTCTGCTCATTCATTCATTCACTGAGCATATAAGAGACTGCTGGGAACTGTGTATTGTGCTACATATCAGGGATATAAAGATGAGAAAATAGGGTCTCCACTCTCAAGCGGTCCACAGTCCAAAGAGGAGATAAGCTCCTGGAAACAGCGCTACCCTTGGCCAGTGCTGCAAAGAAGCTGAGTACAAAGCAGAGTGAACTGTCTCTGTCTGCGGAGTCTGAGAAGATTTGCCAGAGTTGGGGACACTTGACCTCAGTAGAGGTTGCCAAGTGACAGATGCTTACTTTGTTTGACTTACACAGAACGCACTTAAAAAAAAAAAATGAAAGGGGAAACCCATCAAGATGATGTGGTCAACTGATGCTTCAATGTACTGAAACATATAATGAAGAGAGAGAAAAATGTAAAGGAAGCAAACTTAGCAGACATAGCTGGGTTCAAAAACAATGCAAGTATCTTCAAGAAGTAGAAATGGAATAGACACGTGAACAGGCAGCAGGGCTAGAGTGAAGATGCACAGTGCCCTCAACTGGCAGGGGTGCCAGGAATTTGGTTTCTTCAAGGGACTGAGAGTCCTCTACATGAGACAGGCATCCCTTCAACGCCAAAACAAGAAGCCGGAAAAAGTACTATAGATTACTGGCTGGGTCAAGGTACTTACAAACAGCTTTGTGACTGGGAGCTGAATGAAACCATCCCCGGGCTTGGCAACTGTGTCTTTGTTCTTCTCAATGTCATCGTAGGGCCTGTGACTTGCACTAGGTTGAACAGACATTTCCCCCAACCCTGCAAAAATCCATGGCCATCCAAAACGTCAGAATGTGACCGGACTTGGAAATAAGCTCTTTGCAGCTATAATTAGTTAAGTCTCTAGACACTAAATCATACTGGACTTAGGCTGGTCCCTGAACCCAATGACTGAGATGTCCTGATAGGATGAGCAGGACACACGGACACACACTGGGGAGAAGATCACACGAAGACAGAGGCAGAGGCTGGAGTGACGCAGCTACTGCAGCCAAGGATGCCAGCAGCTGTCAGAAGCTGGGAAGAGGCAAGGAAGGATTCCATCCTAAAAGTCTTCAGAAGGAACATGCACGTGTTGACACCATGATTTCAGGCTTTTGACCTCCAGAACTATGAGAATATTAGTTTCTACTGTTTGAAAGCACCAAGCTTGTGGTAGTTTAATGTGGTACCCTGAGAAAACTAACATATAGCCCAAATCTTCAAACCTTAAAAGACCCGCTTTGGAGGAGGGGTGGGTGGGTGGGTGAGGCATGTTGAAGCAATTGTAGAGGGAGACACATGGGGATTTGGGGAGAGATGAGAGCAGGCAGCAAGAGCAGGGGGATCCAGACAGGGTGAGCGAAAGCGTGTGCACAGGCAGATGTGAGAGAACCGAGGTCAAATCCTAACCCCCAGCCAAAAGGCTTCCTTTCAAAATGAGCCTGCAAGCCCAAATGCATAACCACATAAAGAAAACTAGCTTTAAGAAACAAAATCAATATAGAGACATGAATGTACTAGAGATACCATGAATTCTATAGCATGTCTGACAAAGACATATTTTCCACATTTTACACCTTAAATTTTATGATCGTTTATATTGATCTGGACTTTAAAGTAATTATGTTTAGGATGCTTCAAGAGATAAACTAAGGTTTTATAGCCACACAAAGGAAAAGAAATGATGAAACAAGCTTCCATTTCAAGCTGCTTGAACATGTTGCTCTATTTTAAGTATCTGACTCAGACCCAAGGAGTGTTTGTCTGACTCTGGTGTTACAAATGTGGTTGGCATTTTTTGAAATTAGCACTAGCCTTAGAGTCAAGAGAGGGGCGAGTGAGGTAAGGGTGGGTAGTAATGAGAGAAACTGGCAAAGACTACCATGACCCAGTGGTCTAGCCCTGGGCTATAGCACATATTCACATTTCGTGTAAAGATTGCTGGCCAGCCCACAATTACTGTGGGCCTTGACCCCTGACAGTTCAGATCAGGCTTATAGAAATTCTGACCAGTTTTGCTATAATGCAGGTTCTATGCCTTGTCAACCCTGAAAAACGATGGAAGTGTATAAGTGTATATGCTGTAAACTTAAAATGAAGAGCAAATACCTAATCTCCTTCAGAGTACTTGGCTTTGCACCTGGATTTAGGTGTTTGTTGGCCTGAATAATGAAACTGATTGTGATGTACTATATTAATCCAAATTCTTTGGTTTTATCTATATGACACTGTATGTTAAAATAGAAAATAGAAGAAAAAGTCACCATATTTCAGAAAAGAGCCTAGTGGTTATTATGAAAGGGGGATGTTAGTTGTGTGTCCTATGCCAGGAATTTTTCTAAGTGGCTTAAAATCTAGAATGGACTTTGGAGTCAGATGACATGGGCTCAACTATTGACTCCCACTCAATGTTTGTGTGAACCTTGGATAAATTATTTAACCTCTCCAGGCTTCATTTATTTCCTATAAAATGGAGAGGATAAATGGGTACATTGTAAGACTTATATGTGATAATATATACTGTTTATCTCTACCTTTCAATTACATGAGCTAATAAATTTCCTTTACTGCTTGCGTTGAGTGGAGTTTTTCTTTTAACTGCAGCTGAAAGCTTCCTGATCCAAGTACTATTATTATAACATGCTGAATAACTGACTCATTCTAAAACGATGAAATTTATTGGCAAAATATTACTTTAGGTTAATATTATTGGCAAAATATTCAAATGACTACTTTTTACTTTTTCATGTGAGTATTTAATAATATATTTCTGAAATAATAAATTGAACTTTAGTCACATTGATTGGGAGCTGAAGAAGAAAGAAAAATCTAGCTGAAAGGTCAGATTCATTCAGACAACCTCCATGGCCATGGAAACAATATCATATCAGCCACTATTTATCAGTCACCTACTTTATTTTAAGAACTGTTTCTTAGATTTAATATGAGGGAAAAGAAGCTTAGAGAATGGTTTTAAGGCCTAAAACCCAAAATAGTACCCAGCACAAGCCAAGCTCTCAATAAATCATTCCTGAATGTTAACTAACTGCTTTTTGTTGTTGCTGCTTATTCACTAAGTTGTGTCTGACTCTTTTGTGACCCCATGGACAGTAGGCCACCAGGCTCCTCCGTCCATGGGATTTCCCAGGCAAGAATACTGGAGTGGGTTGCCATTTTCTTTTCCAAGAGATCTTCCTGACCCAGGGATTGAACCCTCATCTCTTGTATTGGCAGATGGATTCTTTACCGCTGAGCCACCAGGGAAGTAATTAACTCTCCTAACACATACAAAGCCAGGGTGCAGACCTCTGTCTTCTTTCCTTCAAAGTCTTTGCTCCTGTCACTGTACCACATTGCCTCTACGCATGAACAGTTCCATCCTTATTAGTAAGTATGTTCACAGGTCTAATTGACCGGATTGGTGTCTAACGCAAGTAGCTTTCAATGGAGAAAGTCTAGCTTCATCAGGGTCAATTCCTAATTTGAACACATTTACTATCTTTTCAGAAGCCAGACTTCTGAGATCACTGCCAAGAGCAAGAAAAGATATATAAACTCCTGGTTGCTAAGCTCAAGTAATTTGTAGCCCTCAAAGGAATTCTTTCTGTTACAAATTGCATGCCTTAAATTGCCATTTTAAACCTCGCCCAAGGACTTTAAAAAGAGCTGAAATACTTGTATTCCAGACCGAAGAGTGGTTATTCTAAATAAAGTTTTGGAATTCTTATCCAACTTTGAAATGAGTATAAAAATATACTTCTTTCAATTTTTCTTAAAATAAAAATCTAGGATAAAAATATTCAATTTATAATGTTTCTATAATGTTGGAATTGATAAAGTCTACTTTTAAGCATCCATTAATTTTGAGATCACAATATTTTGAAATATTTTATCATGCTCAGATTCATCAATGTGGAACTCATATAGTAAATTATGGTCAAAATGTTCTACATCTACGGAGAGTGGTTATTTTCATCAAGAAGAAAAGAGGAATGAGATGTATGAGATCTTGTTACATTTTATAGCCTTTGATGCTGCAGTTTTTGCTGCACAGTGTAAAATTCAAGGTCCAGGTTGTCCACAGAAAATGAAGAACCCAGGTCCTGAGAGACCACAGTGGTTAATATGGTCTTTAAAACTTCCCATTAGGACCTAGCTTATGTGGTTAATCAATAAATAGCCCGGTATTGTCAGCATGTATGTAATAAGAGCTACTATTTGTTACTTGCTCCCTAAGTGGTAGGGGAAGTGAGGAAGGTAGGATAAGGAATGGAACATGCCTATTTGCTGAAGCTTGAAGATAAGCTTGTTAAATGGGTTACCTTAAGTTAGCTAACCATTCCATTTCCCCAGTGGAGAACACTGCTGATCACACTGTAGATTGTGGTGAGGATTAGAAATACTATATTGAATATGAGGCTTTGTGTATGGTAAGGTTTCAATACATGTCATCATTGTTTTCATTATTAGATTTGAAAGGCAAACTTAACTTGCTTAGTGTCACTCTGCTAGGAGTGGAAGAGCCAGGATTCAAACTCTGATATAAAGTCTACCAAGATATCCTTTGTATTCAGATGATTTTCTTACATATGACAGAGAAAACTGGCATGGTGGGATTTGGCACAGGGCGAACCTATTCCAGGGTGTGGACATTCAGGGTTTCAAAGTGTGAGTAGGATTTTGATAAATGAAATGAATAAGCACTTTATCCTCGGGCTCTATAGAATTTCAGTAGCATATAGAGTAATGACAAATGGGTTTCCCTACTAATTTATTTACAATAATTCATTGAAAGAATGCTGGTATTGATTAGTGGACCAGAAGGAAATTCTTCTGGCATCTCTGCCTTTGCTTACTCTTCTGTACAGGTATTTTTTCCTTTTTGTTAATCTTTGATCCTTAGAAGAATGCCTCCATTAAAGTCAAAATTTCAGATGCTGTATGTCAAAATACTCACTTTATCCAATATGACTTTAAACAGATGTGTTGGAAGAGACAACAATATATTCTGTTTAGGTCAAAGACATGGTGGGAGATACTGATAATTAAACCTGACATGTGTGATCTGAGCTCCAGCCAAACTCAGCAGCATCTCATTGTCAAGCCTCTGCTTACACATTTCCCACCCTGGGTTTACACAGCTGTATCCAGTCCAGTGGGATGTTCACGGTAACAACAGCCCTTTAAATTGCCTTTTCAATCTGTACACATACTCCTTTTGGTTCTTCAAGAGATTTCCTTGTGTAATTCCCATCACAGCTAAAGGATATGCCATTTAAAATGTCACAAAGGTATTGTAGGATAAACCTAACTAGACAAGGAGCTGAGAGATAAAAAATTCTGAATGTATCTTTTTCAGTTCTTGTCAAAATAGTTGTCATAAAGTCCTGTCTTTGAAGAAAATCCTGGGAAATACATACTTAAGCTGAGCACACATGAGTTGGTAGAAAGTAATTCCTCCTGGGATCTTTGATTTCTCTGACATGAGTCATCAAATGTATCAATACAAGAGCCTTTGACAGCATCCACAAACATGTCCCCATCTCAGTGAACAGAAACTCTTTTTTTTTTTTTTGGTAACTATCGGGTTTTTTTGGTCACCTTTATATTTCTATATATAAGTAACACAATTTTTAACTAAACAATTTGAATATAAATTGCAGGTATCATTCTACTTTACTCTTGAACTGAATGATTTATACAAAACTGCATGTATTACATTACATTATATATATGGGCTTCCCAGGTGGTACTAGTGGTAAAGAACTTGTCTGTCAATGCATGAGATGTAAGGAACCCGGGTTCGATCCCTGGGTCAGAAAGATCCCTGGAGAAAGGCAAGGCAATGCACTCCAGTATTCTTGCCTGGAGAATCCCATTGACAGAGGAGCCTGGTGGGTCACAGTCCATAGGGTTGCAGAGTTGGACACAACTGAAGTGATTTAGCACTCATATATATTACACATACATCTGCATGTGAACTCATACCATTGACATATATACGCTACCCATGTGTAAAACAGATAGCTGGTGAGAAGATGCTATACAACACAGGGAGCCCAGCCCGGTGCCCTGTGAAACTCCTTCTTTACCATGGGAAATTGGTGCCAGAAAAGGAGCTCTAGAAGAAAATTCACTTAATGATGGTGAATAATCAATCATTCAATCATCAAAAGGTTTGATTGAAATGCTATCTTTAAACAGAGATAAAAAAATTATGCTTTCTTTTACATTTAATACAGTGAAAGTTATGTCTTTTCATGGCTCTTCTGAATTTTTACTAAGTTGAGTGAACTCTGTCTAAATCCAATGATGTAAGTAAAACTTCTTATACTTGGAGAACTAAGCTTGTTGTACCTTACCTCGGAGTACCTTTTCTAGTTCAAACTCTTAAGTGTTGTTGGTATTTTAGGGAGAGGCACTGTGGATAATGTAGCAGTAGATGGTCCCAAAGAAAATGCTGTTTTATTTGGGAATGAATCTGTAGCCTCATACAGTGTGTGTGCTAAATTGCTTCAGTCATGCCTGACTCTTTATGACCCTATGGACTGTAGTCTGCCAGGCTCCTCTGTCCATGGGATTCTCCAGGCAAGAATATTGGAGTGGGCTGCCAGGCCCTTCTCCAGGGGATCTTCCCAACCCAGTGATTGAACCCGTGTCTCTTACATCTTCTGCACTGGCAGGAAGGTTCTTTACCACTAGTGCCACCTGGGAACTACATAGATCAGATGCTTTCAGGTGATTCCCCTCTCCAAGTATCTCCACAGTCCGTTTCTGAGCATCTTAATTCTGAGTGTGGGCTGAGGAAATATCAGGCTGATGTACCAAACAGCAAAGAATCTGTAAACCAGATTGGACTTTCTCTGGCACCAGAGATTTCAGTGGGTTTACAGAGGTTCTCGGCCTTGATGCACAGGAGGTGACCTTCCTATTTCATGGGAACTGTTAGTCTATTTGTTGGGAAGGAGCCTTTTTCACCAGGGTCCCTCCAGCTTCATGTCATGCCCTGTGTAGTCTGTGTTACCTTAGCCCGAGAGCCTAGTACAGTGATGCTCGTGAGGCTAAGTAACTGTGTTTTGGTTCGTACTTCCTCTCCATTCTTCACTTTTCTACCAGGATTACATGATCTTCTCCCCTGATGAGTCCAATCTTTTGAGAGGATGATGCTGTTCCGTTAGGCAGGCCCCCACCTGGAACCCATGTCTGATACTTTTTAGGTATGTGATATTGGACAACCTATCTACTTTTCTAAAATTCAGTTTCCTCACCAATAAAAGGAGGATAGTGAAAGTTGCTCAGACATGTCTGACTCTTTGTGATCCCATGGACTATATAGTCCATGGAATTCTCCAGGCCAGAATACTGGAGTGGGTTGTCATTCGCTTCTCCAGGGGATCTTTCCAACCCAGGAATCGAACTGGGGTCTCCTGCATTGCAGGTGGATTCTTTACCAGCTGAGCTACCAGGGAAGCCCAAAAAGGGGATAACACAGGGATAATTTAGGGTTAGCTGAGGACGAAATAAAGTCATGTCTGCAAAGTATCATGAACAAATAATTGTTCTACCAGTGCTGGCTTCCTACCCTATCCCTCTATAGAACTTAGTCATCAAAACCACTGTTTGCTGGTGAACTCAGTCACCCTTATACTGAACTGCAATAAAAAGGTTTAAAAGTTTGCTATTGCCTTAGTTGCCTTTGATTGATTATGAGAGAAAGAATTTCTAACAGTGGAACTGCAAATATTCTCAAGAAATCCAAACATGGAAGCCAGTCTTTCTTACTGAAAAATACTGAGAGGGAAGGGAAAAAATGACCATTTTCTGAAAATTCTAGAAGGACTAAAGATGAACTTGAAACATCCTTCAAGGACTAGATGGACAAAGTGCTCTTGGTTTCTTGTCTTTCTTACAATGGTTTCTGTTGCAACTCAGATTGAAGTTGAGGACTGATAATTTTGTGTCTATTTGACATACCACAGGACTTGATGAATATTATCAAATTCCCAGTGACCTAGGAGTACAGGACTGCATGGTTACTCCTCAAGGAAACAATTTGTATCTAGACCATTTCTGACAGGCAGGCAAGCTCAATGTTGTAAAACACCACAAAGGAGAAACTGCTAAATGCAAGCTGTTCATCAAACAGTTTAATTTGCCAAGAAGACAGGAAAGAGTAAACCAATATGATGAAGGCCTTCTGCTCAGCTTTGTAATAGAGAACATAAAATATTTACCTTGAAAAACTGTTGACTAGGTCCACAATTCACATAAAATTATGCTACCATTCTGAGTATGTCACAGGAACTTTTTCTTTTGGTTCCCTGTTTGGAAATTGCTCATTTTCAAAACTTCATGATTCATTTCCCACGATCTCTTTAGAGTTAAGCAGGCAGAGTCAATAAACTTGATGTGAAGAGGTAGTTTATGATAAAGGTCAACAGCTCAGGCTTTGAACTTGTTTTAGGTTGGTTCCCTGGAAACAGAATCAGAAATGGAGTTTTGTGCATGTGAGTTTTACTATGGGTACGCTTGGGAACAACACACATAAGGAAGTGTGGGGAGTAAAATGGGGCAGAAACTGAAGTTTAACAGTGACAGAGTTGTAACCAAGGCCTCTGAAGATCCCATGGGAAATTCTTTGCAGTCTCTCAAATTAATGTGAAGTGACTGGATCTTGGTACCTTTTATTGAGGGGGCAAATCCTTGGGTGAAACATCTCCCTTTCTTGAGGGAACTTCCTTTCTGCAGGGAGATTTTAGGAGAAGGCAGTTATGAGTCTTTAGCAGTCAACTCTTTGGCCAATGTCCAGAGTGTCCAGTAATGGAGTCATATGTACTGACCTGGGTTTTCAAATATGGTAGCTGCATGGTTTAATAGTTACGTGAATTTGGGCAAGCCATTTAGATCTCTGAGGCTCTCTCACAGAATTTTGAAGGTTTAATGAGATTTACTGCTTGGTTAAAGTACCTGGCATGCAGGTGATGCTCAATAAATGTTACTGTCATTATTTCATGGAGATCTATGAAAATTATTAAGCCTTTTGTCCTCTGTACTCATATATCTGATGGCTGACTTACTTCTTATATCTGGTTCTGCTGCAGTTTCTTTTTTAAAAACTCTTTCTTTTGTATCGGAGTGTAGCCAGTTAGCAATGTGATAACTTCAGGTGCAGAGTGACTCAGTTATGGGCCCGCTCAGTCTCTCAGTCATGTCTGACTCTGGGAAGCCATGACCTGTAGTCCGCCAGTCTCCTCTGTCCATGAGACTCTCCAGGCAAGAATACCAGAGTGGTTTGCCATGCCCTCCAGGGATCTTCCCAATCCAGGAATTGAACCGGGGTCTCCTGCATTGCAGGCGGATTCTTTACCATCTGAGCCAGCAGGGACTCAGCTATACATATACATGTATCCATTCTCCTCCAAACGCTCCTCCCATCCAGCCTGCCGCATAGCATTGAAGAGAGTTCCCTATGCTGTACAGAAGGTCCTTGTCGGTTATCCATTTGAAATACAGCAGTGTGTACCTGTTGATCTCAAACTCCCCAAGTCCACTCTCTTATCCTCAACTCTTTGTCTACTCCATCCTCAGGTTGCAGTCTGAGAGGACACAGGTAATTCATTTGGAGAAACAGCTACGAGAACAGGAGCAAGAAAAAGAGCAGGAGATAGTGAGAGCCAAAAGTTTTGATCATCTAGAGACCCTGAAGCCAGATTCCCTCCTAGACTTTTCAATAACATGAACCATTTCTCTTTCTGATTAAACTTGTTTCAATTGGGTTTTTATCACTTGAGATCAAGAGTGGTGACCAGTGTTTCCTGTTTCAGGTTTTGTCCTCCTTGCCTCAGTGAAACTAATCTTTTCAGCCTGCCCTCTTATTGGCAGGTTCCTTCTATTGCCAAGCAGCTCAATATTTCTGAACCCCTGAGGTAAACTTGCAAAGGAGCAGATAACTTCCAAATTAAACACTTCCACTCTGCTCTGCATTCCAAGCCTGGGTCAGTGAGAAGCCTGGAGAGCTGAAAGTAGAAGTTACTCCTTGCCAGCCTCAGGGCTTCAGACTTGTTGATTCAGAGTCTGGGGTGGACTCTGCAGCTTTGGGATGGAGGAAGGATAATTTTGCACTACCCGTGGGCACTGACGAAAAAAAAAAAAGACAAAAAACCTGTATGCTATTTTGTTGAGGTTGAAAAAAATGGCTAAAGGTGATATTGATGTTGGACTTCATTGGGAAAAATAAAATACCCAATCCTCTCAAGGAAGTCTTATGGCATTTTGTTGCAAGGAGAGGTAAGAAAGCCTTCCTCAGCAATCAATGCAAAGAAATAGAGGAAAACAATAGAATGGGAAAGACTAGGGATCTCTTCAAGAAAATGAGAGCTACCAAGGGAACATTTCATGCAAACATGGGCTCAATAAAGAACAGAAATGGTATGGACCTAGCAGAAGCAGAAGATATTAAGAAGAGGTGGCAAGAATATACACAAGAACTATAAAAAAAAGATCTTCATAACCCAGATAATCACTATGGTGTGATCACTCACCTAAAGCCAGACACCTTAGAATGCGAAGTCAAGTGGGCCTTAGGAACCATCACTACAACAAAGCTAGTGGAGGTGATGGAATTCCAGTTGAGCTATTTCAAATCCTAAAAGATGATGCTGTGAAAGTGCTACACTCAATATGCCAGCAAATTTGGAAAACTCAGCTGTGGCCACAGGACTGGAAAAGGTCAGTTTTCACTCCAATCCCAAAGAAAGGTAATGTCAAAGAATGCTCAAACTACCGCACAATTGCACTCATTTTACACGCTAGCAAAGTATCAAAATTCTCCAAGCCAGGTTTCAACAGTACATGAACCATGAACTTCCAGATGTTCAAGCTGGTTTTAGAAAAGCTAGAGGAACCAGAGATCAAATTGCCAACATCTGCTGGATCATCGAAAAAGCAAGAGAGTTCCAGAAAAACATCTATTTCTGCTTTATTGACTATGCAAAAGCCTTTGACTGTGTGGATCACAATGAACTGTGGAAAATTCTGAAAGAGGTGGGAATACCAGACCACCTGACCTGCCTCTTGAGAAACCTGTATGCAGGTCAGGAAGCAACAGTTAGAACTAGACATAGAACAGACTGGTTCCAAATAGGAAAAGGAGTATGTCAAGGCTGTATATTGTCACCCTGCTTATTTAACTTATATGCGGAGTACATCATGAGAAACGCTGGGCTGGAAGAAGCACAAGCTGGAATCAAGACTGCCGGGAGAAATATCAATAACCTCAGATATGCAGATGACACCACCCTTCTGGCAGAAAGTGAAGAGGAACTAAAAAGCCTCTTGAAGAAAGTGAAAGAGGAGAGTGAAAAGGTTGGCTTAAAACTCAACATTCAGAAAACTAAGATCATGGCATCTGGTCCCATCACTTCATGGGAAATAGATGGGGAAACAGTGTCTGACTTAATTTTTCTGGGCTCCAAAATCACTGCAGATGGTTATTGCATCCATGACATTAAAAGACGCTTACTCCTTGGAAGGAAAGTTATGACCAACCTAGATAGCATATTAAAAAGCAGAGACATTCTTTGTCAACACAGGTCCGTCTAGTCAAGGCTATGGTTTTTCCAGTGGTCATGTATGGATGTGAAAGTTGGACGGTGAAGAAAGCTGAGCGCCGAAGAATTAATGTTGTGGTGTTGGAGAAGACTCTTGAGAGTCCCTTGGACTGCAAGGAGATCCAACCAGTCCATCCTAAAGGAGATCAGTCCTGGGTGTTTATGGGAAGGACTGATGTTGAAGCTGAAACTGCAATACTTTGGCCACCCGATGTGAAGAGCTGACTCACTGAAAAGACCCTAATGTTGGGAAATATTGAGGGCAGGAGGAGAAGGGGACGACAGAGGATGAGATGGTTGGATGGCATCACCGACTCGATGGACATGGGTTTGGGTAAACTCCAGGAGTTGGAGATGGACAGGGAGGTCTGGCGTGCTGTGGTTCATGTAGTTGCAAAGAGGTGGACACGACTGAGCGACTAAACTGAAATGAACTGGATAATCAGGTAATGGCAAGTTATTTTAAATTATTAAATAACACATATACAGGATACTACTTGATAAATATTTTTAAAGCTTCTTACACATATATATATTTATGGAAGTATTAAGACTGAATAATTTCCAAAGACTACATACAATGTAGATTTCATTAAATGAAAGGTTTTCTGGTTCCACATTCTGGTTCCATAGTGGCTAAGTATGGAGTAAAGAGTTTCACTCTCTGTAAAACACACAGGAATTGTAATGTACTTAGCTTACTTTGGAGAGAATCCAGAATAATCCCCAAGCTGCTTTTTCTTCTGAGCTTTTGTAGTAGTTGCCTGTACAAACATCACTCATCGTATATTTAGTATATGCTTCTTGCATTTTAACTTTTTTCAAAATTTGAAGGGTATGCAAAACTTCAGGTGCACAAAAAATACAACTAGCTTTGTTCATATAAGTGCCCTTATTTCTTATTTTTAATTTGTACAGACTGTTCTATTCTTTATCTTTTGTTAGTATTATTTTTAAAATGATGGCCAATTGTAATATTTTACTAGTTAACCTTCCAAGTCTGAGTTTCTAATTCCAAACTTAATTTTCCCAATTATAATCATGTATGCACAATGTATCCCAATTATATAATTAAATATAAAGCATACAATCCCAAGTTACATACACATATATGCACATGTACACACACATGTGTACAGTATCTTCAAATAGACTGTAAACCTTTGATGGCAGAAATCATGTATTTCATGTAAGTTTTGACTCCCCAGTGCCAAAAACAGTACTTTGCACTTTGTAGGGACTCAGTAGGCAGTGTTTTAACTATAATTGTTATGATGAACATGCATCATCTTGCAGATTTAAGAAAAACATCTAATAATTCAACATTGGCATGACTTTCTCATTCTAACAGGGCTATGTCTGATGAAAGAGCAAGCAAGCCCTGGTACTTCCTCTGACTGTCTCCTTCACTATCAATTTTTCTTATAACTTCTTGGAAATTTCATTACCTCCTCGTAAGGAGAGGTATAGCTTTGAGAATTCAATCGTGTATAAAAATATTAGCAAAATGGATTCATATTCCTCCAGTGTAAGGAGAGGAAAGTCTAGAAACATAAAAGAGGAGTAGAGGAAGGGACAATATGGTATAAGGAAAATGTAAGAATGTTTCTTTGCCATTGTAGAATTTGTTTCTATGAGAACTCTGCTTTCCACAGCTCAGATACCTCTGTCTCCACTGCATGATGCCTTCTCATTTCCACACTAGAAATAGTTTTTGCAAAGCACAAAGTATTTAGTGACCAAAAGTAGGACACAAGGGCTAAGCAACAGGAATATTAAGTAGAAAATATTATCAAATCATTTAGGTACCCTTTTTTGAACAGTCCCTAGTCTTGTTCTAGATAGATAAAAGAGTAAAATACATAAGAAGGAAAATAATAATACTATTCACCTATTTTTCTCATTAAATAAATATTGATCTGTTGCCAACAATGTGGTAGGTGTATTATACAGCATTTTACAGCTTAAAAATTACAACCATAAATATACCTAGAGCTGGTACCAGCCTTTTTGGTAAAACTGGAAATCCTTCTTAGGGGAGATTAAAGGGACCTAGGAATTGTCTTAGGAGGGATAGAGGTGAAAAGACAAGTGTTTGCTTCAAAACTAACTTGAGTCTCTTTTTAAATTTTTCTTAGGTCTCTTGGGGGACTTCTCCAGGATTAGCATACCTGATTTAAGATGGTCTATTTTCCACTGGGTTATATTAACTCTTGATAATTGGCTCAGTTGGTAAAGAATCTGCCTGCAATGCAGGAGACTCGAGTGTGATCCCTGGATTGGGAAGATCTCCTGCAGAAGGAAATGGCTACCCACTCCAGTATTCTTGCCTGGAAAATCCCACGGACAGAGGAGCCTGGTGGGTTACAGTCCACGTGATCGCAAGAGTCAGGCATGACCTAGTGACTAAACCACCACCATCCTTCCAGTATTATCTCCCTTCTCTTCCTAAGGTCTGTTCTTGGTGCTTCTTATCCAAGTGCATTCCATTATTCCCCCTTCCTGTTCACCAAAACCATTAGACATCTATCTCTTGGGCTCAAAGTTGACTACTAAACAACGGATGTTTCTTTGTTTTGTTCTGAATATTCTATTAATGACCCCATGACTATTCCAAAAGTACCCATTTCTAGAACACCAGTGAAATAAAACTTAATACCAACTAGGGCATAGTTTTAGACCCAATGGAAGCAAGGCAAAAGGCAGTACCAGATGGCTGACCTGTCCTGGAACCACAGTGAAGAAGATTGGAAAAGGGTCTTGTCTTGTAGAATTGACATTCTAACTCAGACAGGCAGAGAATAAGTAAGGAAACAAACAAATATGAAAATTCCAGAAATATCTGTGAAAAAGTATAGAAACACGATATGACGGTTACTGAATCACAGGGAGAAGTTCAAATTTCCCAGGCTAGGGAAAACTTTGCTAAGAACTTTTTTGGGAAGGGGTTTTGGTTTTGTTTTTTGTTATTTTTAATGAATTCATTTTAAACTATGGCATTTTGCCCAATAGAGAAGTTATCCAGACCAGTTCCGTCCAACAGAAATTTAATGTGAGTGAGTCAGCTATACGACTTTAAGGTTTCTTGCAGCCATATTTAAAAAAGTAAAAAAAAAAAAAAAAGAAGTGAAATTTTAATAATATATGTTAAAACAATGTATCTAAAATATCATTATTTTATTGCATTTTGTTGTTGTTCAGTCACTTAATCATGTCTGACTCTTTGCAACCCCATGGACTGCAGCACGCCAAGCTTCCCTGTCCTTCACCATCTTCTGGATTTTGCTCAAATTCTTATCTGTTGAGTCACTGATGCCATCAAAACATATCATTCTCTGTTGCCCTTTTCTTCTTTTGCCTTCAATCTTTCCCAGCGGGTCTTTTCCAGTGAAGTTCTTCACATCAGCTGGCCTAAAGTATTGAAGCTTCAGCTTCAGCATTAGTCTTTCCAATGAATATTCAGGGCTGATTTCCTTTAGGATTGAGTAATTTGATATCCTTGCAGTCACTCAAGAGACTCTTAAGAGTTTTCTCCAGGACTACAATTCCAAAGCATCAATTCTTCAGGACTCAGCCTTCTTTATGGTCCAATTCTCATAACTACATGAAAAAAAATTCTTGAGCTATTTTATATCTTGTTTTTATTTTTTTGTACTCGTTTTTAAAATCAAGTGTGTGTGGAGGCTTAGAGCACATCCCAGTTTGTTCTCACCGCTCGTAAGTGCTCAGCGGTCCCAGGTGGTGAGTGGCTGCTACTGGACACCACAGGTCTAGACCACGGGTTGGTAGAATTTGGTTCCTTGAACCACGTCTAGAAAACCACTTGGTTTTTGTTTGTTTTTTAAGACTTACCAGCCAAGCATCATTTTTTTTTTTTTTTTTTATGTTTTAACATGATTGTTTTTCAAATTTAAATTTATTTTGTATTATAGCTGATTTACAATACTGTGTTAGTTTCAGGTGTACATCAAAGTGAGTTATACATACACATATAGCTATTCTTTTTCAGATTTTCTTTCCCATTTCGGCCATTTCAGAGTATTAAGTTGAGCTCCCTGTGCTATATGGTAGACACGGTTAAGTGTTAAATGGTCACCTACGTACCTACATATCAGCTTTGGTTTTCCCTTAAAACTTAAAATATTTACTCTCTGGCCTTTTAAGAAAACAATTTCAGATGCTTGATATACATACATAAACACATAATTTTTGTATAAATACATAAACACATATTTTTTATATATAAATACATAAACACATAAACACAAATACATATACATATTTATGTATAAATACATAAACACAGTAATTACCACAAAGACTGTTAGGCCCCAGAAAACAAGATCCATCTGATTCCATTGTCTTTCCCTAGCAATCAGCACAATGCCTGGAAAGAGTTGAAGCTCAACATTTTTTTAAAAATTGAATAGATTTATATAAAAATGCTTTATGTTGATAGACTGTTTGAAAAAAATGTTGAAATCTGTGAAATGACCCCTGGGGATGGAGTGCTAGAAGACCATTCTAGACAGAGTGAATAGCATTAGCAAAGGCGCTGAGGAGCAGGTCGTAAGAAATCAAGATTGGTTTTGGAAACTGCAAATAGTGGAAAATGTTGGAGTAGGCTGGAATGTTGAGGGCAGGACAGGCGGGAATAAAGGAACTGAGGCCCACAGGTTGGTCTGGCACACATCTCCAAAGGACTTCTGGGCATAACAATACGTTTAGACTTAATTCTGAAGGCTAAGATCTCAAGTTTTGCAAGGCACCAGGCAGGTGAGACGAGGCATGGGCCAGGCACAAGATGAAAGAAAATTGCTACCTAGCCCCAGTGCAAGGAATTATATGCACGATTCAGCCAGGTGGAGAAACAGGGAAGGAGAGGGTTGGAAGAGACAACCCCCTTAAGGTCCTTCCTTAAACCATAATCTCTCTTATAAAACCATATATTTAAAACCAAGGTCCCTCTTATAAAATCATATATAAAACCAGAGAGCCTTACTGGGCTCTCTGATAAGCAGAGGAGCTGGTTTCATAAACTATCACTAAAAACAAAAACATTATCATTCTGGCTAACTCAAAAACATTTCCAAAGTGACTAGTTTGGCTGATCTGTTGGCCAATATAAAAACATTTGCCTCTCATTTTCCATCTATACATGGCATCACTCAGGTAGAAGAACAATCATGAGTAAAACTTGCTCATGCATTGCTAATAATGCAATTGCAAAATCTATACTCATAGTTAAATGTCCACTGTTAGATATTGCGTATAAATTGCTATTGAGTAGATATTGCTCAGCCAATAAAACTGCTGGGATATTTTGAAGAGAAAGACCTTTACATGATGCTACTTCCCCCAAAACACTGCAAAAATGAAAGGTGTTTTAAAGTGGTTAACAATTTTGAGAAATATTTTTTCATATTTTCCACTCGGATACATTGTATTTTTCTTTTGGAATTTTCAGCTAATTCTTTGATTTATTATAAATCAAAAGCCTTCTGACTTTCAAATATGTTTACCGACCCTTCAAGATCCTGTCTCAAATGCTATTTCTTCTACAGTCTTCTGTGATCTCTTTCTATCCAAGTTGCCAAGTTGCCAGTTCTATCTATGCCAGTTCCTAGTTGCGGCATGCGGGATCTAGTTCCCTGATCAGGGATCGAACCCTGGACCCCTGCACTGAGAACATGGCGTCTTAGCCACTGGACCACTAGGTAAATCCTGACCTTCTCTCTTTTTGGCAGAAAATTTAGTTGCCTGTTTTACAAGAACCACAGCTTTTGAAATGTGACTAGCTTTCCTAACAAGGCTTTAATAGCAAACTTGAATTTCTGGTGGCCTTACAGGAATCATATTTCAGGGAAAGATGCTACTACACTGAATGCCTGATGGATTCCTTCTTGGGAGAGGAAAAGTGGCAGTAATGGCTTCAAGTTTAAGGTGACACATATAGCACTAGGGTCTCTGCACTCCCCTGAGCATGAGCCAATGGGAAGGTTTCCTTTCCTTCTCAGTTTCCAGCTTCCATCCTTGTTCCTAGGATGGAGTCGTGCTTTAGGAGTTCTGTAGGCAAGGCAGAGGTTTGCAGAAGGGGGATGAGGAGAGAGAGTGGCATGTCTCGTTCCCAGCAAAGAACAAAGTGTTCATTCCATGAATCTTGTTGATTGCAATCTTTTGGCTGACTTCTG
This sequence comes from Cervus canadensis, assembly GCF_019320065.1. Taxonomy (NCBI): domain Eukaryota; kingdom Metazoa; phylum Chordata; class Mammalia; order Artiodactyla; family Cervidae; genus Cervus; species Cervus canadensis. The sequence continues at coordinate 45,065,637 of NC_057397.1, read as the reverse complement.
TTGCGCTTCAGTTATAATTAACTTCCATACATTCTGTTGGGATTAGTGTCTTGTCGGCATTTCTGGAACTTAGTACAGAGAACTGGATGTAATAGCACTATTTATCTTCCATATGGGCACATTTTCGGGTGATGGATAAAGATAAGTCAAGAGCACCCACATGATTTCATCAAACTTCCATTTGTGTTTCTTTTTTTGTTTGTTTTAAGAAAGCATAGGGCAGGCTCTTTTTTCCCTTCTTCTTTTGCTCAGCAGAAACAGCAAAGAGTAATGTTTAATAGAAGCAAGTATGCCCTTAAGAAATTCTTGTTGAAGAGTTTTTAGATCAATGCTCAGACGAATCTCATGCTCCCAGAAATTGACCTCCCTATCACTGTACATGATACCTCTCCCGTAATGGTGGAAGCAGGTTTATTAACCTCCTTTCACTTGGCAGTGATTCATGGCAGTAGAGAGGAAAAAGCATCTAGATGAAGTAGCCAAAGTTTTGGTTCTAGCATTTCCTAAATGTGCAAGCTTAGACAAGTCACTTTATCTCTTTGACTTTTGGTTCTTCTATCTGCAGAATGGGGTGAGGTACAGGCTTCTCTGGCTGTGAAATTCACCAGGCAAGAAGAATACTGGAGTGGGTAGCCATTCCCTTTTCCAGGGGATCTTCCTGACCCAGGGATTGAACCGAGGTCTCTTGCATTGCAGTCAGATTCTTTACCATCTGAACCACCAGGGAAGCCCGGGATTGAAATATGTACAAGTATATTGTGCATTTACTACCTGTCAGACCCTATGCTGTATAATCTTGACACTTTATCTTGCTTATTCCCCAAAGAAAGAATGCAGCAAGATAGTTGTTTCTTTTTTGAAATGAAGGACCTGGGATCTAGAGAGGTAAGGTGACCTGTTAGAAGGTGCACAACTGTGAAGTAACAGAACTTTTATTGGTGCCCATGTGTGACTGCCCAGGCACATGGCTGCTGGACTATGCTACTTATTCTGGTTGCCATGAGAAAGGGTGCCAGGAAGTCCATTGCAATGAATCCCACCAAAATGTGAGGCATTATCACTGAGTAACACTCAGAGTGGTTACTGAGGGCTTGGTCCTACAGGAGGTAATGAGAATCAGAGTACAGTAACTTCCCCGGGGGTCCGGTGGTTAAGAATTTGCCTTGCAAGGCAGGGGACGAGGGTTCCAGCCCTGCTCAGGGAACTAAGATCCCACGTGCCGAGGGGCAACTGAGCTCGCACACCACACCTGCTGAGCCTGCACATCGCAACTAGAGAGGCCGTAGGACAGAACGGAGATCCCACGTGCCGCAACTGAGACCTGACACAGCCAAATGAAAGTGAATAAACATAAAAAAGAAACAAGAGTGCAGTGGGTCTCCTGGTTGCTGGCATTGTCCAAAATAGAAGCTTTGTGCTGGCCACTGACAAACGGAAGACAGTAGAATATAGGGAGAAGAATGACCCTGCCACTTTAGCCTGAAGTCCTGGCTTGGGGTCAGCACCCATCTTTCACTCCAGCATCACCTCCTACCACCCACCCTGGTGCTCACAAGGCTACATCACTGGCCTGCTTTTCAGTTTCTTCCAAGTCAAGCTCTTTCCTGCCCCAGGGCCTTTGCATTTGCTGTTCTTTCTAGGAAAGCCTTTCTACCTTTCTGTTTCCTTCCATTCTTCAGATCTCAAACCAAATATCAACATCATAGACAAGCTCAGATAACCCAATTACTTTGTTTATTTTTTGTTTGTCTGTTAATTGTGTCTTCTGAACAGAGATCCTTATTCAGTGTGCTATACTAGTGACTTGAACATTGTTAGGCCCTTACTAGACACCCAATAAACTAGTGCTGAGTGAAGAAATTAATGGCAGTGCTTCAGAAGAGACCAGTGAAACCTAGGTCCTGGGTCATGCTAACTTATATCCTTAAGACTCACTGGGATTCCTACTGATCATTTCTATTTGAAGAACAAGATAATAAAATTCTCATTTCTTCACTTCTGAAGAGATCTTCCTTCCTTTCTAATGTTCACCTGCCACCCTGCTTCCTGCCACTGTCCTTGGAGAAGGTGTCAGTTATAGGAAAGAGTAGTAGGACCTTTGAGGTTGCACAGAACTGGGGTTAAATCCTAATTCTATCATTTATAGTGTGATCTCGGGTATGTCATTCAAGTTCTTTGAACCTAAGTTTCTTTATGTATAAAATATTTCACAGGATTATTTTTGCTTAAATAAGATGTCTACAAAGCTTTCGTAACAGAGTCTGACAAATTGTTTCCTCCTTCTACCCAAGGAATTTAACTTTCTTGAAAATAAATTTTGATCTTGAAAGATTCTGCCTGTCAATTGATTATTGTTTAATTTGTTTAAGTTGAGGAAACAAAGAGTAGAGGAAGAGACAATGAATGATTTTAGATGATATTATGCTCTCCTGGTGGGCAAGGATTTTTGTCAGATCTCATATCAACATCACTGATACATGTTAGGCTATTAATAGGCAGGGGAAAAGAGTGAGAAATTTAGGCAGTGATTTAAAAAAAAAAATCCTAAAAATGTTAAGTCTTTTGTTTAAGGAACAAATTAAATTATTGCCCTAAAATATGAATACAACAAAGATTTTATGAAATTGTTTCAACAACATAAAAAGCTTAAGAAGCATAAACACAGCATTACAGTCCCCAGTCTTTGGGGACAGTCTTTAGATCTCAAAGGGTTGCTGTACAGTACTGGAAATCTTGGGATTAGGTTACACAGGTATATGCATATGTCCAAACTCAACAAGAGGTATAGACTACATGTGTGCAGTATTTTTGTTTATCAACTGTATCTTGATAAATCTTAAAAAAAAAAGAAAAAACAAATAAACTTATCTAGTTTCAATGCTTTCCTGGGGTTTTCTGACATGCATGGATTTCTACAAATTTCTAACACATTCAGGTTCTTTTTTGTGTATGTAGTGCTAGATTAGGAAGACTATTAAAGAGAAAGGGTTCTTTTGTCGAAAAGAAAAAAGTGATAATCCTTCCAACATTGATCCTATAAAAACCTCAAGTCTTTGAGCATGGGGATCTTTCTCTTAGGTTAAGTCAGTAGGTGAAAGAATTATATATGATAGACATGTCTTTATATATATACATATGTACCTGTACATATATATAAAGGAAAATGCATATGAAATATAGGTTTATAAATAAAGAACAAATATACTTAGTAGATAAAGGTTATCAAATTACTGATAAGTTTCTCTAAGGTAATAGTAAATGACATTGTGAAGGACAAACTGAGATAGTATCAGCTTAGAAGATAATCAGTGACCCAGCAATCCTATTGCTGGGCATATACAGAAAAAGCCATAACTCAAAAGAACACATGAGCCCCAATGCTCATTGCAGCACTATTCACAATAGCATGGACATAGAAGCTCCAATACTTTGGCCACCTGATGCAAAGAGCCTACTCATTGGAATAGACCCTGATGCTGGGAAAGATTGAAGACAGGCGGAGAAGGTGACAACGAGGACGAGATGGTTGCATGGCATCACCCACTCAATGGGCATGAGTTTAAGAAAACTCCAGGAGATGGTGAAGGACAGGAAAGCCTAGTGTGCTGCGGTCCATGGGGTTGCAAAGAGTTGGACATGACTGAGCAACTGAACAACAAATATCTGTTAACAGCGGAATGGATAAAGAAGATGTGGTACACACTCACACACACACACACACACACACACACACACACACACACACACACACAAATGCAATACTACTCAGCCACAAAAAGGAGTGAAATAGTGCCATTTGCAGAAACATGGATGGACCTAAAGACTGTCATAGAGAGTAAAGTAAGTCAGAAAGAGAAAAATAAATATTGTATAATATCACTTGTATGTGGAATCTAGGAAAAATGGTGCAGATGAACTTATTTGTAAAGCAGAAATAGAGACACAGATATAGAGAACTTATGGATATCAAGGGGGAAAGGGGGTGGAATGCATTGGGAGTTGGGATTGACATATAAACAATACTATGTATAAAATAATTAATGAGAATGTACTGTATAGCACATGGAGGTCTACTCAATGCTCTCTGGTGACCTAAATGGGAACAGAATCTAAAAAAGAGGGGACACCTATATACATATAACTGATTCACTTTGCTGTAAAACAGAAACTAACACAACATTGTAAAGTGACTATATTCCAATAAAAATTAAAAACATTCTCATTTAAAAAATGAAATTAAAAAAGATAATCAGAACTAATTTTCATTTGCCATATTATTTCCTCTCAAGCAAATAATACCATTATTATTTTATCTCCTATAAGTGACTGAAAAAGAAATTAATATTGATGGAAAAAAACACATTCATTTAAATAAATGTCAGACAGCAAGGCCAATTCAGTTCAGTTCAGTCGCTCAGTCGTGCCTGACTCTTTGCGACCCCATGAATCACAGCACACCAGGCCTCCCTGTCCATTACCAACTCCCGGAGTTTACTCAGACTCATGTCCATTGAGTCGGTGATGCCATCCAGCCATCTCATCCTCTGTCGTCCCCTTCTCCTCCTGCCCCCAATCCCTCCCAGCCTCAGGGTCTTTTCCAATGAGTCAACTCTTCACATGAGGTGGCCAAAGTATTGGAGTTTCAGCTTCAGCATCAGTCCTTCCAATGAACACCCAGGACTGATCTCCTTTAGGATGGACTGGTTGGATCTCCTTGAAGTCCAAGGGACTCTCAAGAGTCTTCTCCAACACCACAGTTCAAAAGCATCAATTTTTCGGCACTCAGCTTTCTTCACAGTCCAACTCTCACATCCACACATGACTACTGGAAAAACCATAGCCTTGACTAGACGGACCTTTTGTTGGCAAAGTAATGTCTCTGCTTTTAATATGCTGTGTAGGATCTGGGTCATAAACTTTCCTTCAAGGAGTAAGTGTCTTTTAACTTTCATGCTGCAGTCACCAATCTGCAGTGATTTTGGAGCCCAAAAATAAAGTCTGACACTAGTTTCCACTGTTTTCCCCATCTATTCCCATGAAGTGTGGGACCTGATGCTGATCTTTAGTTTTCGAATGTTTGAGTTTAAGCCACCTTTTTCACTCTCTCTTTCACTTTCCTTCAGAGGCTCTTTGTTCCTCTTCACTTTCTGCCATAAGGGTGGTGTCATCTGCCTATCTGAGGTTATTGATTTTCTCACCGGCAGTCTTGATTCCAGCTTGTGCTTTCTTCCAGCCCAGCGTTACTCATGATGTACTTGCAATATAAGTTAAATAAGCAGGGTGACAATATACAGCCTTGACATACTCCTTTTCCTATTTGGAACCAGTCTGTTGTTCCATGTCCAGTTCTAACTGTTGCTTCCTGACCTGCATACAGATTTCTCAAGAGGCAGGTCAGGTGGTCTGGTATTCCCATCTCTTTCAGAATTTTCCACAGTTCATTGCGATCCACACAGTCAAAGGCTTTTGCATAGTCAATAAAGCAGAAATAGACGTTTTTCTGGAACTCTCTTGCTTTTTCAATGATCCAGTGGATATTGGCAATTTGATTTCTGGCAATTTGATCTCTAGCTTTTCTAAAACCAGCTTGAACATCTGGAAGTTCACGGTTCATGTACTGTTGAAACCTGGCTTGGAGAATTTTGAGCATTACTTTACCAACGTGTAAGATGAGTGCAATTGCGCAGTAGTTTGAGCATTCTTTGGCATTATCTTTCTTAGGGACTGGAATGAAAACTGACCTTTTCCAGTCCTGTGGCCACTGCTGAGTTTTCCAAATTTGCTGGCATGTTGAGTGCAGCACTTTCACAGCATCATCTTTCAGGATTTGAAATAGCTCAACTGGAATTCCATCACATCCACTAGCTGTGTTCGTAGTGATGCTTTCTAAGGCCCACTTGACTTCGCATTCTGGGATGTCTGGCTTTAGGTGAGTGATCACACCATCGTGATTATCTGAGTCTTGGACAGCTTTTTTGTACAGTTCTTCTGTGTATTCTTGCCACCTCCTCTTAATATCTTCTGCTTCCGTTACGTCCATACCATTTCTGTTCTTTATCGAGACCATGTTTGCATGGAATATTCCCTTGGTATCTCCAATTTTCTTGAAGAGATATCTAGTCTTTCCCATTCTGTTGTTTTCCTCTATTTCTTTGCATTGGTCACTGAGGAAGTCTTTCTTATCTCTCTTTGTTCTTCTTTGGAACTCTGCATTCAAATGGGAATATCTTTCCTTTGCTTTTCACTTCTCTTCTTTTCACAGCTATTTGTAAGGCCTCCTCAGACAGCCATTTTGCTTTTTTGCATCTCTTTTCCATGGGGATGGTCTTGCTCCCTGTACAATGTCACGAACCTCCATCCATAGTTCATCAGGCACTCTGTCTATCAGATCTAGTCCCTTAAATCTATTTCTCACTTCCACTGTATAATCATAAGGGATTTGATTTAGTTCATACCTGAATGGTCTAGTGGTTTTCCCTACTTTCTTCAATTTAGTCTGAATTTGGCAATGAGGAGTTCATGATCTGAGCCACAGTCAGCTCCTGGTCTTGTTTTTGCTGACTGTATAGTGTTTCTCCATCTTTGGCTGTAAAGAACATAATCAATCTGATTTCGGTGTTGACCATCTGGTGATGTCCATGTGTAGAGTCTTCTCTTGTGTTGTTGGAAGAGGCTGTTTGCTATGACCAGTGCGTTCTCTTGGCAAAACTCTATTAGCCTTTGCCCTGCTTCATTCCATACTTCAAGGCCAAATTTGTCTGTTACTCCAGGTGTTTCCTGACTTCCTACTTTTGCATTTCAGTCCCCTATAATGAAAAGGACATCTTTTTTGGGTGTTAGTTCTAAAAGGTCTTGTAGGTCTTCATAGAACTGTTCAACTTCAGCTTCTTCAGAGTTACTGGTTGGGGCATATGCTTGGATTACCATGATATTGAATGGTTTGCCTTGGAAACGAGCAGAGATCATTCTATGGTTTTTGAGATTGCATCCAAGTACTGCATTTCAGACTCTTTTGTTGACCATGATGGCTACTCCATTTCTTCTAAGGGATTCCTGCCCACAGAAGTAGATAAAATGGGTCAATTCACCCATTCCAGTCCATTTTAGTTTGCTGATTCCTAGAATGTCGATGTTGACTCTTGTCATCTCCTGTTTGACTACTTCCAATTTGCTTTGATTCATGGACCTAACATTCCAGGTTCCTATGCAATATTGCTCTTTACAGCATCAGACCTTGCTTCTATCACCATTCACATCCACAACTGGGTACTGTTTTTGCTTTGGCTCCATCTCTTCATTCTTTCTGGAGTTACTTCTCCATTGATCTCCAGTTGCATATTGGGCACCTACCAACCTGGGGAGTTCCTCTTTCAGTATCCTATAATTTTGCCTTTTCATACTGTTCATGGGGTTCTCAAGGCAAGAATACTGAAGTGGTTTGCCATTCCCGTCTCCAGTGGACCACATTCTGTCAGACCTCTCCACCGTGACCCGACCGTCTTGGGTGGCCCCACACGGCATGGCTTAGTTTCATTGAGTTAGATAAGACTGTGGTCCTGTGATCAAGTTGGCTAGTTTTCTGTGATTATGGTTTTAGTGTGTCTGCCCTCTGATGCCCCCTGGCAATACCTACTGTCTTACTTAGGTTTCTCTTACCTTGGACGAGGGGTATCTCCAGTAAGGGCAAAACTGCTATTTCAAACATTTTAAACTGGGATGGGTGTTCTCTGCCCATGGTGTTGAGCTTATTCATTTTTCTAAGGTAAATTGCATCTTCTCTGCCAGGATTTCTCACTGTTTTTTTTTTTTTCCATTTATTCAATAGAAAGTGCCATTCCAATGATTTAATTATCTTAATTATAAGATGTGAAACTTTATAAGATAGATGAGAATTGTAGATAAGATACCAGAGGATGAGATGGTTGGATAGCATCATTGACTCAATGGGCATGAGTCTGAGCAAATTCTGGGAGACAGTGAAGGACAGGGAAGCCTGGTATGCTGCAGTCCATGGGCTCGCAAAGAGTCAGACACTACCGAGAGACTGAACAACAACAATAGGTAAGATATGAACCTTTCTATCAGCTACAAGATGGACCTACGACTTATTTTTTGCTACCCAGGCCCTTGCAACTATCATACAAAGTATAACACTGTATTCTGGTAATCTATTCACCTTCCAGTTGTGAGCTTTTAGTGCTTCTAGTGCATAGACTATTTAGTTGTTTACTAAAGAGAGTTAGAGCATAATCAGAAATTTAGTTTCAGAGATAAATCTTAAAGGTTAAGTCATCAGCGCAAATTAAAAAAAAAAAAAAGAAAAGCAAAGAAACTATTCTGTTAAAAAAATTTTGACTTGCTTTGCAAACTAAAGTGAAAGTTCTAAAATTCATCAACCCACAATCCTAACATCTCTACATCACTCAGATGTTTTGTTGGCGGATCAATAGTTCTACATTTTCTTTACTCACTGCAAAAGCTATTGAAGTTCAGTGTCTCTTACATAAAGACAAACAGCCAAAGTAATGAAAAGATAATTATAAAGAAGTAAATTACTGGAATTTAAAAGAAAACCAATTTTAGGGCATGGTTTTTCTTCAGTACAAAATTTTTGTTTGTTTGAGGTCATCTAAGACTGTGAACAGATTCAAAATGACTCAGCCCAATGTCAGAGTACTTGACATTGAAGGAAAAAAATCACTCTTTGAGCAGTCATCAGGAAATCAATTATTAAACAGGATGAAGAGGATGATTTTACAAATACAATGACAAGATTTAAAGTAGGGAAGTTCCAGAAGGTTGCAACGTTTGTTTGATTTTTAAACTCAAGTTCCTTATGCCTCATTTTTTAAGTTTGATGAAAATGCAGCAAATAATAAGGGCAGATCTTAGACATTTCCAGAGCACAGGAAGTTCCCGACAGATTACAGATCTAAGAATAGCCTAGAAATAGCAGTAGAGCACATGAAGAAGTGATCCTGGGTCACTCACTGGTTTATCAGAGGATACATAGTTACATGGCCTGCTTTACGTGCGTGCTAAGTCTGACTCTTTGAGACCCTAAGGACTGTAGCCCACCACACTCCTCTATGGAATTCTCCAGGCAAGAATATTGGAGTGGGTTGCCATGCCCTCTTCCAGGGCATCATCCCGACCCAGGGATCAAACCTGCATCTCTTATGCCTTCTTCTTTGGCAGGCAGATTCTTTACCATAAGTGCTATCATATAATTACTAATGACTATACCAATTGTCGAATTTTAAGCACATCAGTCATGCCATGATGGTAGGCATTTCTTGCTTTTGTTAAAAACAAAACGAAGACCAAACAAACAAACAAACAAAAAACCCCAAAAACCTTTCCTTAGAAAAAGATGCTCTGCATGTAAAATTACAGTGTTTTCTGCTCTCTCAAACTTGTTCCTAATTGTTGACCAGGCATGTTTCCTAATCCCCAGGTATGGCTCCCCTGATCTGTTTATGTTGCCTTCCATATTCCCCTTTATGTAAATTTAATAACATTTCTAATGCTCTTACCAGTTCTTTTTTGAGTGAAGCCAAGGTATGCTTGATGTCTGAACTTGATCTCTTTGGTCTGTCTTCTACTTTGTCATGCTGAAAAGTCTAAACATCTGCCTGGACACAGTTGTTAAATGTGACAGATTATGGAGAAAAGTCTTTAAGCTGTGTCGGAATAATCTCCATATTTCTAAATGTAATTTCACCTTGGGATAGAGCTTCGTCAAGGTAGGTTTAGCTTTTGCTGAGTTCTTTAGGTAGCCCGGAATGGAAAACTTCTTCAAGTTGCAAGGATTTGAATAGCAAGCACTCGTGAAATATATGTGAAATTCTGTTAGCCGACAGGAGACTATTGTTATTCAAACCTTGAGTTCTCTCCCTTAGTCACTCTTGACCTTTTTTTCCAGGGACATTTTCAAGAAGTAGAGGGGGCTGTCATCACAGAGATGAGAGCTGTCCCTGTTGAGACCGGGTCTTAGGAAATTCCCAAGAGAAGCAATCTGTTTAGGATGCTAAAAAGAACCAGAAATCACAGATTTTTTTTTTTTTTCCTTTCCAAGCCAATCAACAAAAAGTCCAGATCTTTTCACGATATTGATGATAAAAATTTCGTCACTAGAATTGACCCCTTGATCCAAATGTTTCCTAAAAGAGAGATGAAGTATGTAGTTTCCTGAGATACCAAATCAGTTTGAATTCCTAGAGCTTCTCATTAAGAATAATATTAAGTCACATTTATAAATGCTTACTATGTGATTGTGTGTGCATGTGCTCAGTTATCCCAACTCTCTGCGACCCATGGGCAATAACCCGCCAGGCTCCTCTGTCCATGGAATCTTCCAAGCAAGAAGAATGGAGTGGGTTGCTGTGCCCTCCTCAGGGGATCTTCCTAACCCAGGGATGCAAACTGCGTCTCTTGTATCTCCTGCATTGGCAGGCAGGTTCTTTACCAGAGTCACCAGATTAGAACTAATTAATTCATTTTCGTCATTTAATCCTCTTACAACTTTACAAGGCAGGTATTTTCATAAGGCCCATTTTATAATAAAACTGATGCTTAGAGGGATAAAAGCAATCACTTAAGGCTGTTTTATTGCAAGGCTTATATGCTTATACAGCAGAGCTTTCTAGGATTTTGACAAATTCATTTAGAAATTTAGAGAAATGCCATTCTGAGGTCTTGAAATCTTTTAAATGGCACCCCCAGAAGTAAGTCATACATTGATACATATGCCTGATGGCAGTGCTTAGCCAGTGAGTGATACCCCGGAGGACTCTGAATGTCAGGAGGGGGCTGTTCTCCAAGGGGTCAGTCTCAGGCTGGTAGGGTCAGTTCATTTCTGGCTGCTAATAAGATACAATATTTACTTTCCAATTTTACCCTCTCATCCCCACATTCATACACCCTATTATTCCTAGATATTCCTGAATTATTTAAAGATTCATTTAACTGTGTCCTGCGGTTGGGTACTTCCAAGCCTTCAATCACAGCATCTCTCTCTGAGGACCACATTCCTACCATGCTTTATGATCCAACTGACAATCTCTTTTCCTGTCAAGCCTTTTTTCAGCTTTGTCGTTGTTGTTGTTCAATCACTAAGTCATGTCTGACTCTTCGAGACCCCATGGACTGCAGCATACCAGGCTTTTTTGTCCTTCTCTATCTCCGTGAATTTGCTCAAATTCATGTCCATTGTGTCAGTGAAGCCATTCAACCATCTCATCCTCTGTCATCCCCTTCTCCTCCTGCCCTCAATCTTTCCCAGCATCAGGGTCTTTTCCAGTGAGTCAGCTCTTCAGCTTCTTAGGTATGATAAACTACTCCATCTACTGCACCCCCACAACACTCTGTCCAGTCTTGTTCTTAGCGCTTGTCAGATTCTAACACGATTATTTGTTTACCATCTGTTTCCTTTGCTAGCTCATGAGTTCTCTGATAACACGGATCATGTTATTTAATCAGTGCTAAGCACCATAGCAGGCAGTTAATATGCTTTTGCCAAGCAAATAAAAGGTTTGATATAAAATATTTTGTGAAGACTGTGGAATTGTAGTTGTTTTCCTTTTCAACTTCTAAAAGCCAGCTGACTCATTTGACCTTACACTGCTTCTCACGTTTACAAAGCGTCTACCGTATTTTGAGCATGTGTCTGTGACAGCACAGGGAAGTTTCATTAAAGTGTCCAAAGGTCTACAGCCCTTTAGAAGGGCTTTCCAGTCTCCTAGGAGTTTCTGGCAGCTTTCCACATGTAGTTCATTCATTAAGAGGGTTTCCTACTTGAATAAATGTCAGAGGAACCCCTGCAATCATGTGAAGTATTAGCAAAAGGGGGTCACATTAGAGATAGGGACTGTAGCTCCCTGGAGATGTATTAAAATTAAGGGCAACCTGGCCCAACGGTTGTGCAAAATAGGTGGTTCTTTAAAAAATTAAACACAGAATTAGTATGTGACCCAACAATTCTACTTCTTAGTAGCTATCCAAACGAACTGAAAATCGGTACTCAAAAAACATGTATAAGTATATTCATAACAGCATTATTCACAATAGCTAAAAGGTGGAAATAGTCCAAATGTCCATCAATGGAAAGATGGATAAATAAATTGTGGTATATTCACTCAGTGAAATATTATTCAACCATGTAAAGGGATAATAGTGCTTGTACATGGTAATATAGGATGAAGCTCAAAAATATTAAGTGAAAGAAGCCAGAAACAAAAGGTCAAATATTATACGATTCCATTTATATGAAGTATCCGAATTGGTAGACCCACTGAAATAGAAATCAGATTGATGGTTGCAGAGGGTAGAGAGAGCAGAAAATGGGGAGCAACTGCTTAATAAGCGTGGAATTTCCTTCTGTGATAAAATGTTTTGGAACTAGACAGAATTGGTGATTGCACAACAGTGTGAGTGCACAAAAATGCACTGAATTGTTCACTTTAAAATGGTTAATTTTAGTGGTTGTCAAGGGGGCAGGTAGGAGAGGGAAAATTGGAAGTTTGGGGTTAGGAGAGAGAAACTATTATACATAGGCTGGATAAACAACAAGGTCCTACTGTATATAGTACAGAGAACTATATTCAATATCCTGTGACAAATTATAATGGAAAAGAATAAGAAAAAAATATAACTGAGTCACTCTGCTGTATAGAAGAAATTAATACAGCATTGTAAATCAACTATACTTCAATAAAATTCAAAATAAACCCTGGGCGGGGCAAGGATAATTAGGAATTTGGGATTAACAGATACATACTACTATATATAAAACAGCTAAACAACAAAGAAACAGGCACAGTCCTTGTATAGCACAGTGAACTATATTTAGTGTCTTTTAATAACTATAATGGAAAAGGACCTGAAAAAGAATATATATATTAAGTTACTTTGCCGTACACCTGAAACATTGTAAATCAACTACACTTCAATTAAAAATGGTTAATTTTACATTATATGAATACACCTCAATTGAAAGAAATAAAAGGGGATTAAAAAAAAAAACAGTAGAAAAGGTCAGAGGTTATGCTGTGAGGACTTGACCAGCTAATTCTGGTTTTGAAGACATAGTAAGATAAAAGCAAGGAAGGAGGTAGCCTCTAGATGCTGGAAAAAGCAAGTAACAAATTCTCCCCTAGAGCTCCAAGAAGGAGCACACGTCTGCCATCACCTTGATGTTAGACCAGTGAGACCAGTGTTGGACCGCTAATCTCTAGCACAGTAAAATAATACATTTGATTTTTCGAAGCTAAAAATGGTAACAAAATACCGTGCCTTGGCATCACAGCTGAAAAGAACTTCCCAGATCTAGCACAATCCTGATGGAAATAAGGTGAGAAAGATGGTCTTTTCAAGGTCACATAGCTAGTTGTCCTATTTAAAAAAACAACTACGTTTCCTTCTCAAAATAAAGAGATAGGAAGAGAAGAAACAATGAATGGGGTTATTATTCTAATTTTATGAGAAGAAACAAATTTACTGAGATTAAGTAACTTGACCATTATTTCATATCTAACTGTGTTTTAAGTATTTAAAAATATCAAAGTAATGGAGGTACATGAATGATAATAAAAAAAAATCACATCATAGCAGATAGAAGGACTTATGATGAATAGCCTCCACTTCTGTGCTATTCTTAGTCACTCATTTGTGTCCAACTCTTTGTGACCCTATGGACTGTAGCCCTCTGTCCATGGAGATTCTCCAGGCAAGAATACTGGAGTGGGTTGCCATGCCCTCCTCCAGGGGATCTTCTTCCCAACCCAGGAGTCGAACCTGGGTCTCTCACATTGCAGGCTGATTCTTTACTGTCTGAGCCACCAGAGAAGGCCAAGAATATAGAAGTGGGTAGCCTATCCCTTCTCCAGGGAAACTTCCCTACCCAGGAATTGAACCAGGGTCTCCTGCACTGCAGGCAGATTCTTTACCAGCTGGGCTACCAGGGAAGCCTTTATCATCCACTTCTAATACACCTCAAATCCAGTCCTCATCCGCTGCACTTATTAGTTCTTCTTCTGCTTCTAGTATAACTAAAATATTACAATATAATATTACTATGCATTGATATTTAACAGGTACTTCTAAGGCACTTAAGTGCTTTATGAAAATAACTCATTGAATCTGTGTAACAATTCTGTAATGGAGGTACTAGTATTTGCCCTACTCTTCATGGCGTGGTTAACATAATGTATCTAGAAGGGGCTAGAGCTGGGATTTGCGACCATCTGGGTTTGGACTCCATGCTGTTAACCATGACATCACACTACTTACAAACACTAACTTTGTTCTGTAAGGCTCACTGTGGCCAAGCAGCATGCCCACATTCATGGCCAGGCTGGGATCTGAGCCCACCTGGGCTCTAAAGCCCTGGCAGAGGTGTGTGCTAAGTCTCTCCAGTTGTGTCCTACTCTTTTTGCCCTGTGGACCGTGGCCAGCCAGGCTCCTCTGACCTTGGGACTCTTTTTGCCCTATGGACCATAGCCAACCAGGCTCCTCTGACCCTGGGACTCTTTTTGCCCTATGGACCATAGCCAGCCAGGCTCCTCTGTCCTTGGGACTCTCCAGGCAAGAATAGTGGAGCGGGTTGCCACGCCCTCCCCCAGCGGATCTTCCTGACCCAGGGATCGAACCTGCATCTCTCACGTCCACCCACATTGGCAGGTGGGTTCTTTACCAATAGCGCCACCTGGGAAGCTCCTAAGGCCTTGGAGCTCTCTGCTGAATCTCTTGCCTCAGAGGCTGGCTGTCCACTGAAGGAAGGGAACCCTGCCTGGGATGAGAGAGGGAGAGCTGGTTGACAGCAACAAACTTCTAGAAAAAAAACAACCACCAGAGTTTTCTAGTACATTATTTTTTTAAAATGTGCTTTTAAATATCAGAAAAACAGGCTTTAAAGGTCTATTTTTTTGACAACATATTTTCTTGGGAGTCATAAAAAATTAAAATCCTTTTATTTTCTCTTAAAAAAATACAGGTTTTTGGAAAGCAGAAATCTGTTCAGCTGCCCTTTAAAGGTTTGTGTTGTGTTTGTGCTAGAAGGCTGGTACACAAAATGCTTTGAGGCATTCTCTGTAGCTCAGGCCAGAAGACTTGGGTCCCGGAGCTACACTGTCTCTTATCTCACCAGTGATTTGACAACAGTGACTTAAGTTTCCCTCACAGCTGCCTTTCCTTGTTCTGGACAGAGGTTTTCAAACTTGACTGTGCATCCTCAGGCACCCTGGGCGACATTTCAAAATTGTATGTAGGGTCAGGGTGAGGAGAGCGGAGAGTCAGGGGTAAGAGAGCAGCAGGAAGAAAAGGCATGCATGTGGGTCAGCATCGCCACCCGCCACTTAACCGAGAGAAGCCGCACTGGCCCTATGGATGTGTGTGCACTGAGTCTCCTCAGTCATGTCTGATTCTTCACGACCCCATGCGCTGTAGCCCCGCTAGGCTCCTCTGTCCATGGGATTCTCCAGGCAAGAATACTGGGGTGCGTTGGTGTACTCTCCTCCAGGGGATCTTCCCAACCCAGGATCAAACCCGGTCTCTTGCGTCTCCTGCATTGGCAAGCGGGTTCTTTATCATTAGCGCCACCCGGGAAGCCCAACTCTATGGATCTTCCCACAGTATGTCGTTGGAAGAAAATATTTTATTGAGGGAAAAAAAATACCATTGTGGGTAAAGAAGAATATGTAGAACCAGAGAAATTGGGGTTAGAAGGGAATAAAATAAAAATATCACTTAGAATAATAAGAAAACAAGGCACATACATCTAAGATGGGTGTCTAAATAGTATTCCTCAGCTAAGGCAAGATTCTAGAAGCAGACCACCCATCAAGCCATTAAGGGGAAAACACTGTACATGCCATGGTGGGGGAAGCCAGATTGTGTTGTGAGGATTTAAAAGAGAAAGAAAGTTAGACAACGAAAAGATGGGGTGAGTTAAATGTAATAAACCCAAAGTCTTCTTTCTGGGAAAGGAGCTCCTTAATAATTCAATTCACTGTGGACTCCGAAGTTGCAGGTGAAGCCAGAGAACACTCAGAGGAAACCAAATTAAATTTTTTGCTGGAGAAAGAAAAAATGGAAGAACTAGACTGCCATCCTGAGGCAGAATGCTAGGAGACGGTGACTGAAGTGCTGCCGGAGCTTTTGTAGCCCAATTTGGCACCTACTGTGGTATCGAAATACCCTTAAGCTGTTCTATTTTCCTAAGCAGTAGTTTTATAAAATTGATCTTAAAGATCAATGTGGATACATGATAAAAAAAAAACTATATAAACAATACAAAAAAGTCCACAGGGTAATTTAAGGCTCTCTTTTTCACTCCAAGTTTCCCTTACAAGAGGCAATTATTCTTTCCAGTTTATTGTGCATCTTTTAAAACAGATTCTGTGCACTTATAATTAGCTATGTACTGCATGCATTCCTTTGGAACCACCAAGGATGTCTACTGCTCTGCACTCTGATTTCGGTTTAACAGTGTAAAGTCTTGGCGCTTGTTTCCTTCCTTTTCTTGATTGCTTCTTCTTTTACTAGATGAACACACCAGAAATGACTGACTCATTGTTACACTAATGCACAGTTTAGTTTACTTTCAGGATTTTTGCTACCTTAAGCAATGCTGGGCATAACTGTTGAAAAAATTCCTAGAAGTGGAAATATTAAAAAAAAAATGTATTAAATTTGTAACAGGTGTAGTAAGACTGCACACCAGAGAGATGAAGCTATTCTATCAATCATGTTTGAGAATGATGGTCAACACCCAACAATCTTAAGGTACTTTGCCCAGAATTATTTTCTTTCTGCATTCTCTGTATTTTTCAACACAATTTTCCTGTGTGTGTGTGTTCAGTAGCTCAGTTGTGTCTGACTCTTTGTGATTCCATTGTCTATAGCCCTCCAGCCTCCTCTGTCCATGAGATTTTCTAGGTAAGAATGCTGGGGTGGGTTGCCATCTCCTCCTCCAAGGGATCTTCCTGACCCAGGAATCTAACCTGTGTCTCCTTAGTTTCCTGCACTGCAGGCAGATTCTTTACTGCTGAGCCCCCAGGGAAGCCCCAGTTGCCCTGTATAGTGAATCAAATGATCTTAAACTAAAAGAGAGCAAATTATTTGGTCACTGCAACCATTTCACCAGCATTTGGCTCTTATGGTTTAAAGGGATCACTGAGGAAGCATCAGAAATCATTCTTGGCTTTCAGGAACTTCCAGTGTGGTTGTAGAGTATTTGAAGCTGCCACTGATGAATGGAAGGCAGCGGATGCTAAAATAGTAGACGGGTAAGCTAGAAGCCCCCAGGTTGGGATAGCGGAGAAATTGGGAGAGTGAGTCCAGAAATACACATGGAGCATCTCCCCTCTGATCTAACTCAACAGATAAATGAAGATCTATATGTTAATTATTCAGACAATCTTGTGCACCTGTTATGTACCAGCCCCTTGCTGGATGTTGAGGCTAAAAGAGTGAGAAAGATATATTTCCTGCCATCATTTTACTTGCTTATCCTTTCTGAGAGCACACTTGTTTTCTTGTCAACAGCACAGTGCTTAGTTATATCTATACATAATTTATGTTGTATATATTATTATATATATATTATGTTATTTATGGGCTTCCCAGGTGGCACACTGGGAAAGCATATGCCTGCCAATTCAGGAGATTCAGGAGACATGAGCTCAATCCTTGGGTTGGGAAGATCCCCTGGAAAAAGAAATGGCAACCCACTCCAGTATTCTTGCCTGGAAAATCCCATAGAGGAGCCTGGGGGGCCACAGTCCAGCTGGTTGCAAAGAGTTGAACACGACTGGGCACGCTACACACACACACATTATGTTATTTATATTGTTACATATATGTTTTGTCATATGCATTTTTATTTTTGTCTTTTCTTAATAGATAAAACTATCCCAACAGGCAAATATTTCTTATCAGTTTTGCTACTTCTTTACTTCTACTCTGCACATTTCATGGAGTCCAAGTCCTACTTCACTCTTGAATCCAGACATGTATGACCACAGTAACGTAGGCCCCAAACCTTATACAGGCAGGTGACACAGCTGTCCTGAACTCACACCTTCCTTGAACTCCAGTTGCTGAGATCAGGAAAAGACACTGTTGAGGCCTTAAGTAATACCCTGGTCCAGAGGTCCCCTGATGGCAGTGGCTATATGCCTAGTGGAAGGCAGCCATCTGTACCTGTTAGCTGAATGAGCACATCAGTCTACTCTGCTTTTGGCACTGCTATACTTGAATGACTGGTCGGCATCTGACACGGTGCTTAGTAAATACCTCCACTTTTTAAGTGTTGTCTGAGATACAAGGCAAAATGGTCTCCAATGCCAGTTTTTAATGGATTTTGGATTTTTTCTGACCTTTTCTGGGCTTTACCATGTCTTTTGGTAACCTACTTTCTTATGTGCCCCACCCCCCAGCCCCCAAGAAAGATGCTCTCTTTAGGTTCTGATGCTAACATTTCTGCACCAACACCTGAAATTCAGGCTTTACAAGTTTTGTCTTAACACATTTAGCCCAGTATGTGCATTCACCCACGGACAGCAGACACACACACACAAATCCCTTTCTGATCACTATGGCATGCCAAACTCATGCCTTTGGAGGTCATTTTTCTGAGAACTTGTAACTAATTCAGAACACAGAGGAGCTCTTAGATATATTTTCATACAAAAGAGAAGGAAGCAATTTGTGACCTAACAAGAGGGTTAATATCAGCTGGTCATAGTTTAGTGAGTTTAATTACTGGAATTTCTATATAATATCACCCCAAATGACATCTGGCTTGGAACTGAGCATGAGATTCCTTTCGGGTGAGCAAAAGAAAACAGGCCGGGCCAAGCTTTCCCCTATCTAATCCTTGTGCCTGATGCACATGAGCTGCAGTGACATTTCTGGGACTGACTTGTACTTGGTGAAGATAAGCTTGTTAATAAAAAGGCAAGATAAAATTGGCATTAGCTACTTTTAACAAGGAAGCAAAATATACAGTTGCAAAGTGAGAATGAAAAATGCTTAAGTCAAAGACC
Source organism: Cervus canadensis (assembly GCF_019320065.1). Taxonomy (NCBI): domain Eukaryota; kingdom Metazoa; phylum Chordata; class Mammalia; order Artiodactyla; family Cervidae; genus Cervus; species Cervus canadensis. The sequence goes on along the minus strand of NC_057397.1, from coordinate 45,046,591 downwards.
AAGGAATTCTTTGTTTTACACCCACCTCATTCCCTGGGTTCGTTGATAATCTATCTTATTCTTCAGTAAATACTGGCCTCAAATGGAAATCAAATGGATTTTATTTTCGCAAACATTGTGAGTTGGACTAATTTAAAATTTATTTTAAGTCAAACATAAGCATTGATTAAATTGCTGGAAACCAAGCCTGGTATAGGGTGACTTGTGTAGTCGCGAAATTGTGTCTGACTCCTTTTTGAGACCCCATGGACTGTAGCCCGCCAGGCTCCTCTGTTTATGAGATTTCTCAGGCAAGAATACTGGAGTGGGTTGCCAGTTCTTTCTCCAGGGAATCTTCCCAACACAGGGACTGAATCCATGTCTCTTACATTGGCAGGTGGGTTTTTTACCACTGAGCCTCCAGGGCAGCCCATAGGGTAAGTCAACCCTATGTTTTGCTAACCCCTTTCCTGCACCATGAGCATCATCTGGAAGTTTGCTAGGAATGCAGAGTCTTAGGCTCTACACACAGACCTAATGAATTAGAATATGCATTTAGCAAGATATCTATGCACTTGGAAATTGAGAGTCACTGGCCCGTAATGTTGCCTTTATTTTCTTTAAATCTTTTCAAAAGCTGTTTTTTTTTTTTTTTCCAAAAGCTGTTTGTGTTGGGATACAATCGGTTAACAATGTTGTGCTAGTTTCAGGGGAGCAGTGAAGGGACTCAGCCACACATATGCAGGTATCCATTCTCCCCCAAACTCCCCTCCCATCCAGGCTGCCACATAACATTGAGCAGAGTTCTCTGATGTATAGCAGGTCCTTGTCGGTTATCCATTTTAAATACAGCAGTGTGTACATGTCGATCCCAAACTCCCTAACTGTCCCTTCCCCCATCCTTCCCCTCGAATGTGGCCTTTCTTCTAAAGGGCTTCCCCCCATAGAATAACTGAAAGACCATTTGCCTGGGTAACATAAACCAAGGGCCAAATTTGAGACGTTTCCAGCCTTCCAGCCGCCTGGAGAGGAATGCACAGATGCATGCTCCATTCTGCAGTGCCAAACTGAAAGGCTTGCCATTTGTTCTGACTGTTTTATTGCCCTCAAACTCTGCACTCAGCTTCTTGTGAGGCTTCCAAAACACGGCAAATCCATGGAAAAATTAATAATGTAAAGGTTTTCTAAGGCTCTTGGCAGCAGAAGGAATTTCCAGTGGGTTCATATTGAGGTGGGGGTGGAAAAGGAAGGAAGTTTGACATACAACATAATAGCAAGGAATTCCTAAATATTTGTCCAGCTTTCATCATCTCAGCCTGTTGAAAAATGAATTTGCATGTGATGGTTCTAGGATTTGTCCTTAAGAAATTCTGACTACTTAGCAGACAAGAGGATAAATATTTTGAGCAAAGGTCTTATGCATATAAGTTGCTTTATATCTTGAGTTTTGTGTGCTTTAGTGAGAAGTAAGTTGCTTCTGCCATCCCCAATAAGATATATTTAGTTAGTATCTTCATCTCTTCCTGCTTCTAGTATTTTCATTTGGAAAGTAGACAGGTGAAATATTGGCCAGTGAAAGAAAACAGATTTCCCAATGAATAGTTGTAGTCCATGAAAAAATGAGATTAGAGGGATGCCCAAACTAATTCCAGGTTATTACAATCTTCATCTCAAGCCTAATTCTCTGTGGTTTCACTCCTGGTTTACAGACAGAAATTTAAAGCCAGTATATTTTATCATCTAAATCATTTAGTTCCCCTTTGACGGAAGCCTTTGCAATGTTCTCTTCAATTTCCATGAGAATGAATTTCACCTTTTATGACATTCAAAGACAATTATGGTGTCTTTATGAAAAATGATGTCACTCTGATACCAGCAATAAAATAACAATGTGCTAGTGCTGATAAATGTATTAATCATACCAGTCGTCTTTCAGCTTTTCTGGTTTTGCTTTGGGAACTACAGAAAACCTTAAGGTTTTTAATTTGTGAGCTCTCTAGAAACATGGCCAGAATACTCTACTTTTCCTTTGATCGAGTGCTCAGAAAATGGAGTAGAATGGAGTGACCATCCCACTAACAGGCAGGGTTATTCAGTCACTGCCTAAATCAGAAAGGATGCTGCAGACTCCCACACATCTGTATCTGTGAGGTGGGGCAGTGATGGGGAAAGGCATCTCAGGTGTCCTCTGGTCTGTCTCCATGCAATCCACTGCTATTCCATCCCTTGTTTTTAAGATGCTTTGAGTGTTGCCCTCTGGGAGACACTGAACTCCCGTTAAAGTGCTAGCCCGAAGTCCTCCTGGGACCAGGAAGAGGCCTGGGACTGCTCAGATTCTTAGGTCCAACTCTGTTCTTGTGATAAGACTGCCAAGATTTGGAGTAGGCTAAACAATGATAGATTTTTTTTTTTTTCATATGAATCAGTCAATGTACAGATTGAATAGAGTGGCTTGCTCCATACAAATCAACATATGGAGTGCTTACTTTATGCCGAGACTCAAATAACGAGCTTCCTGGATATCAAAAACATATAACACAAAGCTTTCTATGTGTAGCTTATTGTTTTGGTTGGGGAGAATATGCTTATGGCAGGAAATAATTGCAGAATGAACAGTTTATACTTCCAGTTAGCATGCAGGCTTTTCTGGGATTCAAGCGTAATCCATTTTAATCTAGCTGAGATTTTGATTTCAGAAGTCACAGTCTCTGGATACAGACTTTCAGGTGTAGGCTTTCAGAGATGAGGGATCACTGTGGGCTTCAATAATGAGGAGAAGCTTCTTGGCAGAGAAAGGACCTAAGCACATTTGTGAGACTAAGTGGGAACTTCATGAATAAACAGCAGGGAAGTCATCCAAAATGGAGTGGTCAGAACAAGTCACAAACGTGAGAGGAGGCTGGCATATGTCTGGAAAAATGAGAGAGTTACCTGATAGAAAAAGTACCAACTGGGCAATAATGGTGGAGATAAAGATAAGGCCAGATTTTAGAATTCATCAACTGCTGAGCAGGGAATTTACTTGATCCTGTGAGCTATGTTATTCAGACATTTTTTACTCTATAGAAAAACATAATGCAGATGATATTGTGATGCATTCCCATGGTTACTCAGAGATTTTCCCAATTTTCTGTTTTCTAATTATAATCCCCCCACTCAGTTAAAACAATACGTTGAAAGTAAAGTGAGAGCTGTTGACAATAACAGGATGGATCCATAGGTAGGTTTTTTGAAAAAGTAAGTTCTTCACCATCCACTTATGATAAAAACATGCAAAAAGTGGGCATAGCGGGAATATACCTCAACATAATAAAAGTCATATATCGCAACTGCACAGCTAACATACTCACAGTAAAAAACCTGCAAGTTTTTCCTCTTAGGAATAAGATAATGATGCTCACTCTTGCCCCTTGATTGTTGCCACTTTGGTATTGGAAGTTCTAGCCAGAACAATTAGGCAATAAAAAGAAACAAAAGGACTCAATTAGAAAAAGTAAAAATATCATTATTCACATATGACAAGATCTTACAGAATACCCTGAAAATCCATCAAAAAACCATTAAAACTAATACATGAATTCAGTAAAGTTACAGAATAAAAAAAATCAATATATTAAGTTGTCTGCATTTCTACACAGTAATAATGAGCTATCAGAAAGAGAAACTAAAAAAAAATCTCCCTTTGACTGAGTGTAATCTACAGTTATAGCACAAAGAATAAAATACCTAGGAATAAATTTAACCAAGGAGGTAAAAGACCCATATACTAATGTGTAAAAGACATTAATGTAAGAAATTGAAGAAAATATAAGTAAATGGAAAGATATTCTATGCTCATATTAGATGAATTAATATGATTAAAATGTCATACTATCCAAAGCAATCTACTAATTCAATGCAATTCTTGTCAAAAATCCCAATGGTTTTTTTCACAGAAATAGAACAAACAATCCTAAAATGTGTATGGAATCATCAAAAAAAGACCCCAAGTAGCCAAAGCCATCTTGAGAAAGAACAACAAAGCTGGAGGCATTATGCCTTCTGATTTCAAGCTATATTCCAAAGCTATGGTAATAAAAACAGGATAGCATTGGCATAAAACAGAAACACAGATAAATGGGACGGAATAGAGAGCCTAGAAATAAACACACACATATATGGGCAGTTCATTCATGATAAAGGAGCCAAGGATACACAACGGAGAAGGGACAGTCTTTTTAATAAACGGTGTTGGGAAAACTGAACAGCCACAAGAAAAGAATGAAACTGGATTACTGTCTTACGCCATACAGAAATATTAACTCAACATGGATTAAAGACATGAACATAAGACCTGAAGCCATAAAATCCCTAGAAGAAAACATAGGTTCTTGATATAAGTCTTGGTGGTGATTTTTTGAAGCTGAAACCAAAAACAAACCAGTGGGACTATATCAAAAAGCTTCTGCACAACAAAGAAAGCCATCGGCAAAATGAAAGGCTAGCCTACTAAATGGGAGAACATTTTGCAAATCATACATCTGATACATTGAAAATATATAAGCACTCACACAACTCAATAAAAAAAAAAAACACCCAATTTGATTTAAAAAGAGCCAAGTAGATGTATTTCTAAAGAAGACATATAGATGCTCAATAGACACATGAAAAGATGCTCAACATCACTAGTTATCCAGGAAATGCAAATCTAAACCATAATGAGACACCATCTCACATCTGTTATAACAGCTATTATCAAAAAGACAACAAATAACACGTGTTGATGAGGATATGGAGAAAATGGAATTCTCATATACCATTAATCGGAATGTACATTGGTCAGCCGCTATGGAAAACAGTACATAGGTTCCTAAAAAAAAAATGAAAAACAAAACTACTGTATGATCCATCAATGCCACTTCTAAGATTTACTTGAAGAAAACAAAATGCTAATTTGAGAGCACACATACATCACAATGTTCACTGCAGCTCTATTTACAATAGCCAAGATGTGGAAACAACATGAATGTCTAATGAATGGATAAAGAAAATGCGCTATCAATCTATTTAATCTATCTGCCTAGACAACGAGATATTATTCAGCCATAAAAAGGTGAAATCTTGCCATTTTTGAAAACATGAATGGACCTTGGGGGCATTATGCTAAGTGAAATAAGGCAGACAGAGATGACAAATACCGTATTATCTCACTTATATGTGGAATCCAAACACACACACACACACACACACAAACCCATAAAAAGGAAAACAAAGGAAACAACAAGTTCACAGATACAAAGAACAGATTGGTGGTTGTCAGGGGCAGGGGTGGGTGAAATGGGTGAAGGGGGTCAAAAGGTACACATTTTCAGAGGTACACACTTATAAAATAAATAAGTCATGGGGAGGTAATGCACAGCATGGTTAAAAATACTATACTGCATATTTGAAACTTACTGGAAGAGTAGTTCTCGAATTACCACAAGAAAAAAAATTTTTAACTATAAGATGATGGATATTAACTAGACTTGTGGTGATCAGTTCATAATATAAACATTGAATCATTATGTTGCACACCTGAAACTACTAGAACGTAATCTGTTAATTATCCCTTAATAGAAAAATAAGAAAAAAATGAAAAAAAGGAATTAGACATTTATGAACACCTACTACGTGCCACATACAAAATACTTGACTTGTGCTGTTTTTTCCTAATGTGGCAGAGAGTTTTTAAAACAACAGTTTTATTAAAATATAATTTATAAGCCGTAGTATTCTCCTTTTAAAAGTGTACCATTCAGGGATTTTTAGTATATCCACAGAACTGTACAACTTTCCACACTATCTAGTTTTAGAACATTTTCATTACCTTAAAAAGAAACTTCATACCCTTTAGCAGTCACTTTCCACTTTCCCCAACATCTCAGCCCCTGGCAACCTCTAGTTTACTTTCTTTGTGATTTGCCGGCTCTGGACATACCATGTCAGCAAAAGCAAGCAAACCGTGATCTTTTTGTTGACTGACTTCTTGAATTGAACATGGTATTTCCAAGGTCCATCCATTTGCAGCATGGATATACATCATTTTTAAAATCCTACGATATTTTCTAAACTAGACATAATTATCTGTTCTTCTGATAAGGAAACTGAAACCGTAAATGCTTTGCCCAAGGACTCACAAAGTTAGCAGAGAAATATTCACACATAGGCCCCTGTCTCATGGTTCAACCATTCCCATCACACCACACTGATTCTCAAATGCCTCAGAATTCTCCCTATTTTAAAACTGGAAACCACAACACCTTGTAATACACAAGAACTAGCAAAATGATCTTTTTTCTTCCTGGCTCCATGCTCTCTTAAGACGAATTTGCATCCAAAAACAAGGAGACTGGTCTCCTATTCCTGGGGGTGCCATGACAACCCCACTACTTTTGAAATTGCGCTGCAACTCAAACCCAATAGAAGACTGCGGGTAGCACCATGCTGTATTCTTTCAGACAAGGGGGTATTCACTACTCAGACCAGCAAGTAGCTTAAAGTTCCAATAAGAAAACAACAAACAATGAAAAAAACCAGCCTTTAGTTCATCAGTCACTCACCAGGCAGCTGAAGCGTGAAGCTCACAAACACCATGAATTGAAGCCACAAACAGAACCAAGACTCCTCCATTGCACATCAGCATGCTCTCTGCCAAACTGAACCTTGTAGACAGTATCTGTATCCTTCATTATCACAGCCCCCTTCATCTCCTTGTCTCCCATGTGTCCTTTCAGATGCACCAAAGCCCTTGGTGAGTTTTCTGCATAGCTTCCACGTCCTCAGGATCCAGGTCGGGGTAATCCACCACATGGCGACCTGCAGGGCCCGGAGCCCAGTGCTCTGAGCTTCATGTAGATACAAGCATTCCTTGCAGTTCTTCTTCAAGCCAGTCATTTCAGGAAGGCAAATGGTAGATCCCTCCATGCTGGCAAAACAGAGTAAACAATTACATATGCTGAGACTTCTTAAACACTCAAAATTGGGAGCTGGCCCCTTATTATTATGAATTTTAAAAGTCTACTGCTTTTCAAATAGCCTGACAACTCTGCCTGAACTTTCAAACCAGCAAGGTTAGCTGACGCCATGACTAGGCAGACTTCAAGGGGAAAGGAGACTGGATCTTTCAAAACAAGCAGCAGAACACAAGTGATCTTAATTCACTGCAGCGGGCTAAAGGTCACAGCAGATTCTTCTAGAGCTTGTAATTAGAGGCAAAGTAGGCTTTGCCTCACATTGCGTGTGTACTGAAAATTACACAACAGAATAAAAAACATTAGGAGGTAAGAGAATAAGCACATGGGCTGCAGATAGGTTACCAGAGTAAAATATTTCTTCAAATGATAAAAGTAAGTTCACAAATTTTAGTATGCTTTTAATTCTACAGTTTTTTTTTTTTCTTTAATTCAACAACTACTGATTAAGCACCTTCATGCTATGGGCTGTCGGGCAAGTTAAGCCAGGTGGAAATGCCTCTGTTGAGCTTTAATTCTTCGACGAGGGAAGGGAGATACACCACTGCTTCACCAACCTGAGGTTGTTCATCAACCTAAGGTTACTCCATAATGTGAGAAGCGCTGAGAGGATGAAAGTTCAGGCTGTTACCAGAGTCACGCGAAGGCCATCTCATCTGGACTTGGCCTTGACAACTGACATGCCTGGCAGAGGACGTGACGCTTAGGTTGAGAGCTGGAGAAGGTGGTGACATCAGCCAAGTGAAGAGGGGGCGGGAGCGCTTTCAGCAGAGTGCAGCGGCACATGCAAAGTTCTGGAAGTCAGAGCGAGCTACCTCTGAGGATTCTTCTGTGTTTTGGGGGCTGCTGTTACAAGCAACAGGGAATCAGTATGGAAGGAGACCATGAAAACAGTAATATTGCTTATTTATTGAACAAAGAGCTAATACACATTTGAGGCTATGTATCTTCATTAAGTGATGCTATTACTTGGGGAAAAAAAAGAAAAGGCAATGGAAAATCTAGTCAAAGAAACTTGAAGCCAAAGGGCAAATTCATCACCTTTTAAAATATGCCAACTAGTCCTGAGAGGAAGGTAACAGCAGGTGATTCTTGTTCCATAAACAAACAATTGGGTTTGGAGAGAAGGCTAAGACCTCCCTGGGGGAAGATGACGGCTCCCCGGTGGCCTGTCGGCGGGTTAACACAGCACTAGCGTTGCTCCTGACAATACGGGAGTGCCTTTCCGAGAACATGTTTGTCTTTGGGGTATAATCATTTGGCCCACTTAATAGAAGTCTCAAGCAGGTAAACCCTTGAAATAGGGCTCTCTCTTTTGAGCAGAGCTTGAACAAAAGGAAACTTAAAATCATTTAGAGGGAAGGAATGAAACCTATTTCTGTCCTTCTGGAGACAAAAGATGTAATGCAATTGGTTAAAATTCAGGGGAATAAAAACCTCCGGGGTGGCGGTGGCGGGGGGTGCGGGTTGCCGCCCTCGGGCACGGCCTTCGCTTCAAATGCAGGCTCGTGCTGCCATCTCGTGGTGGAAAGGCTCGCTGCCCCTCAGCACCGCTGGGAACCGCCTGCCGTCTCTCCTTGCGCTCCTTATGGCTCCGTCAGCAAGACGCATTAAACAAACACAAGGCAGAGAATCCAGCAGGGGATTTAACACTTCGTGGCCTGCCAGGAGTTAAACTCCCCGCTGACAATATTCCCTTCTTCATCCTCTTCTTTTGTCTTGAAAAAGCAGAATTTCGTTCTTTCAGCAGCGTGATTGGAAGCCAGCCCGGGCTTGCTTGATGAAGCCACAATTTGACCTTCTAAAGCATGCTGGAGGGGGGTGGTTCAGGCCATTAACTTCACTCTGTTCCCTCTTAGGAAGGGTCTCGTGTTTTGCCTGAAGGGATCTCCTGAGGGTGCTCTTCATGGCCTGAATTCAGGAAAGCTGAAATGCTCTATCGATAAAATCCTGAAAGCATATTTCCCTTCCCTCTCCCCACCAAGCTCTCCTTTTATTGTCCCATCCTATCTTTGAGAGATTTTCACCTATCCACCAAATTAGCTCTATTTAATCGAATGATTCACTGACTGCCTGTTTGGTATTAATCAAAGAGGCCCCTGTTGCCAAGTCAGGTTTCTAGTTACTTGGCAATGACAAACTCAGCCAGCCTGTTAATAATCCGTTTCAGGCCAAAGCGAAAAGGTTTGAAGTTCTGGCAGCTCGTGCAGCCTTGCTGTGGCTACACAGGCTGGATCTGTCAGGCTCGGGAGATGCTGAGAACAGGCCACCTACTCCCAGCGGCATCTTTGAAGAACTAGGTTGGAGTGTCTGACCGAGATGTGTGGACCCCAGGCCTCTGCAGGGGCGGACCACGACATCTATTCTGCTGTCAGCGGCAGTTCTTCTAATGCGTGGCCAATGCAGAGTGTGAAACTAATCACCATTCACGAGGACAGCCATCTGTCTAACATGTGGACACTAATGTGAACCTGAGCTGGTAGACCTCTTCAGGCCAGCCAGTTACCCCAAGATCTCTGACACTGTCTCTTTGTGCCTCTGGGTCTTTACCTCTCTTTAAGAGAGACCGAGAAGATTTTCTCCCATTTTTTCCCCTTTCTTTTTTAAACCCAGAGGAAACTAACCCAGAGAATTAAAGCAGGTTTATTCCGAGCTGTCAACATCCCTGTGACAGATGATGGTACATGAGGAAGTCTGAGGAACGAGCAGGAGAAAAGAGATGTTTTATGAGCCATGGAGGACAGGATGAGAGGAAGATGTTGTAAAGGTCCCTCTCTGAGGCTGGGCATGTTGGGAGAGACATAGAAGAAAGAGTAGTTTTAGACCTTATCCTGGTCATTTACTCTGGGCTCTGGGGCTGATGTGGAAGCTCGCTGGGCTCAGCTGCTCAGAATTAGAGAGGGTGTCCCTCGCCCCCGGCCGGGGACAATCTAATGCGCCTTCCACTAATTCTCTAAATATCTCCCTTACCATGACAGTCACTCGTATATCTTGTCTTTCTCTCCTATGCCCAGATAAATGCAAAAATAGCATTTGGGAAGGTTACAAGTTAAACCCTCAGAATAAATATGGAAGACATGATATACCTGGAACATAGTAGGTGGTCAAGAATTATTTAATACATAATTTAATGAAAGCGTTAGTCACTCAGTCGTGTCTGACTCTTTGTGACCCTATGAACTGTAGGCCTGCCAGGCTCCTCTGTCCATGGAATTCTCCAGGCAAGAATATTGGTGTGAGTAGCTATTCTCTTCTCCAGGGGATCTTCCCAACCCAGGGATTGAACCCAGGTCTCTTATACTGTGGATTCTTTACTGTCTGAGTCACCAGGGAAGGATGCATGAATAAATGACGAGACAAGCAACCAGATAAGTAAATAAGACAAGGGAAGTAACACTTACTGAGTGCCTAATCAGACCTTGTTTGTTCCACCCAAGTTATCTCAATAAAAAACGAAGCTGTCCTGAGGATTCCCATAGACTGGAAATGGAATCAGAACAGAAAGCTCAGGAACTGAGAGAAAGTTGCGTCCGTTTTTCATTCTCTTTTTCTGCAGGTCTGCTTTGTTCTCTTTCTATAGACGCCTTTCTTAGTCTCCAGTCTCAATTTTCTGCTTGTTCATAAAGTATGCCTATCCATGATTTTGTCATGTCATACCACCAAAACAGCCCTCTTTTTTAAACCTTCTCCTTCATTGTTAATTATTTCATCCTCCTCTTTTTCCAAATCTAAAAATCCAGAGAGAAGAATTTGATCAGCCCGACTCACTAATTTGTATGCTTCTTTTTGAATTGTGCCAACGGGCTATGGCTGCTGACTAGCCTATGCGTTGTCTGCTTTGGGGTCAGATGACTACTTTGGTCCAATCACTGTGGACGAGTGGAAGGTGGCATCCCAAGCATCAACACAGACGTTATACAGCGAAACTGCAGAGAATACAGGGACCCAGTTTCCCTTTGTGGGAGGGATGTGGGGGGATGGGTACTTTAAGTATGTCTGGAAAATTAGACGCCAAGGTCTGTGAAAGTATCTTCCCAAGTATTGCCATATTTAATCTTCACAATGACCTGTTGAGTGTAGCTGAGTTTGCTCTGCTCTATAGATGAGGAGAGCAAGGCTCAGCTAGTGAAGTAACCTGCTTACCCAGGTTACTTAGACCAGAAGGCTGTTAAGTGACAGGTCCTGGATTTGGTCCAAAGTGAAAATGAAAGAAAGTGAAGTCGCTCAGTTGTGTCCGACACTTTGCGACCCCATGGACTGCCGCCTGCCAGGCTCCTCCATCCATGGGATTTTCCAGGCAAGAATACTGGAGTGGGTTGCCATTTCCTTCTCCAGGGGATCTTCCCAACCCAGGGATCTTCCACATTGTAGGCAGACGCTTTTACCGTCTGAGCCACCAGGGAAGTCGCTGAAGCTCTATTCCCCAATCCCTCCCTAAACAGAGGGAATAAGATGTAAATAATATTTACAAAGATGCTTTGGGGTCCCATGTGGTCCAGGAGGTTCGGAATCTGAGAGCCCTTCTGAGGAGTCTGAGTTGGCACAGTTTCATGGTGATTGACATCAACTCCCAAGCCCAGCAAGGAGGATGACCTTGGAAAGTACTGCAGATGGTCCCTCTCTATCTTTACGATTAAGAAGTCAAAAGGATCTGGATCTGAGAATGGCTCTGCAGGCCGCAGATCTTTCAGGCTCATTTGACCTTGGTAGATTGTTCTTTCCCAAGGGCGGTCATACTGCATGTGTTCAGTGTGACTGACCAGAATGGAAAGAATTGATTGAATGTGTTCATCAGATTTGCTCTCAGGAGGCTAGTAAATGGATAATTATTGGAACAAGAATCAGATGGCTGGGTCGGGGGCGGGAAGGGGTGTTGGGGGAGGAGGAGTGAAGACTAGGAAAGCATCAAGATATTGTCTCATGCTCTCCTTCTATATCCTTAAACTTTTATTTCAGGTGCTTTAATTGCCGTAATTGTTCAAAAATGCATCTTGATGTACCTGTGGTGCTACCATTTTATGTTTCCCATCTTTCTGCGGAATTGCCTCATTAATCACTAGATCCTGCTGATTGTGATTATTTTCAGTGTCTTTAAAACCGTCTGACCTTATTCTTCCTAATTTTCTTTTTCTGTCTGGTTTAGTAGGATGGCTCAACAGCTTGTAGGTATTTGGGCAAACATGCTGACCGTTCTGTCCCCGCTACCTGGCAAAGTGTCTGGCACGGGTACACAACCAGTATCTGCTGAATGAATGAATGCAATAAGTCTTCCCCTAAAAACACAATGTTCATTGCTAAGAATAAGACTGTGTTATTCTAAGATCATTACCCTTGCAACATTCCCTGTTGGATTAGAAAACAATCCCAGCTCCATTTCTTTTACAGGTGGAACATAAGAATAGCAAAAAGATTAATAAATCTTGATCCTAATGTGCTGCCTTCATGGAGATAGTTAAATCCCCATCCATGGACCTTACTGGAAATTTTAGAAAGGGGCTTTTATTAATAGAAACATACATCTTAATTTAAAAGACTGGAGATTTTTACTGATTAGCATCATATTAGATAGTTTCACAGGATTTTAGGGTGGGTTAACTAAGATTAAGGGCTTCCCCAGTAGCTCTGCAGTAAAGAATCTGCCTGCAATGCAGGACACACGAAGACGTGGGTTCCATCCCTGTGTCAGGAAGATACCCTGAGGAGGGCACAGCAACCCACTCCAGTATTCTTGTCTGGAGAACCCCATGATTAGAGGAGCCTGGAGAGCTACAGTCCATAGGGTCACAAGAGTCGGACACGACTGAAGTGACTTTGCATGTATGCACGCAGGCACACATTGGCTCTTTTTTTTTTTTCTTTTTTTCACATTGGCTCTTAAAAGCTAAGTTACCATCTGGGGGATAATAATACCGGAATAAAGTCTCCAGTGAAGCCTTTAAAAGACCCCTTTTCTCTCCAAGGAGGTCACAGCTACAGCCATTGCAATTTGGAGGCTGCAAACTTCCACTTATCATTTTAGAGCCCCCAGGAATACATCAGTTGTTTGGGGGATTTGAAAATGCTTTTACAAATTGCTATCTTCTTTACCTGCTGTATGATGTGTGTTTCCAAGTGGGCACTGTGCCCTTCTCCTTCTGAAAACACTGAATAAATCCTTTGACTCACTTCATGAAATGATAGGTCTCTTTGTCAGAATTAGTAAGAACGCAGCTGCCCCATTAGAAAATGGCTTTTCCAGAATGGCCCACGGTGATTAAGAAGAGTGAGTCCATCGTCACTCACGGAGGCGGTGCTGGGTGGCAGTCCCCCCAAGCTTCCCTTCCTGCTCTGTAAAGCAATCTTCATCATATATTGGGATGCTTCATACGGGATCTATTTTAAACTGTGTGAAGTGACCCTGGCTTGTGTCTCTTTTTTTTCCCTTGGGCACTGCATTTTTTTCCAGCTCAGTATTTCTCTACTGGAAAAGAGTAAAAATGTCAGGACCTTGCACAAATTGTACTGACTTGACCCTTGGAAGGCAACAGCATGCTTTCTTCCACATCATTACTTTTTATTACACTCCCGGCCACATCTCTGCAAAGGAGGGAGACGGGAAACCTGGTACACTGCTTGTTGCCGGGCTGAATGAGTCTGCGGTTTGACCCTGCTTCAGCATATTTGGATGTGTTCATCATCCGCTCCTCCTCTTAAGCAGGTTCCGTGATGGATCTGCACTCACTGAAGTTGCAGCCTTGGTGGTGGCCAGCAGTTCTCTAAGAGCTAGGGTGCAATTAATCACGCAAACGATGGAGGGCAAGAGTTTGGATGAATGGAACTCATTTGGGGAGTCTCCTCCTCCATCACTGATTTCTCACCAGACAAGCTGACAAAGAGCCAAACAGCAACTGTGGTTTTACCTGCTGGCCCACTCTCTCTCTTTTTTGTTTTTTTAAGTCTTTACTTATTTAATATGTTACAATATTGTTTCTGTTTTATGTTTTATTTCTCTTGGCCCCTAGGCATGTGGGACCTTAGGTCCCCAACCAGGGATTGAACCTGTGGCCCCTATATTGGAAGGCAAAGTTGTAACCAATGGACCACCAGGGAAGTCCCTACCCACTCCTTCTTAAAGGGCTAATGAAGTCACAGGTCTATGAGGGAAGTGGGTGGAACCGGGGTTCAGTGGTCAGACCTGAAAGATACACAGTCTAGTCAATTCCTACGAACAGGTTGTGGTATGACCTTGGGTGAATTATTTGCATTCATCTCCTCAGGCTTCTCTGTGAAATGGGACTAGAATTACTGATAAATTGGGTCCTGGTACCCACTGATCATGGAAGATGCATGAGTCAGAGAAAAGGCACAGTATTCTTGCTAAATATGATCTCAATGTGTTCAGAGCACAATCTAAGAAGATCATTTAACATAAAAGTAGAGACAGAAAGAGGGACAGTGGTCTGGGATTGTTAGGATGAGACGGAAGCCCAGAGGAAGGGGAAGATTATGAAGTTACTTGATTACAATAGTTTTAAATTTTGGTCAGACTGTACTGACTCAATGGAACAATAATTCTCTATGGGGAGGTTACCACCCCCTAAAGAGTGTTTTTGAAATTCATGGAACTGTTTTGGTTGTTACAATGACTATGGAAGCTCTTGGTGGTTTGGGCAGAAATACTGGAAATTTTATGATATGTGTTACACTCTTGCCCCAAATGAATTGTCCCTTACCCTTCTAACTTTTGAAAGTCCACCTGGATATTTATTAGATAAAGAAAGCCTATTTATCATTTTCCAAGCCTAGCAACTAACTTATTTTTGCCAGCACAATGCACAATGCATTCTTTTAATATACATTGAATTTTCTAAGAATTCAGCAGAAGTTACACTTCCACTATATAAACTGAGAGAACATTACATTTTGTCTTTTCATAACATCATTAGGATTTGTTTAGCTCAGAAAATTACATCATCAGTGGCAACACCACTTGTGAAGTGTGAGTTGCCAATATTACAGACTTGTGGGTCAGCTGGATTGTAGCAGTGTGATTCTATAAAGAGGTACAAGCTTCTGCTTATTTCATTTAATATCCCAGTGTTATCACCTCCCAGCTGTTACTTTATGAAGTGCAAAGAATTTTATTATAAATTACTTTCCTTTTTACTTCTTCTTATTTTAGGTAGGCCATTTTATTGATTTTAAAAAAACATTATGTATGTAGATAGGTCCTATTATCTCTGAATCTCATTTCAGGATGAAATGAAAAGCCTTCTGTTTTTAGTGGTCAATTGTAGTAGCTCTTTCTCACTAAGATTTTTCTCTCTAGGGGTTCAATATTCTTTTTCTAGAATCTGACTTCCACCCATACCAGTCCAGTCAGAGAATTATAACTGCATATATTTAACCCCTAGTTATAGACTGGATTCAAGTTTTCTCTGTGTCTCAGGCAAAGAGAGGATGCACACAGAAAACAGAGGCAGTGTTGCCCAGATTCATATTCTGGGATGTCTGAGCCTTAGCCCTAACCCAGCTGTTCTAGGAACCTCTATTACTATGGACTTTATTATTCCCTGGTGGATCAGCAGAGAAGAATCTGCCTGCAATGCAGGAAACCTGGGTTCAATCCCTGGGTCAGGAAGATCCCCTGGAGAAGGTAATGGCTACCCACTCGAGTATTCTTGCCTGGAGAATTCCATGGACAGAGGAGCCTGGTGGGCTACAGTCCACGGGGATGCAAAGAGTAGGACACGACTGAGTGATTTTTACTACTACTTATTATCCCCACTCAATATATGTTCAAATCAAGGTTCTGAGAGGTTCATGACATTTCCAAGGTCTCAGAGGATGTCAGTGGTAGAACTAGAATTGAATTCCATTCTGTCTGGAGCCCGAGTCTGCTACATTATTCTACCATGACTCACACCCTCCAATATGAAGGGAATGAACTCATTGTTACCACACATAGCAATGGCAAGAATGACTAAAATAATTACACACACTTGTGTGTATAGACTTTAAATGTTTTCAAATGTACTTGAGAACTACCAGCATATTTGATCCTTTCTATACATTTGAGAAGACTGAACAGGGATTGGTTCCCATGGTAGAGAGAGGAAGGAGGTCTTTTGGAGTTACACAAACGGGCACTCAATGTCAGATCCACAACTGGAACACAAATCTCTGAATTAATTCTAACTTCATGCTCTTTCTACCATATTGCATCCATGAAAAGTTCATTAAAAATAATAGATATTTGAAAGATGCCTAGTGTATAGCAGATGCACTGCTAAATCCTTTACATATACCATCAGATTTTTGAAATTAATTCAGTTCAGTTCAGTCGCTCAGTCATGTCCCACTCTTTTCGAGCCCATGGACTGTGGCACACCAGACCTCCCTGTCCATCGCCAACTCCTGGAGTTTACTCAGACTCATGTCCATTGAGTCGGTAACGCCATCCAACAATCTCATCCTCTGTCGTCCCCTTCTCCTCCTGCCTTCAATCTTTCTTAGCATCAGGGTCTTTTCAAATGAGTCAGTTCTTCCCATCAGGTGGCCAAAAGTATCACCTCAGGTGGCCAAAGTTAATTAAATGTATTTATTTTTGGCTTCCCTGGGTTTGTGTTGTCGCACATGGGCTTTCTCTAGTCGCGGTGGACAGGGACTACTCCAGCTGTGGTGCACGGCTTCTCGCTGCAGTGGCTTCTCTTGTTGCGGAGCGCGGGCTCCAGGGTGCCAGGGCTTCGGCGGTTTCAGCTCTAGGGCTCTAGGCACAGGCTCAGTGGTTGTGCAGATGGGCGTAGTTGCTCTGCAGCATGTGGAATCCTCCTGGACCAGGCATTGAACAGTGTCCCTTGCATTGGCAGGCGGATTCTTACCCACTGTATCACCAGGAATATCAAATTTAACCTTCAAACAACCCTATGGGTGGGAACCTCATTTTGTAGGTGAGACAACTGATAAGAGCAAATGATGTGAAATTCTAAATAGAATCCAATTCATCATTATCGACAACGATAATGTTGCAAATAGACAGGACAATACTCAAATCCCTGCCTCATTGGACTGAACACTATCCAACAAGTTACTAGGTGTGACTGGTGAGAAATTTATTCCCCTTTCATCTTGGTGAGAGTGGTGAGAGTAGAATAACAGAGGGGAAGGATTAAAATGGTCAGAACTGCAGAAAATATTAATTAGATGTGAAGCATGCCAGGAAAATGGTAAAAGATTGCAGAGGAGAAGGAAAAAAGAGTTTTATACAGAGCTTGTCAGAGTCGCAAGAGTCTATTTTCGATAGCTCGACAGAAAATGTTTGCTATCAAATCTCATGTGGATTCTGCAGAGCATTTTATTCAGAGCCCTAAGACTCCTACCACATTTTTTTTTTTTTTTACTTAACTCTGATTCTCTCCAAATGTTTTGATGAGTGAGGAAAAAAATAGCTTTTGGTGAGGAAAGGGCAGACCTTGATCTCCAGTTCAAGGTCCTTGAAATTCAGTCTCTGGGAGACCATGCCAACTCTTTAACCTCGCTGGACCTTAATTTGGCCATCTGTGAAATGGGGCGGACAAAATTGAACTACAGAACCACTTTGGTGATAATGAGCTTCAATCAGTGCTTGGAAATGCCCAGTTACCGGTCCCTCTCCAGGGAGCGGAACTTAAAAAGCTAACATAGGGGCTCAGAGCTGATGATTTTCAGATAGGGCTGGTGGGTGATCATTTTTTTCGTACGTGATCTTCTCTCTAATTGCAAAAAGATGACAGAGAATAGAAAAGCTGTGGCATGAGCCCAAGCTTCTGCAGTTCAGATAGAAATCTCCTTGGTTATTATATGCATGTGGAGAGCTCAGCTTCAAATCCCAGTGCCCTTATTCTTAAATTACAGCTACTGAAGCACATACTAAATTGGCTCCCCCAAACATAGCAGCATTTGTTGGGCTGCATAGAGTGGCTTCTGATCCCCTCAACAGCTGTCACAGGGCCAGCAGGGTCCCCTCTTCCGCTCCTTTTAGGATATCAGTTTGATTTGGATCCCAAATGTCACTTCAAATCTACATTCCTTGTTTCCTACTTCTTCAGTTAGCTAGCATTTCTTTTCTATGTTCTGTGCATTCTTACCCTGTTGTGATCATCATTATTGTTTCAGTTCAATAGGACTTGAGAGAGCCATTGGAGCATCCCACATGAAATGTCGAGGTAATGAAAAAAATGAAATGATCACTAACATGAATGAGTGTAATAGAGAATGTATGTAAATATGTCCTTCTGTAAGGGCATTCAGTAGGGTCTGCGGTA
This sequence comes from Cervus canadensis, assembly GCF_019320065.1. Lineage (NCBI taxonomy): Eukaryota > Metazoa > Chordata > Mammalia > Artiodactyla > Cervidae > Cervus > Cervus canadensis. The sequence continues at coordinate 45,028,338 of NC_057397.1, read as the reverse complement.
TAAAGGCATAAGGAAAAAGCATAAAGGAATTCTTCGTGTATTTGTGGTTATAAGATGTAGATCAGTTACCCTGTGATTGAATCCACATATATACATTCTAATACACTCTCATGTTGACCTCCCAGCTATAGCTTGTATTTTCCTTCAGACAGGTAGAATATCAGATTTACCTCTATCCTGTAACTTACCAAACAGAATGCGGAATAGAAGCACAATGCAACTGAAAGCTTGTTTTTAGTGTTACTGATTGCATGTCTGTAGTACCAGCATCTACCTGAAAAAAAAAAAAAACTGATGCCTGCCCTTAGGGCCTAATGTAGAGTATGCTATGGACAAGAAAGTTCAAATGTAAGTTCCCTAAAAAGAGAAGGTGGCTAACTCTTAAGAGGAATACATGCAATGGAGGGGAGGGAAGTCCATCCAGCCCCTTCTCCAGCTGAGGGTGAGAGGTGGGTCTGGAGAATAGGTTTTGGATCCAAATCTGACTGGAGGCAGATGAAGGTCAAGGACAAAACTCTGACCAAGGGAAAAGACTAAGGGTCAAAACAGGGGAAAAACAATCTCTTGTCGGGTCCAATCCAGAAATAGAGAGTCAGGAGATTCTAGCAACTGTCTCTGCTTTTTTCAATGTGTTTGATAGTAGTCAGGTCTCCAGAGAGACATAGATCAAAGCAAGGCCAAGGTTAATTAGAGGATCTCTTGGGCATGACCAAGAGAATTGCTGTTCAGTCGCTAAGTCGTGTCCAACTCTTTACAACCCCATGAACTGCAGCACACCAGGCTTCCCTGGAGTTTGCTGAAAGTCACAGTGCACTGTCAGTGATGCCATCCAACCATGTCATCCTCTGTCGCCCCCTTCTGACCAAGAGAAGGACCACACCATTCTCAGTCCTCCCCACTCCCTGACACAAGTGTACACACACACAGCCCTGATACCCAAATTCACTTATGCAGGCTCTAAACATGTCTAAGCATTTCTCCTTATTAAAATAATATTATCAGACTCTAAAATAGTTCATTGTCCTGATACAGGCCACCGGATATCATTAAGATTTTTATTGGCTGGAACTAATTTCTTGATCTTTAAAAATTTATATCATGCTACTTGGCGTAAACTTGCCATTAACAGGTGGGTGGGTGGATTACTTAAAACACAAAAAGCTGACAGCGTGGTCTAGGGAAGCCTGTTTTGGGAAAACACCGAAGTGGAAGGAATGGCTAGTAAAAGGAGTCAGTGAAGCAGCTCTTCCATTCAAGGAAGAGACTCAAAATTAATACAGAAATAAATGAAGAAGGATCTGCAGACCCTAATCGTGGACATGCTCTTCTCAGTGATCTGACTAGTCAGGACTTTTACAATAAGTCCATGCCCATAAGCAGTAGCAGCCTGGGGGATCAAACACCAAATGTGTCAGGAAAGGAGTGATTTGTATTCACATAGCTGTGCAGTGTACCCTCAGCCTGTGCAGTCTGTTCCTCCTCCATGTGCCTGAGCAGTATCTCTAGAAAGCCCTGCTTGTGTTGACTTAAGCCCACTAATGAAGGATATTAGTGCATTCTCTATATTACCAAGCCCCGTTTTCAAATGGGAGTGTAGCATCTGACAATGAACCATGAAATCAATCCTGTCAAGGTGAACCCTTCAGGTTCAGGGTGATTCTGGAATACCCCTTCTTCCAGTCTCCTCCCCTGGTCTCCATCACTGACATCCAAGTTGATGCTAACCAGTTAGTTCTGCTGCTGTCCCCACCATGCTCATTTTCCATCCCCATGGTGATACCTATTAGGGTAAAGGCTTCTGGCCAAAGTTAGGGCTCTGTGCCATTGGGCCTTTAACACTCCCAGTCCCTTTGGAGGGTGAGTTTACCATCCTGACTAGAAGACTGGGTAGATCCTAGCAACAGCACAAGCTCAAACTTTCTTTTCCCCCCACCCCTAAAACTGGGCATGGCAGGCAAGGGCTGCAGGCCAAGAATGAGGTCTAAGTGAGGAGAAGATCCAGAGGAGCTGGGCTAAAGTCTGGTCAAGGAGGGAGTCTTTGTTAATGAAAACCCACACATCATTTTTGCGTTTAGTTTTGGGGAGATGTCACAGACCACCCATGACCCTTTTGGGAGTAGATGAAATGTTGTGATTCTTTGATCTTGTTTCAGATGCTCTTCTCCATGTTGGGTGTAGTGTTCCTTGCTTAGAAAATAGGCAGTTACTCTTAGATGTTTACAAATGTAGGGAGGCATTGCTGGAGAGCCAGGGCATAGACTTCTGGTCAGATGACATGGCCTAGACACCTAATACTGCTGTCATCTTGTATGATTTCAGACACAAGTCATTTCAACTTCTGAGCTACAGAATCTCATCTGTAGATTGAGGAAAGCTCTATAACCAGAAAGTGAAAGTGAAAGTCACTCAGTTGTGTTACACTCTTTGTGACCCCCATGGACTCATACGGTCCATGGAATTCTCTAGGCCAGAACACTGGAGTGGGTAGCCTTTCCCTTCTCCAGGGGATCTTCCCAACCCAAGGATTGAACTGCACTTCTTCTGCACTGTAGGCAGATTCTTTACCAGCTGAGCTTCAAGGCAGGCCCAAGAATATTGGAGTGGGTAGCCTATCCCTTCTCCAGCAGCTCTTCCCATCCCAGGGAGGAATCACACTGAGGTCTCCTGCATTGCAGGTGGATTCTTTACCAACTGAGCTATCAGGGAAGCCCTGGAGTTGGCTAACTTTGGCTCATGGGTGTAATCCAGTCCACCTCCTCTTTTCATATGGTCCATATGCTAGGAATATGTTTTATATCCTTAAATGGTTGAATAAAAATAAGAATGATATTTTGTAACATATAGAGATCAGATGAAGGCACTTCCCTGGCAGTCTAGTGGTTAAGAATACACCTTGCAATGCAGGGGATGTGGGTTTGATCCCTGGTTGGGGAAATAAGGGGTTTCCCAGGTGGTGCTAGTGGTAAAGAACCCACCCACCAAGAGATCCCTGGGTCGGGAAGATCCCCTTGGAGGAGGGCATGACAACCCACTCCAGTATTCTTGCCTAGAGAATCCCATGGACAGAGGAGTCTGGAGGACTACAGTCCATAGGGTCACAAAGAGTCAGAAATGATTGAAGTGACTTAGCACGCATGCACACAGTTATGGGGAACTAAGATCCCACATGCCTTGGTGCAACTACTGAGCTCGCACACTCCAGAGCCTGTGTGCCATGACTGGAGAGCCTGCAGGCTGTAACCACATCAGAGCGTCTGTGCACTGCAACGAAAGATCCCACATGACTAAAGATGTGACACAGCCAAAGACATAAATATTAAAAAAAATTGTAAAACAGAAAAAAAATCAGATGGAATTCAAATCTCAGCATCCATAAACAACATGCTGGGGGAAACACAGACATACCTGTATCTTTACATATTGTCTGCAGCTGCTTTTGACCTCCAAAAGGGATTGAGGGAGAGACCATCTGGCCCACAAGCCTAAAATATTTACTACTTAACCATTTTATAGAAAAAGTTTGCCAAACCCTTCACTATACCCTCTTTGCCTAGCTTAAAAACTAGTTGATGGGAGAAAAGTCTGCAAAGCTTGTGAAAGAATTTTTCATCATGCAAAGCACTTATGACTCTGGGAAATTATAATTATTACTGTTGCTTTTGTTTTTATATTGGAATCACATTTATGGGAGTCTGAATATCCAACAGTATGACTAACTGATCCCTAAACAATTTGACTCTGCAGACTCTTCATTGACTTCTGCATGAATTGTTTGTTGAGAGATGAAAGAGAGAAGGACTGCTGTTTTTAATCTGGTTGCGGTGAAAGTCATTCCTTCTTCCCCATTAAAAATATAGCTGAGTCCTTGCCTGGGGAATGTATTTGTAACACAGTGCATATTAACAGAAAGTTGAGAATAATAAGCCACACTGATTTATAGAAGCATAAGAAAACATCTGCTCTTTGATTGAGATTTGTCCAAATGTAACATCCTAGCTTAAAATGTAGTAAAAGCAAGTTGCTTAGCAAGAATTCCTGGAGTGTCTACTGTTTCCAGAGTAATAGGCTGAGGAAAGAACTATGCAATTGACAGGTCTTGTCTTGGACAACCCTCTTTGCCTTTGGGCCACTGCTTGACATTCCCACACCCCTACCCATGAATAATATGCATGCCTGAACTTCTAGGCAAAAGCCCAGTTCTGGACTTTTCTTGAGTTCTTCCCTATGACATTGGTTTAGATGGGCAATAAGGCAGTAGTGGTTGATAAATCTCAACAGATGGGTTGAAATTCTATTGTAAAGTTACTTGAGTGGCAGGATGAAATGTTTGTGCTTCATTCCAAAGACAGTGAGGTGTTTTAAAGTTTTATAACTGGGGGTGGACAAGGAAATTGGGGCTGTATTTCAGGATGATTAATCCGATAGCTGTGTGTGTAGGATGGATTGGAGTGGGTGAAGGCAGGAAGATCAATGGAGTGGTTTTGCCCAGTAGACCAGGCGAAGACTAATGAGGCTCTGAACTAGTGTGGGGGCCGAGGGGATAAGATGGAGGCAACAGATATTAAGAATCACTGCAGAAGCAATTGATTGAACGTGGGAGTTAAGGAAAAAGAGTTTTGAGCTATGGATGCCATTAATGGAAGCAGGGGAATGAGGAGGAGCTGGTTTGGGAGGGAGATAGGAAGTTTCGTTTTGGATAATGTTGAGTTGAAAGTGTCAGCAGGACATGCAGGTTGAGTGGTCAGAACAGAGGATGGAGAGGCCATTCCAGAGCCCAGGAGATATTGGCAGAGGATGGAAAAAGAGGGGCAGGTCTACTCTGACACTGAGCTCAGATGCTGATAGCAAGACAGGAAGAAAGAGAGTGGGAACAAAGTAGGAAACCAGATAAAGATTAAAGAGTTTCACCTTAAGAAACCCAATGAACAAAGGAAAGGACAAGCTAGAAGTGTTAGTGCTGATCAGAAAGAGAAATTGTGGAGGAGAGGATGGCATGGGGAAGGAGAGCTGTAAAGAACACAAGGCCGAACAAAAACAGGTCAGCAGAGGGACTCCACGAAGTCGAAATATAGATGTGCGAAACAAATCCAGTTTGTAGTAAACATCGCAATAAAAATTTCATTACCTAGTAGCTCATCAATGTTCCAGAGAGAAGTAAATAATGTTCTCCCAACGTGCTCTATAAACCTTCTTCCTCCCATTTCTCCACTCTAGAGACAATTTGGCTTTTCTTAAATCTGATTAGACTGAAATCCCCTGTTGACTCAGTTATGTCTTTGTTTTATCACATATGTTTCCCAGTCGCCAAAAGTTGGGGAAGCGAATTTTTTAAAGGAAGACATTCCTTTTCCAAACCACCGGGTAGTTCATAGGATTTGTTTTCCTCTGGTACTCTGCCTCTCATCACTTTATTTTTGTTCTTTTAGTTTGGAGTACATTTGGGGAACGGATATATTACAAATGAGCTTCACGCTCATATTTCTTTTTCCATGCTTGCTTTTTTTCCCCTCCCCTATTTTCTGAGTGACAATTGAGGTTTCTGGGACTGTAAAGAGTTAGAAGGCTTCTGGGGTCCTGCTATTTACCATGCTTTACTCAGAAAGCTTGCTCTTTTGTTTAGAGAGAGAGCTAGTATTGTTTTAATCAACAGATGAAGCAGCAGAAATTGATGAGCTCTCTGGTCAATTACAGCAGATCGTGGTTTTCATGATTGAAGTCTTTTTTCAGTGGTTCTCACTATGACTCTAGTTTGATTTTTTCAGTGATAAAAGTCTAAGTAGCAAAACCAGAAACCATCTAACTACTCATCATCTATTTGCATATACTCAGTGGATTGGGAAAGTATATGGGTGTGCATGCACACATACAGACCACACAAACACACAAGTGTGTGAGCATGCATGTACTCACGTGGTGTCAGGGGCAAGAGGTGTGCAAACCTAGCCGGTTAAGCCTTTTCAGCTTCCTTATTACTGATAAGTGGCACAGTACAGAAAATTCACAGACCAAGTTGTTGCCTCTTTATCTTTACCCTACAATTGATTCCTACAAATATGAACTTGTTTAAAATAAAGATCATCTCAGAAGCAGCTCTTCAGCAGTTCATAAAATATACCCTAGGCATTTTCCATTGCAAAGATGAAAATAACATTATTCCCATTTTAAAATAATATCAAAATATTAAAAAGCCCCTTGGACAATGACCTTCCTTTAGGTTGTAATAACCAGCACAAGTCTTTCTCATTTATAAGCCCAGATCTGGGCTGTCCAAGATGTGGACTACACTGCCAACACCCTTAGCAGAGACCTGGGTGTGTGTTCAGCTACTAACTTTGTCAGAGATCTAGAAGGAAGTATCAGCAAATGGCTAAAATTTTACTTGTCCAGTTTCTGAGAGTCATCCCAGCAATACTGAGCTTGGAATCATGGGTCTGCAGAATGGTTAGTTACTCTCTCAGCCAAATTCACCAGCCCAGTCGTGAAGGCAGAAGTCTCACCCCACTGTGGATCCTCTAAGTCCCTGCTTCTCATAATTAAAATGCAGCACAATAAAATAAGATGTGCAATTCTTTTATACAGAGTTACATTTATGGAAGACTGAATATCCAACAGCATGACTAACTTTTCCCTAAACAGTTTGAATCTGCAGACGTTGCGTTGACTGAATGGCTGCATTGTTAGTTGAAATTTACACTTCTTATTTATACCACTAAGCCGAGACACAAGTTCTTGGTACAGAATACTGATACATTACGGGATAGCAGAGCAATGATCAACATCTTCACAAGGTAGAGTGAATACTGTGGTGGGGTGTTATGTTATTGAGACTAGGACTAACCTCCTTCCTGGCCTTGGTCTCCATCTACCTTCACACTTTCCCCCACATTCTTGAAACCATTTAGGTGTATCTTACTGGACTTCCCCAATGGTCCAGAGGTTAAGAATCTACCTGCCAATGCAGGGGACACAGGTTCGATCTCTGGTCCAGGAATATTCCACATGCTGTGAGGTAACTAAGCCCGCGTGCCCCAACGACTGAAGCCTGTGCACCCTAGAGCCCATGCTCTGCAACGAGAGAAGCCACTGCAATGAAAAGTCTGCACAACTCAACTAGAGCGTAGCCCTTGCTCACCACACCTAGAGAAAGCCTGTGCACAGCAACAAAGACTCAGCACAGCCAAAAAGAAAATAAATAAAATAACAAATACTTTTTTAAAAAAAAATAAATAGGAGTTATTAAAGCAGAAACATAGCCTGGGAAAGAGCTGGGTCTTCATAAAGAAACCCAAGCAGGTAGGTAAATGTTGATGGGGTTCAGGCAGGTAGATGTTGATACTGAACCACTGGACCCAGACAGCTGGGCTTAGGGCTGAATGTGAATTTCACTGGATGCAAGGCAGAGAGCCGGCAGCAGGAGCGACACGGGAGAGGAGCAGCCTCTGTGCAGAACGACACACAGATGTGGCCATGAACTTGAGGTCAGAGCTAGGAGACTGGAGGGAGGAGAAGCAGCAGGCGTGTGGATTTCAGAGTCCGGTTCGACCCTGGGGGTGGCTGAGCGGGGTTGTCCTCCTCTCTTACTTCAGGATGGAGTCTCTTAGATGCTTCTGATCTCTTCCTGGACTTAACCTATGCTTTTGGTCCATAATGGTGGTGTTAGAGGGGATTTAAAGCTCCTTTGGCAGAAATCATCTTTTCCTGATTGAAGACCTCACTTAAAACAGATCCCCTCCACTTTCCCAGTGCGAGACCTTGCCTGCGTAGCACCATTAGAGGTCTCCAGGCAACAGCTGCTGCTGACATAATGCTTAATCACTTCACGCCCAACAACGTGAGCTCTGGGGAAGTACTTAGAGACCAACACCGGCTAGATGATAATCAGGGGCTAGAGTGTCCCGTCAATACACAAGTGCATAAATATTTATTCTTGGCAGAAATGCTTTGGATGGATGCTCACCTTTGGAAAGCATCTTTCCCAAATGCTGCCTTTTCTCAGTTCACTTAATTACTATAGGGAGAATGTCTTATTTTTTCTTTAGCAGTTGCTAAAGCTCTCTTTTTATCAGAGAAGTTATGAGCCAGGAAGAGCTGGAGTAAGAGAAGGTCAGCCAGAGGACTTTTCTTTGGTGTCCATTATAAAAGGATATGAAAACCCCACAGGAATCAAATAGAAATGCCTCTTTTATCCAGGATTCCACAGGTGACTTCTTACAAAACAGGCAAAATATAAAGCAGGCTAGCTCCTTCCAAAGGAGGCAACAACTTCACATGAAAAGAAAAGGGCAACTTGAGAGCAAACACCTATGTCTAAATGGGATAATACCTTGAGCATATTAAATAGTGTGTTTTTCTATTCCTCACTCTCACATGTTTTGTTACCAGGTAGCCACCTGATGGTACAGACTCAGAGAAAATAGCATGGGAAATTCTAGTTTGTGAAGAAGAAGGAGGGAGTGCAGAGGGAGTTCTGATTTGAAAAGAAGAGAATGTACAAACCTTAATTCTTTCACCTCCCAGTTCATCATCAAAAGGAGAATGGAAGTAAGACATATTTGTCCTGACTTTCTCATTCTGCATTAAAAATCTAGCAGATACAGACACTGTGGAAAAGAGTAAGGAGGTCTCTCAGAAAACTGGAAGTAGAATTACCAAATGATCCAGCAATCCCACTCCTGGGCATATATCCAGGCAAATCTATCATTAAAAAAGGTACATGAGCTCCTATGTTCATAGCAGCACTATGAACACAATAGCCAAGACAAGGAAGAAACCTACATGTCCATTGACAGACGAATGAATAAAGAAGAAGTGGTACATATATACAATGGAATACTATTCAGGAAGAATGAAATAATGCAATTTGCAGCAACATGGATGCAACTAGAAATTAAGAGATTACTTATTAAGTGGAGTGAGTCAGAAACACAAAGACAAATCCCATATGATGTCACTTATATGAGGAATCTAAACTATGACACAAATGAACCTATCTATGACAGGGACACAGAATCATGGGCATAGAGATGAGACTGGTGTTTGCCAGTCTCAATCTGGAGGGAGCTGGGGGAGGGATGGAATGGGAGGGTGAGGTGAGCAGATGCAAGCTTTTATATGTGTGAGTGTGTGTTAAGTCGCTTCAGTTGTGTCCTACTCTTTGCAAACCTATGGACTGGAGCCCACCAGGCTTCTCTATCCGTGGGATTCTCCAGATAAGAAAACTGCCCAGGGATTGAACCTGTGTCTCTTATATCTCCTGCATTGGCCAATGGGTTCTTTACCACTAGCCTGGGAAGCCCAAGCTTTTATATAGAGAATGGATAAACAACAAGGTCCTACTGTTTAGCACAGAGAACTGTATCCAATATCCTATGATAAGCCATAATGGAAAAGAATATTTAAAAAAGAATGTATGTATATATGCTAAGTCACTTCAGTCGTGTCCAACTCTTCTGCACCTCTGTGGACTGTAGCCCACCAAACTCCTCTGTCCATGGGATTCTCCAGTCAAGAATACTGGAACTGGTTGCTATACTCTCCTCCAGGGGATCTTCCCAACCCAGAGGCTGAACCCGCATCTCCTGTGACTCCTGCACTGCAGGTGGATTCTTTACCACTGATCCACAGGGGAAGCTATATATATATATGACAACCACTTTGCTGTACATCAGTAATTAACACAACATTGTAAATCAACTACACCTCAATAAAAGAAAAACTAAAAAAAATATCTAACACCGATGTATTAGGTGAGTTAGGTAAGATCTAAAAGTTGAGGTACTTTTGGACTTACTTTTCCATCACAGGGTCTGAGAAGAGACCAATTTTCACAGTAACTCCTCCCATTCCAACTGTGGTGGCCATCTCAGAATAAAATCCTAGATGGACAGTGTTTATGGAAAGGGAAGACTCCACCTCTACAGTATGGAAGGTATCAAGACATTCTCACACATTCTGCTGGGATGTAGGATGCTGGTGCTTGTTGGGGGAGTGAACCAGGAGGGATGTCACAGAGTGTAAAGTGAGCCTAACAGGTGACTACTGCTGAGAAGACCATTCTGCTTGGGATCAGAAGAGAGCTACAGTGAGATCTCAGGGGTTACACAACGCCAGCAATTGCCAAGGAGGGGCCAGTTCAGCGGGAGTGATCAGAGGACACTGATCAAAGTCAGAGAACCACCACAGATCTCATCATTTGATGCCAGCAGCCTGATCCGTAACCAGGCTGCCAGTCGTCCGCTTCGCCAGAGAACACAAGGGTTTATGTGCGGGGAGAATGGTACTTCCTCTCCCTGCCTCTAGGAGGCAGCGTGAGCCCTCCTTCCCCATCCCCTCAATAGTCAGCGGCCATCTTGGAGAGAAGCAAGGGCGCGGGAAGGAAATCTGCAAGGGGAAGGAAATTTATCTGCCCAAATTAGGATCATGTAAAGAGACTGTTTATCAGGCTGGGTCAAATTTAATAGACAAAATTGATTTTATTTCTCCTCTACCATCCAATAAGTTAAGGGCCTGTGAGAAAGATAACTGGGAAATGCAGCAGCTCAGTGTCTTTGTACATCTGAATGTGTTACTAATTTTTATCTCACTATGTCAATCATGTTTTCTTATTTTTCTATTTTATTTTATCATCTAAATGTTAAGAACATTAATATATCTCCTAGGAAGTCATCTGGGTAAGAAAAATTGCAAAAGTAAACTGGAGACTGTGAGCTACAAAGAAGTGAAAGACATGCCTTCTCAAAGTGAGAAAGATGTTTCAACGTTACATCTGGAAATGAAGTTAAAAAATCTTACGCTTGCATTATGTGTACTTATACAGAGAGGTATATATACATACTTAGTAAGAATGTGTGTCTAATATTTGTGAGTTTTCCCTGACAGAAAAATTAAGGGAGTTAAAAATCATGCAATAAGTTACTGAAGTGCTAAGTTGCTCCAGTCTTGTTTGACTCTTTGTGACCCCATGGATTGTAGCCCGCCAGGCTCCTCTGTTCATGGTATTTTCCAGGCAAGAATACTGGAGTGGGTTGCCATGCCCTCCTCTAGGGGATCTTCCCAACCCAGAGATCGAACCTGCATCTTTTAACATCTCCTGCATTGGCAGGTGGGTTCTTTACCACTAGCACCACCTGGGAAGCCCAATAAATTACTTATTTGGAACTTAAAAAGGAAGAATATGATTCATATTAATACAAAATATTTATTTCCTTTAACAGTAAATAAGGGCTTCCCTGGTTGCTCAGACAGTAAAGAATCCACTTACAATGCAGGATACCTGGATTCAATCCCTGTGTTGGGAAGATCCTCTGAAGAAGGAAATGGCAGCCAACTCCAGTATTCTTGCCTGGAGAATCTCCATGGACAGAGCAGCATTGTGGGCTACAGTCCAACGGGTATCAAAGAGTCGGACACAACTGAGTGACTAAGCACAGCACATGGTAAATAAATGAAAGGACCCCGAATTACTAGCTTGCTGCATAGCTTGTCCTGACCTAAGATCTAGAGTTTTCTGCTGGCAGGAGCCACAGGAGCACCAGCCAGAGGCAGTGGAATTGCCCTGACCTGGACACCTTCTGTACTAGCTGCTCTTCTCTCATTCCAGTTGTTTGAAATCCTCTCCCTAGATTCACACTGTCATCATGAGAGCAACCAGTTTTCCCATGTTCTCACTCTCTGGCTACAATTGGATGTCTATATTGGACAAACCTTACAGGCTGGGCTGACTGGTTCCTTCTCCAGGAATGCTGAAACCAAGAAGGAAGAGAGAGAGCTCAGTCTCCTCTATGGCTAATCCAAGCCTTAAGAAGCAGGTTAGTAGATAATCCTGTGTGTGTGCACGGAATCAGAGGCAGAGGTTGAAGATGTCCTGTGGAATATAGAACTCCCAATTATAAACAGAACTAGGGCTGGCAGAGGCTGGTCTGACTTGCCCTCAGCAAAACTGACAAAACTGGGAAGCTTGCCACTGATGGACCCCATTGCCCCATCTGTCACTGCTACCATATTTTCCTCAGCACTTCATTTGAGTCCCCTGTTTGCTCTTAATTGATGTTTCAGCTCTCTGCTTTTACTTATTAACTCATATGCTAGTGAAATACAGAATACAGGAAGGTTTTATCTTGGGTATAAGAGGAACCATCTTTCTAACTCTCATAGACCCACGGATGTCAAACTTGCACCCTCACATTGAGTGGAAAAGCAATTCAGGGGAAGAGACACCAGCCCAGCCCAAACAAGACTAGGAAGTGAGTGCAAGAAGGTGAGTCCTTTCTTTCCCTGTCCCACTGCTCAGTGGTCCTGAGGAATAAGCAAGCTAGTTAGAGAGCTCTGTGGTTTTAGGAATTAAGTCTACCGAGTCTTCCTACACCATCCACTGATTGCTGATTTGCTATCTTCTCTTTCTCAAAGCTTATTCAGAGATTTTTAGTCATAAGATAAGGAGAAGTGGTGGAAATACCTCCTTTCTTGAAGTCAGGGACCGGGTGACCCAGATGCTTCTTGCTGTAGGCTTCTGTGATTTTTGTGTGTTAGTCGCTCAGCTGTGTCTGACTCTTTGTGACTGCATGGACTGTAGGCCACCAGGCTCCTCTGCCCATGGAATTCTCTAGGCAAGAGTACTGGAGTGGGTAACCATTTCCTCCTCCAGGGGATCTTCCTGACACAGAGATCAAACCTGCATCTCTTTTGTCTCCTGCTTTGGTAGGCAGGTTCCTCACTGCTAGTGCCACCTGGGAAACCGCCCAGCATTTTCTGGTAACAGAATGATGCTTTCCTCTTGAAGAACCACTCTGATCCCACTCTTACTCCATGTATTTCAGATGGAGTTGACTCCCAGTGGATCAGGGAGAACATGTGACACAGACCAGACCAATCAGAACATCCAGTCTTCTGGCCAGAGTGATTGATGGAAGACTGGTCACATGACCCACCAGTGTCAGTGAGATCCAGTGAGGCTTGTTCTATGACTTCTGGGAAAGACACATACTTTTTCTTTTTTCCTTCTGGAACTTCTGGCAATGAAGAAGAAGCTGGCCTAGATTTTTAGGGGTTACATTGTGGAGGCTGAAGCTAATTCCCAATGATCTGGAAAGGCAAAGTTGAGAGACAAAGAGAAGCCAATGCTTGATAGCATCTTTTGAACTCTTGTATCCAGTTTTTCCTGCAAACCTCCTCTGATAGATTTTAACCATACAAATCAACAGATGATTTTCATGCTGGAGTCACTTAAAAAAATTATTTATTTATTTTATTTTTGGCTGCCCTAGGTCTTTGTTGCTTTTTCACCAGGCTTCCTCTAGTTGCAGAGAGGAGGGGCTACTCTCTGGTCGAGGTGCAGGGCTTCTCATTAGGGAGCACAGGCTGTCGGTGCCCAGGCTTCAGTAGTTGTGGTTTGTGGGCTCTAGAACTCAGGCTCAGTAGCTGTGGCTCACCAACTTAGTTGCTCTGAGGCATGTGGAATCTCCCCAGACTAGGGATCAAACCTGTGTCCCTTGCGTTGGCAGGTGGATTCTTACCTACTATGCCACCACGGAAGCCCTGTTTTTACTTTAAGAAAAATCTCTTTAAAAAGAGTTCTATCAGTTCATCATCTTACATTGGGAAAAATATGCCATCTCTGCAGGGCTCAATTTCTTCATGCCTTCATTCGATATATAAAACTTGAGTACATACTAACAAACATGACTCACTCACTATGCTCAGAACTTTTGTAAACTGAAGAGGACAGCATGCATGAGTCCCACCCCACAGTCCCAGCTTCAGTCCTCAGGTGTCTCGCTGACCTGGGTCACGGGCCAATCCTTGGATCACTCACCATGGCTGGGAGAATGTGGCGCTCTAATTGACCAAGTCAGACTGTGTGATTTCTATGGGCCCTTCTGTTCTACCCTTTTAAGTGTGTAAATAGATTGGCTTTCCAGTTTAACAAGAATCCATTTTAACAGCACAAGGGAGGTTTTCACAGTCTAAAGTGGTCACGGACACACATTTGACTCCCTGAAAATGCAGGTGCTGATGGACAAGGTCTTAATCTGATGAAGCTTTTCACTCTTTTGTTGACACTTAGAAAATGTTAAGTAGTCATTTTGTGAGTTTGGGTGGCTACATATGGGCAGTGTAGTAATCGCACTGATGACTGTCTCCTGTTCCTCATTTCTTCTATAGAAGAAAAAAAGAAATTATGCAATGTCCTAGTCAAACCAAATGTCCTTTTCAAAAGTAATATTTTAATGATCAGAGGGAGAGAAGTGAGGGGCTTCTTAATGGAAAGTAATTTTAGGTGACTAATTTCACCAGCTACTGGAATATTCCAAATTGACTACAGTGGAGAAGAGGAGAACAACTCCATAAAAACTTACCTACTGTTTCTAATCAGATCAGAAATACCTTGGACCTTATAAGACTTCGAACAGATTTATTTTTTATATAAGAAGTAAAAAAAAAAGTTGAAAGTCATTCCTAATGAAAATCAATCTTTTTGTTCTATTATGCATTGATGAAAGAAGTTTCATGATCATTAGAACGATTGAAGTCTGAATTCTTTTTAATGAATATTGCATTTCTACCCATTAACAGGAGGCACTGCAGCCGGCCAGACTTGAACCCAGTTTTCATCCCCTGTGGTGTTTCCATCAGGGGTTCTAGGAGTCAGCTCCTCAGAGCCTGCCTACAGTGTTGCATGGGGAGGAGATTTCACTAGCAAAATCTAATGTCAGGCCAAATAAAAGCAAGAAAGGGCTTCAGATCCAAATAGATTTGCTAAAAGTGAGCAAATGGGGCGATTATTTTAAAACGAGGATGATTATGGCTGTAAATAATTGGAAGGAGTCACACTGTGGTGGTATTCTCTCCCACCTCATCTGTTCTGCACAGGGAGCATTTTCGGATTTAATTATTATTTTTATTTTCTCAATCACTTTCTGACTCACTGTTTGCCCCGTCTTAATGAACCACTCTGTCTTCTTATCAGCTGCCCTTGACTCCTCTCTCTCCTTTTCGACTCTCACCTTCTACTCTATCTCCATGACATGTCTGACTTTCTTCCCAAATATCTCTTGAGTCCTTCCTTTCTTGCTATCCATTTTGATACTTTCTTGGCTCAGGGAATTAGTCATAGAATACTCTCCTAGTTTTTTATACTGTTTGAGTCTTTTTTTTTTTTTTTTTTTACCTTTTTATTACAGAGCAATGTGAATGCATTATTAAAAAACATACAAGAAAAACACACACAATAATAAAAAACTATAAAGAACACTATAACCCCATCTACATTTCAGATTGCTCATTAAAAAGGATTAGAAATCAGATTATAAAACAAACAAAATTGCTTAAAGTTATATAAATTATTGCAAAACTAACTTACAGTTTTCCAAAATTTAAAATATGGAGGTATTTACTTTTTTTTTTTTCATTTATTTTTACTAGTTGGAGGCTAATTACTTTACAATATTGTAGTGGTTTTTGCCATACATTGACATGAATCAGCCATGGATTTACATATGTCCCCCATCCCGATCCCCCCTCCCTCCGCCCTCCCCATCCCATCCCTCTGGGTCTTTACTTTTAACCAAAGAGTTATTTCAGTAATTATCAAGTACTACCCTTCAGAATCTTCAGCACATAGCAAGCTCTAAGACAGTACTTGTTCAACTGAAATTCAAATGATGGAAAAGTTATCACTTGAACATGAAATAATATTTTTATGGGGTCTTAGGGTTCAGTGGACCCTGATTTAGGGTTAGGGACTACTTCTAACATTTGTGGACGCCTGGAGAAAGGTAAAATGGAGGCCTGGAAAACATAAGTTTAAACTTCTTAGTTTAAATTAAATGAACAAACTTCAAAGGTTTTTTTAATCTTGGTAAGTACACCTTCATCATAACTTGTAAGGCCAGACTGGATTTAGAATTCTCAAATTATTTGGGCTTCCGGTCTGGAATTTGATGGTGCTGGGGAAAACCATGAATCACTGGCTTTGTCTCCCCAAGTGTCTGTGTCCTGAGCTCCGAGGCACCTTGGTTGCCTAGAGTTGAGTGCACTGGCAGTGTGGTCTGCCCGTGGGCAGATAGACCCCAAGAAGCTTACACACACCCTGGAGGTGGATTTACTCTTCAGTTGTGGTGTGGTTTGCACATATAATTAACTTTATTAATCACTCCTTTCTCTCCCAAACTAACACATCTTGCTTTTATTTGCTTCTACATAATTCTTTCACATTCAGTTTCTTCATTTACTCCTGGGAGAAAATTTTCACGCTCAACTGTTTCCAGTGTCTGAATTGCAGGATAAAGCTGGAATTAATCAGTGGCTCAGATGTCCTCTTAGGAGATCTATATCTGTTAATGACTGCTGATAAATAGTCCCCTCCAAAATCGAGCGGCTGAAACAATGACTTTTTTTTCCAATTATTCTGTTGACTGGTGGTACATTTCTACTGCTTGTTTTGCCTGAGCTGGTTCACAAGTTTGCATTCAGTTGCAGAGCAGGCTGGCCTGGAAGATCCACTATGGCCACACTCACATGCCTGGCTGTTGGTGCTGGTTGCAGACAAAAGTGCCCAGTTCTTCTCCATGTGGCCTCTTAGCCTCTGCTAAGCTAAACCAGCTTCCTTTCATGGCCTGTCAGGGTAGTGTTTCATGAGGCAAAAACAGAAGCTGTGAAGTCTCCTGAAGCCTAAGCTCTAGAATCCCCATAATGTCACTCCTGTCACATTGTATTTATTGGTCAAAACAGGGCAAAAGCTAGCCCATAGTTAAGGGTGGGGAATATATTCTGCCTTTTGATAGGAGTAGTCACAAAATACTGTGGCCATGATTTTCCAGCCTGCCATAGGATCTTAGTTTCTTTCTTTGCTTACCTGTAGAATGGATTGTTTAAAAGTATAATTTAGATGGTTTCAGCAAATCACCTTTCCATCATCATTCTATATTTCTACCTTCCTAAATATAAAGTAACTCATTTCAGAAGTCAGTGGTGGATTATAATAGCAAAATTATGATTCAATGATTACAAAATAATATGGAATTTTAAGTTTTTAAGATTTTTAAAAATTGGAATTCACCTATAAATATATGTGCTTCCCAGGTTGTGCCAGTGATAAAGAATCCGCCTGCCAATGCAGGAGACACAAGAGATGTGGGTTTGATCCCTGGGTTGGGAAGATCTCCTGGAGAAGGAAATGCAACCCACTCTAGTATTCTTGCCTGGAAAATTCCATGGACAGAGGAGCCTGGTAGATTACAGTCCTTGAGGTCGCAAAGAGGCAGATATGACTAAGCTCAGCACAGCTATGTTTTGAACATTTAAATAAAACCATAATGATAAAAATAATTTGTGGCAGCAAGATATTTATACCTAAAACATCTAGAGAATACATTGACACCGAAATATTTTATTTCAAATGATTTCTTGTTTAAAAGAAGACTCAGGAAAAAACAGGAATTGATTCTCTAGAGAAGAAACAGTGAAACTGAAAACATTTTTAATATTACTAGTAATAAATGAAAATTATAAAATGAGATCAATTTTTTTCACTGATTGATGTGGCAAAATTAAATATATAAAAATGCCTGCTATTGGTGAATTTGTACTGAAATGGGCACTCTAGTGTATTATATGGAGGAGAATTTGGTATATGTGCTAAGAATTTTAAAATGTGTTCAGATCTTATAATCTAGTAATGCTAGGAATTTAGGATACAATTATGGGATAAATATAAAAATTTTGATACATGATAATATTTGGAGGAGAAAAATAATTTATACACTTCAAATAAATTATGACATATTCTGTTGGCAAAATGCTACAAGTCATAAAAAATTCTGCCACAGGAAAACTTGTAATACCATACAAAAATGGTGATTGATGTAATGTTAACCAAAAGTGTGATTTGCAAAGGTCTCTGCATATTTTATTTCCTATTTTTATGTACACACTGGTTGATCCTTAATCTCCTGCCTCCTGTCAGATTGGTTTTCGATTCTCACGTCTGCCTTGCCGTGTGCCCTGAAGGGTTGGCTGACTTCTGTAAGCTTTATTTTGGGTGCTTCTTCATCAATGGCCTTCCAATTGGTTGTGACCAGTGGAAGGTATGGGCTTAAGACTGGATGGTTGGAGAAGAAAGTGCTCTGATGTTTGATTTCTTTCTCCCTTGGCATCAAATCTGTGACTCTCTGACTACAACTCCTGCCGAGTAGCTGTATTCTCTTCCTTTGGCCTTTGGCTAAATGGATGCAACAGCTTGTCATTTTTGCTATGCTTGGTGTGCCTCACCTTCCCTGTCCACACTTCTGAAAGCAGTCCCTTCATGAAGTCTCTTTGTTTGAACCATCTTTATTTGAATTCAATTTTCTACCAAGTCTGTGACTGACACAACATTCATATATACTCAATATATAAAGGTAAAGAATACATGAACAGTAGTTTTTGTTTTTTTTTTTCTGGATGGCAGTATTTATGGTTGATTCTTATTTCCTTCTATATATTTTTTTGTACTTTCACATTTTTATTTTACACAAGAATACATTATAATGCATTATAAAAAGAAAACAAAGATTTTTATAAACTGACTCTTTCAGATTGAGCTAATGTGCATTTTAGTATTGTTTATACCGCAACTAACACTTTGTAGATGGCGCTGTAGTTGAAAATACAGATTATCCTCCGTTCTTTCTAACTCTATGAAATGAGTGGGTTACCACTGTTGTCCTGATTTTACCTATTAGGAAACCGGAGCTTAGAGACTCAAAGTGATTTACCCGAATGATATAGCTGGTTAAAGGCACTGGAAGTAGATCTTCCAATGCATATTCAGCTCTTTTCTGCAATGTGGAGGTTGTGGAGGCTAAAGCTCTGGGCTGTTCCATTATTATAAAAAGCTGATGATGACTGAACTTTAAGATTTTTCTTAGAAAGTAATCATGTATATTTAAATTAGGTCATTTTCCCATCATAGAAACAAACAGCCTGATTTGGAAAATGCAAATTATAGCAAAGGCATTAAAAAGTCTATTCCTAATGACACTATTTGGGGAAGGCACTGGCAACCCACTCCAGTACTCTTGCCTGGAAAATCCCATGTACAGAGGAGCCTGGTAGGCTGCAGTCCGTGGGGTTGCTAAGAGTCAGACATGACTGAGCGACTTCACTTTCACTTTTCACTTTCATGCATTGGAGAAAGAAATGGCAAGCCACTCCAGTATTCTTGCCTGGAGAATCCCAGGGATGGGGGAGCCTGGTGAGCTGCCGTCTATGGGGTCGCACAGAGTCGGACACGACTGACTGGATTTAGCAGCAGCAGCAGTGACACTGTTAGAATATGCTTGTACTTATTTTTTTTTGTATTCTGAAAGAGACAGCTCTTATCTAATACCGTCATATATCTAATCAAGAATAAAATTTACCAAATCACCACACAAAGATTGTCCATTTCTTAATGTTCCTTCTGGGTGTGTGTTTAGTCGCTCAGTTGTGCCTGACTCTTGGCGGCCTCATGGACTGTAGCCCGTCAGGCTCCTCTGTCCATGGGCTTCTTCAGGCAAGAATACTGGAGTGGGTTGCCATGTCTTTCTCCAGGGGATTTTCCCCACCTAGGGACTGAACCAGGGTCTCCTGCATTGCAGGCACCAGGGAAGCTAAATCCCTTTTCTGACTCTCCTTCAATGTTTCCCACAAAGTATTTTATTTTTTTGTCACTGCCTATCTTTGATTTTATTTTCCTCATTCATCTTCCATCTAAATGAGCTGTTTTGTCAGTGTCTACATTAAAGGGATACAGTAATTAAAAAGGGAGTCCAGGATCTTCCCTGGTGATCCAGTGGTTGAGAATCCACCTGCCAATGCAGGGGACACGGCTTCTATTCCTGGTCTGTGAAGACCCTCATGCTGCGGGGCAGTTAGGCTCACAAGCCCTAGAACTGGTGCTCCTCTATAAGAGTAGCCTGGCCAGACACAACTAGAGAAAGCCTGCTTGCAGCAATGACCACCCAGCTTAGCCAAAAATAAATAAAAATTTAAAATAAAGGAAGTAAAATAATAATAATAAAATAAAATAAAGGAAGTCTAATTGAGGCTATCCTAATAAACCAATAGCCCAATAGCACTCACTCCATCCCTATCAAGAAAAATGGCTCATGTCCCAAACACCTTTCCAAGGCTGTAGAGGCCCTTCTGATCTATTTTTGGTATTAGCAATTCTAATTATTGTTTCTTGTACCCAAATTCCAGGGCCTTTGTGCATGCAAAATTCCCATTAAATTTAATGGCACTGTATATAAAAATATACAGTGTCTGACATTTACTTGTGATGCGACAGCAGTGTCATGTCTGGACCTTTATTTCAGTTGCTGAAATTGCTTTATATCTTTTGATTTCTTGATCATTTTACTGCTGTCCACTAGCCACCATTGTGGCTCTACTTGAAAAATGTTCACTTTGCACTTTTGAAAGTAGATGTAGTTCTTCATGGTTGAGCACACACTGCTTCTAAAACTAGTGGGTTTGGGGGCAGGGTAGTCCTGCTTTTGTTTCCTTCTCTAAGCTGCTTCACTGCCTCTTCCTCCTCCACAAATAGTTCTTGCTATTTGCTTTGAGATAGGCCAATTCTTAAAAAAAAATTCCTTCTGAAATCCTATTCATCCCATTCATTCAATACCATTACACCTCAAATATTCAAAACTCTTTCTCTCTGGAAAATAAATAACCTTTTCCTTAAGAGTTGTAACTGGTTTCTCATGAAATATATTTTAGGTTAGAAAATATTCTGATCTGAGTCACTTGAATCTTACACCCAATGATTCAGTCACTAACATTGCTCTTCTGGGCACCTAAGCTCCCTGTCAGGGCTTCCCAAATGACTCAGTGGTAAAGAATCTGCCTGCCAATGCAGGAGATGAGGGTTCAATTCCTGGGTTGGAAGATCCTCTGGAGAAGGAAATGGGAACCCACTCTAGTATTCTTCCTTGGGAAATCCCATGGACAGAGTAGCCTGGCCAACTATGGCCCATGAGGTTGCAATGAGTTGGACACAACTTGGCTACTAAACAACAACAACAACAAGCTCCCCGTCAGCCCTCCATGGATAGAAGGATGGTATGTGGGATCTGAAAACCTACTTAGATGGTCTGTGCTTTCAGCATGTTTATGAATTCAGGTACACGGCACAGGACAACTGGATTCTTCTTGCCACCGGAGAGCAAGCAGAGGGCAACATAAAGTGAAAAAGAAAGTGTTAGCTGTTCATTCGTGTCTGACTCTGCGACCACATGGGCTATAGCCCACCAGGCTCCTCTGTCCATGGGAGTCTCCAGGCAAGAATACTGGAGTGGGTAGCCATTCCCTCCTCCAGGGAATCTTCCTGACCCAGGGATCAAATCCGGGTCTCCTTCATTGCAGGCAGATTCTTTACCGTCTGAGCCATAACATTTGGTTAATTGGGATTTTTTTCCCTGTGACAGGAGGTGGGAGACTTCTGAAAGTACAACGTGAAGCAGGCAGATGTCAGCTGTGGGAGGAAGGTACAGCACTTTCTGAGGAGGAAGTACCTACAGTACTCTCAGAATGAAGCACGTGGCAGTTTGTGTGTGTTTAAGGGGTTATGAGTTTATGCAATGGAGAATTTGAAATTTGTTTCTGAGTGATTAGGTTTACCTGTTGGAGAGCACAGTATTTAGGCCTTCCCCATGACTTTACAGATAATGGTTTCATTATGAGTCAATATGAAGTAATAAAAGAACACTGGAATTGGATCCAGCGCATCTGAGTTCTAGAGTGGACATGTGAATTTGGGCAAGTATTAACCTGTTTGTTCTTACTGTACTCATCTGTAAAATGGGAATCACTGCTTTTGAACCACCTACCTCAGATGGATATTATATTTTAGATGTGCTTAGAAAATCACCACATGCTATCAAATGCAGAGGATTCTTACCTCAGTGGGTATCGATGTTAAGATATCGTTATCACTAATACACTGACGATCTTCAAATCTTTATGGCTAACTCATTCTCCCTGCTGAGCTCTAGCCCATACTTTCAATTATCTGTACAACATCCCCTTGAATGATAGTAACTAAAAGCACTTTCAATTTGATATGCCTCAAACAATGTGCATTTTCTTTTTTTTTTTTTGTCTTTGGTTTCCTTTAGTTTTTTAACTTTTTAAAATTAATTTTTATTGGAGTATCATTGCTTTACAATGTTGCATTAGTTTCTACTGTACAACAAAGTGAACCAGCCATATGTACAGATACATCCCCTCTTTTCTGGATTTCCTTCCCATTTAGGTCACCACAGAGCACTGAGTAGAGGTCTGAGTCATACTGTAGACTCGCGTTGAAAGGGAAAGGGAAAGTCACTCAGTTTGTCCAGCTCTTTCCGACCCCATGGAATATACAGTCCATGGAGTTCTCCAGGCCAGAATACTGGAGTGGGTAGCCTATTCCTTCTCCAGGGGATCTTTCCAACCCAGGGATTGAACCCAGGTCTTCCGCATTGCAGGCGGATTCCTTACTAGTGGAGCCACCAGGGAAGCGTTCTCTGAGCTGTACTGTAAGTTCTCAGTAGTTATCTATTTTATACACAGTATCAATAGTGTATATGTATCAATCCCAATCTCCCAATTCATCCTACCTCCATCCTACCTGCTGGGTGGCCATATGTTTCAGCAGTCTCACTACTGGACATACACCCAGAGAAGACCATATTTCAAAAGGATATATGCACGCCAATGTTCACTGCAGCACCATTTACAATAGTCAGAACATGGAAGTAACCTAAATGTCCATCAACAGAGGAATGAATAAAGAAGATGTCATATATATGTACAATGGAATGTTACTCAGCCATAAAAATGAATGAAATTGGGTCATTTGTAGAGATGTGGATGGACCTAGAGCCTGTCACACAGAGTAAAATAAGTCAGAAAGAGAAACACAAATATTGTATATTAACATATATATGTGGAATCCAGAAAAATGGTAGAGACGATCTTATTTGCAAAATAGAAGTAGAGACACATGTTGCTTTTTTGAAGCTTCTCTTGCTTCTATATTTTGGTTAATGACATCACTATGTTCCTCATCACTTGTTACAGGTCCCTGGGAAGTATCCTCTACTCTCTCTTATCACTCATCATCTATAAATGAGTCAGACCCACTTATCTGCCTCCATAATATCACTTAACTCCATCTGTTCCTCTCCATTACCATCTGTGTTCTAGGTTAGGATCTTTGTCATTGTGGAAGAAATAGACTTTTTGGTTTAGAATAAATCTCTTGGAATTATGCATTTTTCAAAAGAAATATGTCTATAGGGAAAAGGCAAAAACAAGGATCAACATTTTCAAATTCATAGTGGATAGTGAAAGTCTCTCAGTCATGTCTGACTCTTTGCAATCACATGGGCTACACAGTCCATGGAATTCTTCAGGCCAGAATACTGGCCATCCAGTATTCTGGGGATCATCCAACCCAGGGGATCATCCCAACCCAGGGATCAAACCCAGGTCTCCTGCATTTTAGGCAGATTCTTTACTGCTGAGCCACTAGGGAAGCCCATAGTCATCATAACAATTTTCTTATATTCAGATTACCTAAGAAAGAAGGGAAATATGGATTGGGCACTTCCAGGAAGAACCAGGCTATAATTAACCACAAAGAGTATTCTTTTCTCTGAGACAGACTTATCCCAGTTCTTAAGTGTGTGATCAGTTAGTTCTTTGCCTCTTCTGCTTCTTTCTAGCAAACCACCCACCCCACTCTTTTTAAATCATTATCTTATTTATCTGTCCCTACTAGACTCCGATCTCCTAAAGAAGAAGGGTCAACTCTTGATCATTTTTCTATTCCGGCACCATCTATTACAGTGTCTGCCAAAGAGTAGGAATTTAATGATGTTTGTTGACGGACCGACTGACTGATGAACTAAATTAATTAAGTGCAGCAGAAATTAATAAATATGATCTTGAGATCTGTGAAATATTTCCTGAAGGGATATGTTGTTATTAAAAGAAGAGACATTCTACTCATGAAGCAGGATATGTTCTATTTTGCTAAATCTTGGGTGAAATAGCTAATTACAAGACTTTTAAAGAACTACAGAGATGTTTTTGAACTCTGCAAAGTTATTAACAGATGTGGCATTTAAGAGACCTGTCTATTTTTATGCATCTTGAGACGTTGGTAGTTATATTTGTCAGACACTGGTATCGTCCTACCTGTGAACTTCAAAATTTGAACTATCCCAATTTTTCATTCAAAGGACAGATCTTAAATCTTCTCATTAAAATATCTCACAGTAAGTCAGAAAGGCAATTTATTATTATTTTACAGAGCAGGTTTTAAAAAGTAAACGTGAGAAGCAATGTCTTTCCTTCTCCATCAGTTCTCCGTGAACTAATGCACTGAGGCAGAAGCCCCTTCTCACTGGGTTGTTCTGTCAAGCGTGTCCTGTCTCAGCTCCCCTGCATGGCTTAGTTTAGTATTGGCCCCTGGTGGTCCACTCACCCTACACAGGTTGAGCCTCAGTGTCTCCTGAGGAGCTTGTTGAAAATACAGATATCAGGGTCTCTCTGGAAATCCAGTGGTTGCGAGTCCGCCTGCCAATGCAGGGGACTCGGGTTCGATGCCTGGTCTGGGCAGATCCCACACGCCTCGGGGCAACTAAGCCCATGTGCTACAGCTACTGAGACCTAGTGTGCTAGAGCCTGTGCTCCGCTACACTAGAAGCCACCACAATGAGAAGCCTGCGCTCCACAACTAGGGAAAGCCCATGCCCAGCAACAAAGACCCAGTGCAGCCAAAATAAATAAATAAGTGCCCTTTTTAAACAAAAATACAGATATCAGGGCTCTTGCAGGGGTGGGCTTAGATGGACGTTTCAATGCTTCTGCACTTCAAGTTTTTGATTCCTTTCACTATTTACAAAAGAAAACAAACAGTCTCAGGATGACTTGTTAGAGTCAGTCTTGTGCTTACTATCTCTAACCAATAAGATAAGCTAAGATTTTTATAAGATAAAAGACAAGATAAGATTTTTATTTACTTCTTTTTTTTTTGTAGTTTGATTTATTTTTATTAGTTGGAGGCTAATTACTTTACAATATTGTAGTGGGTTTTGCCATACATTGACATGAATCAGCCATGGATTTACCTGTGTTCCCCATCCCGATCCCCCTCTACCCCCTCCCTCCCCATCCCATCCCTCTGGGTCTTCCCAGTGCACCAGCCCTGAGCACTTGTCTCATGCATCCAACCTGGGCTGGCGATCTTTCACCCTTGATAGTATACTTGTTTCAATGCTATTTTCTCAGAACATCCCACCCTCGCCTTCTCCCACAGAGTCCAAAAGTCTGTTCTATACATCTGTGTCTCTTTTTCTGTTTTACATATAGGGTTATCATTACTATCTTTTTAAATTCCATTTATATGCGTTAGTATACTGTATTGGTCTTTATCTTTCTGGCTTACTTCACTCTGTATAATGGGCTCCAGTTTCATCCATCTCATTAGAACTGATTCAAATGAATTATTTTTAATGGCTGAGTAACATTCCATTGTGTATATGTACCATAACTTCCTTATCCATTCGTCTGCTGATGGGCATCTAGGTTGCTTCCATGTCCTGGCTATTATAAACAGTGCTGTGATGAACATTGGGGTGCACGTGTCTCTTTCAGATCTGGTTTCCTCGGCGTGTATGCCCAGGAGTGGGATTGCTGGGTCATATGGCAGTTCTATTTCCAGTTTTTTAAGGAATCTCCACACTGTTCTCCATAGTGGCTGTACTAGTTTGCATTCCCACCAACAGTGTTAAGAGGGTTCCCTTTTCTCCACACCCTCTCCAGCATTTATTGCTTGTAGACTTTTGGATAGCAGCCATCCTGACTGGCGTGTAATGGTACCTCATTGTGGTTTTGATTTGCATTTCTCTGATAATGAGTGATGTTGAGCATCTTTTCATGTGTTTGTTAGCCATCTGTATGTCTTCTTTGGAGAAATGTCTGTTTAGTTCTTTGGCCCATTTTTTGATTGGGTCATTTATTTTTCTGGAATTGAACTGCAGGAGTTGCTTATATATTTTTGAGATTAATCCTTTGTCTGTTGCTTTGTTTGCCATTATTTTCTCCCAGTCTGAGGGCTGTCTTTTCACCTTGCTTATAGTTTCCTTTGTTGTGCAAAAGCTTTTAAGTTTCATTAGGTCCCATTTGTTTATTTTTGCTTTTATTTCCAATATTCTGGGAGGTGGGTCATAGAGGATCCTGCTGTGATTTATGTCAGAGAGTGTTTTGCCTATGTTCTCCTCTAGGAGTTTTATAGTTTTTGGTCTTACATTTAGGTCTTTAATCCATTTTGAGTTTATTTTTGTGTATGGTGTTAGAAAGTGTTCTAGTTTCATTCTTTTATAAGTGGTTGACCAGTTTTCCCAGCACCACTTGTTAAAGAGGTTGTCTTTTTTCCATTGTATATCCTTGCCTCCTTTGTTGAAGATAAGGTGTCCATAGGTACGTGGATTTATCTCTGGGCTTTCTATTCTGTTCCATTGATCTATATTTCTGTCTTTGTGCCAGTACCATACTGTCTTGATGACTGTGGCTTTGTAGAAGAGCCTGAAGTCAGGCAGGTTGATTTTTAAAAATTATTTATTTATTTATTTCTGGCTGCACTGGGTCCTCGTTGTGTGTGGGCTTTCTCTAGTTGTGACGAGCAGGGGATACTCTCTAGTTGCAATGCTTCTCATTGCAGTGGCTTTTCCTGTTGCAGAACACGGGCTCTAAAGCATGGGCTCAGTAGTTGTGACACTCGGCTTAGTTGATCTGAGGCATGTGGGATCTTCCCGGACCAGGGATTGAACCTGTATCGCCTGCACTGGCAGGTGGACTCTTAACCACTGTGCCACCAGGAAGTCCTTCAAATAAACTTTTTTGTGGTCTCTATCATTTGACTTTTAAAATTTCTCAGTAAGAGCCAAGTGTAACTCAACTTGTTTTCAATTTTTGTCTGTATTTGATTACTACTTTGTTGCTATTTGGCATCTGATTTTGGTTTTACTGTCAGACTTATATTCTTTGTAGATAAGTAGCTAAAAACAAGAATAAAGCTAATAATCAGAGTGCTTTGTTTTATCAACTGCAAGAGTCACATCATTCATTTTTTAAGAACTCTGAAACTGGAATACATCTTTTACCTGATTCAGTTCAGTTCAGTTGCTCAATCTTGTCTGACTCTTTGCAACCCCATGGACTGCAGCACGCCAGGCTTCCCTGTCCATCACCAACTCCCGGAGCCTACTCAAACTCATGTACATTGCATTGGTGATGCCATCCAACCATCTCATCCTCTGTCATCCCCTTCTTCTCCCACTTTCAATCTTTCCCAGCATCAGGGTCTTTTCCAATAAGTCGGTTCTTTGCATCAGGTGGCCAAAGTATTGGAGTTTCAGCTTCAGCATCAGTCCTTCCAATGAATATTCAGGACTGGTTTCCTTTAGGATGGACTGGTTTACTTGATGGCAGTTTATAATCTCTCTTAGGAAGGCAGCTATTGTGAGGCAGTTAGCATCATGTATACATGCATTCAAAGTGTCAGCAGGTATGGCAAAACCCACTATAATATTGTAAAGTAATTAGTCTCCAATTAAAATAAATTAATTAATTAAAAAAAAAGTGCCAGCAGCAAAACCTGCTGAATGGGTGTCAAAAGGTTGCATGAAAATCCTGGAGACAGGAGTGGAATACTCTTTCAACTGCTAGAAACCAGTTTTTGTTCAGACTATGGGCAATTTCTCTACAGCCAGAGTCCATGAAGATTACCTCTACATAGCTAAAAAACCATGTTAAGGAAGGCCCTCAGAAAAGGTTTTTTATGATTTTAGGAGTTAATTTAGAAGTAAACTACTCTTCATGGTACTGAGGGATGACATCATGGGAAGAACTTGGATACTGATGACTAAGTGGAAAAGTGATGAAGATTATAGCTCTGAATTTTGAAGTAGTATTAGGAATACCTTAACCAATTTATTTCACTTACATTTCCTTTTAATGTATACACAAAGGTGATTTATGATAAGGAAATCTATATTTCATTAAGTCAAAAGTATTCTGCCAATGCATATAAAATTTTAAGGGATAAGAATGCCTTAGGTTACAGTTTAATTAATAGCTTTCTTTCCTCTTTCTTTCTCTTTCTTCCTCTCCCTCTCTTCCTTCTTTCTTCCTCTCCCTCTCTCTTCCTTTCTCTTTTCCTTCTTTCCTTCCTTCTTTCCCTCCCTCCCTGCCCCCCTCTCTCTCTCACCAAAACAATGGAGTTTCTTACCACTGATGAACTCAGATCCCATGAAATGAAGTTAGGACAATGCTAGATGTTACTGCGTCCTCACTGTGTACCAGACACTCTCCAAGCATGTCACATGAATGAACTCACTCAGTTCTCACGATGCCCTGTGAGATAAGTGCTGCTGCTACATTCATTGTACGGAAAAGGAGCAAAATCTCAGAGGTGAGACTCTGACTCTTGATGGCTTTTTAGATTTGTGACCCAGGATGCTCCTCTCTCTGGTAGTTCCTTACAAAATGGGCATCAAAAAGCCCACCTCACAGTACTGATGTGAAGATTAAAAAATGGTCTAAGGAAGACCTCAATTCCACAAATTATGATTTCTCTTTCTTTCGCTAAGAAAATATTAACATAGTGTTCACTGTTGGTCGCCTGCACAGCTTCTAATATCCACTTCCCTCACAGCAGGACTAAGATTTTATTAAGGCATCTGCCACCTCTCCCTCCAACTGATCAGAACTCTAGGAGTGATCTTTGTTTCAAACTACTCATGGTACCATTCTCTTCATTAATGATGGGTTCAGCAATCCACTTCCCTGGTGGCTCAGACGGTAAAATCGTCTGCTTGCAATGCTGGAGACCTGGGTTCAATCCCTGGGTCAGGCAGATCCCCTGGAGAAGGAAAGGGCAACCCACTCCAGTACTCTTGCCTGGAAAATTCCATGGATGGAGGAATCTCAAAGGCTACAGTTCATGGGGTTGCAAAGAGTCGGACACGACTGAATGACTTCGCTTTCACTTTCAGGAATCCAGGGCTAAGCCAATCAGATAATGACATTTCCCTAGCAACAAGGAAATGGCACAGGCATTTGACTCAATGGGGCATGAAAAAAGTTTGTGGGTACTTATAGAGAAAGTCATAGGAAAAAAGCATACTTGTTTCTTCTAGACATTTTAGAACCCAGACCTGCGATAGCCATTTAGCTACCAGTCTGAGGATGAGGTTGACACATGGTAATGAGACTAGAATTAAGGTAACTGCAGAGAAGCCGAGCTTGTTGGAGCTATTGGATTAAGCCAACCCTGAAACTCACCCCGATTTTGGATTTCCAGCCTTTGAGCCAATTCCTTATTATTCAGACCACCTTAAGCTGGAATTTCTGTTATTTGTAATTGAAAGCATCCTAAGAGAATGAGTAGGTTCAATTACTTTGCTCTTTCACGTTCCAGGCCCTTGCTAGGTCCTTGTATGGCTAATATACATCCCTGTACTACTATTTTTTTTTTTAAGCTGAGGAAATGGAGATCAAGAGCACAGAATCAGAAGGTGGCACAGACAAGACATTGACTCAGAATTTCCTCCACTTTTTGTTTCAAAATCAATAATTGTAACTGCTATATTCTTCTGAAACCTAAACTTGATATGATTTTACAAACAGTTAACATTTTGTTCACGGAGGTGTGTTTTGTATGAGGGATGTTTGCTTTTGCTGAAACTGTTTTTACCTAAATATTCAACCTGATTTTCATTTTACCTACTTCAATATCTTCTCCCAAAGTCACTTCTTTTTTTTTTTTTTTAAACTGCAGAGCCATCTACATTTTATTGTTGTTCAAAGTACTTGTCCCATGGGTCACAGATGAAATTCCTCCTGGACCCGAGGGGGAATGAGTGAGATGATTGGGGGCGTGAGCAAAAACTCTACAGCACAGGACCAGTGATGGACTGTGTGGATAGCACAGTGGGTGTCTTGGTCGGCTCAGGCTGCCATTACAAATTACCCCATGCTGGGCAGCTTAAATGGCGGAAACTGATTTCTCACAGCTGTGGAGGCAGAAAGTCCAACATCAAGGTGTCGGCAAATTTTCCTCCTGAGGCTTGTCTCCTTGACTTGCTGATGGCTGTCTCTTGCTGTGTCCTCACGCCGTCTTTCCTCTGTGTATGCATGCCTGGTGTCGCTTCCTCCTCTGAGAAGGACATTAGTCCTAATGGACTAGGGCTCCACCCTTCAGACCCTTATTTAACCTTGATTATCTCTTCAAGCATCCAGTCTCCAACTATGGTCATACTGGGGGTTAGAGCTTCCATGTATGGATCTGAGGGGGACATAATTCAGTCCATAACACAGGGGAGTAGTGGCACCCTGGTGACCTGGAGAGTGAGTGTCCTGTGGGAAGCGCCACTCCTTGACCTCTCAGTTACTGCTGCAAGGATGGCTCACCACTGTCCAGGCTGACTTTTCAATTCATGCTTGGAATACAAACCGTTAAGAGAAAATTTTCCAATTTTCAAGATCGGCACTAATGCAAAACTATGTCTGTGGCTGGCTACTCATTTGTGAAGTCTGGTTTAAGTAGGCAATCACAGTAGATTTATAACGATGGCCTGTCCCATTAGACTGTTCTGCTCCTCACATACTCCATCCCTAGGTACCATTTCAGTGGAAATACTCATAGAGCATTTGAGTTGTACTCAATCAGTAGCCCAGCCCCTCTCATCCATGGGTCAGAGGTCATTTAGTTGTCATTCATTATCTCCCAAGTCCCTGAGATTGAGTGAGTTGAGTTTTGAGGAGTCAGCTATTCTTCAACAGACTTATAAACTGTAATTGGTTCCACTAAGATAGAAACATATACTATATTTAAAGAATCAATAGTCTCAGTCAATTATTAAAGTAGGTTAATAGCTACTGCATGTCCAAGGACTAATGCTGTGTATGCAGTGATCCGTACCCTGCTTTAATTATGATTGGTCTAGGTCCTTAAAACACAGGGCATTGTCTAGATGAAGTAAGTAATGACTCCCTAATGATAAAAAGTAATGTATATATACAGGACAGTGAGAAAGAAGCAGGTGATTAAAAGAAAAAACTAGTTCATCACAGAAATGCACTTTCAAAGAATGTTAAGGTGGAGAAGTTTTTCTTTCTTTCCCAGTTTAATGGTCTTGGCTGAATTCTGGTGTTTCAGGGTTTGGGGTATCAGAAATTCAAAAAGACGCTTGGTTAGGGAGACCTGTCTGAAAGATGCAACAGAAGGTAATTGGTAGGTGTCCAGGCAAAGATGTTCATCATGATGATGTGAAATAAGAGAGTAGGCAACTTGAAGAAAACTGAAAGCCAGGTGACAGGACCTACTAGAATAATCCTGGGTTGGCAAGATCCCATGGAGGATAGGCTACTGACTCCAGTTTTCTTTGGCTTCCCTTGTGGCTTAGCTAGTAAAGAATCTGCCTGTAATGTGGGAGACCTGGGTTCAATCCATGGGTTGGGAAGATCTCCTGGAGAAGGGAAAGGCTACCCACTCCAGTATTCTGGCCTAGAGAATTCCATGGACTGTATAGTCCATGGGGTCGCAAAGAGTTGGACATGACTGAGCAACTATCACTCACTCACTCACAGAATAATGTGGGGTCCAGAACTCTGAATTGATGGAGAGGGTTGATGTGGGTAATAAGTGCTCTGATCCTTTGACTTAAGGTGAAACAATGCCGAACAACCATTTCAGCTCTAGAACTCCCTGCATGTTGCCAAGACCTTTGGTGTTACTTGTGTTCAGTAATTCTTTTTGCTCAACCAATTTCCCTTTTTCTCATAGACTTCAATTTTGAGTTAACTCTGTTCTGCACAGAATCATCTTGGTCTGTTTCCAAGGTAGCCTGACCTGAGATATTTCCCTTCTCTTGATGATAAGAGAGGTAAGTGTTCCAGATGATACAGCTATGAAATGGCAAAGCCTCAGTTCATCTGGGTCTGTGAGTGGAACAGAGCCTTGTAGATCTGCAGTGGACATGTGACATAAGTGAGAAATAAACCTTATTGTA
This sequence comes from Cervus canadensis, assembly GCF_019320065.1. Taxonomy (NCBI): domain Eukaryota; kingdom Metazoa; phylum Chordata; class Mammalia; order Artiodactyla; family Cervidae; genus Cervus; species Cervus canadensis. The sequence goes on along the minus strand of NC_057397.1, from coordinate 44,996,251 downwards.
TTAAACCACTGAGATTTGGGGTTACTTTGCCACTGCAGCCTAACCTTGCCTGTCTTGACTAATACATATATTCATAGTATTACCCATGTCCTTGGTCCTCTGGGTGGGTTTCTGCCAGAAGCATCTAAGGCCCTATCTTCAGGCCACCTTCAAAATGTTCCCACTAGCTTTTGTCAGTCCCAAGACAAGGATACAGAGATTAAGTAATAGAGCCTGTATATAACTCAGTTCTGCCATGAGACTTCAAATAATTTTGGCTGTAATTTTCTCTGTCAGTGATGTGATGATCTACTTAATAGACAAGACCACTGCAGGCCAACAAAGTATACCAGGGCTCTCTGTCTGTTCTATATTGTGTGATTCTCCCAAGTTTGTTGGAGGAGGGGGATAGTGGAGAAGAGGAGATAAATAGGGCAATTGGCTCCCTATGCCTCAATGCTTACAGCATCTGACAGTCAGAATTTCTTTCTGAGTTATCTGTAGGAAGAACTTTGATGGCCCTTCACCCGAGTGTGGCAGAAGTAAGTCATCCCCAATGTTTGCAGTAGGGCTGAATTCCTGAGCAGTACAGGTGGGGTATTAAGACTTTATATATCTAATGTGGCCTTTGTTTCACACTAAAATAAGTAATAAGGAAAAGCCTGAAGTCTTATTAGGGTGTTCCAAGGGAATATACCATCTGGTTTCCCCCACCCACAGTTCTTCCTTGTATAACCTTGGTCAAGCCAAGGTGTGTTCTCTAGAAATTCCATTCTTGTCCCCTTAAGGAAGGACTATCTATTCTAGGTAGAAGTTCAGCTCTTTGGTTCTTCTTGTGTTTTGTAAACCCTTGCATTTTAGTCTTTTCCTAGGTGCGAATAGTTGCTCCAAAGTGGGTAGATGGGAGAGTTAAAGCCAATAGGAAGATTCTCTGATTCCAGTACAGTCTCTTCACCAAAGACTTATAACTGGGTTCTACGTGAGCTATTTGGAATCAAGTACATTTTACCACATGGATAATGAAGAAGGGAGAGTCCTTATGTGAATCTAACTTTGACTCCTCTCCTTTGAAATAATAACCAAAGAATTACTGGATTAAGGAAGTCTGATTCCTTCCTGATGATATTATAAAGGTTCAGACTAGGCAAAGAAGTTCTGAGCTATGTGAAACAAATGGTATCAACTCCAAAGAGATTGATTATTTTTCTACATTCAAATATTTCTTTTGATGAGGTGTTGGGAATTCATTCTGTTTCAGCAACAAATGTGTACATTACAGGGAAAGAGAAGCAGCTTAGACTACAAAATCTTCATTTTTCCCGCTGAATCTTTAGTAAGTTAAGAAACAATTATAATTTTATTTATCGAGTAGTTGCTATGTGCCAGGAAGTGTGTGTGTGTGTGCTCAGTTGCTTAGTTGTATCCGACTCTGTGACAGCCAGGCTCCTCTGTCCACAGAATTCTCCAGACCAGAATGCTGGAGTGGGTTGCCATTTCCTACTCTAGGGGATCTTCCCAATCCAGGGATCAAACACACATCTCTTGTGTCTCCTGCATTGGCAGGCAAATCCATTACCATTGTGCCACCTGGCAAGTTTACATACACTTTATTATTAAATACACACAGCAACTCATTTTTACAGATGGGAAAAACCAGAGGTTAATTAAGTTTCTTAAGGTCACTCTATTATTCATTGTACTCAGCATAGTGAGTGTTAAAACGCATGTCTCTCTTGTCTACTAATCCATCCTTCTCACCATTATACCCACTCACCTCTCTGTAATGAATAAAGTTTGTAGGAATCATTTATCCTTTAGAGATTTCATTATTGATGTCTACATTAAATGGGATTGCAAGTTATTTCTGAGTGTGAGAAGTACAATTACAGTTACTCAAACCTGAAGAAACTTACTTCAAAACCATTTTTAGAATGTCATAGGACAAAAGAGTATGTACAGAAAAAATATGGAGAAAAATCTGAGACTTCTAACTGGACAAATGCCATTAGCTGCATAACTTTCACTTACTGAGTTGTTATTCTGTGGCTAATGCTGTGCTAAAGGGTTCTTATGAATTGTCATTTAATTATCAGGACAATCCTAGAGGATAAGAGCTGTTATTATTCCCACTTTACAGACCGGGGAACTGAGATACAGAGAGCTGAATTATATAGGTCATACAGCTAATAAGGGGTTTTCCAGGTGGCTCAGTGGTAAAGAACCCACCTGCCAACGCAGGAGGCAGAAGAGATGCAGGTTTGATCCCTGGGTCTGGAAGTGACAACCCTGGAGGAGGAAATGGCAACCCACTCTGGTAGTCTTGCCTAGAGAATCCCATGGACAGAGGAGCCTGGCAGGCCACAGTCCATGGGGTCTCAAAGAGCCGGACGTGGCTGAAGCAACTTCAGATGCATGCACAACAGAGCTAAGAGGTGGACCCAGAACTGAACTTGGGCAGTCTAACTCCAAACGTGTGCCCTTAGTTATAAGGGGCTTCTGCAGGATAAATGTACAAAGATAATTTAAAAGTGCTTTGGTTTTTAAATCTGAATAATGGATGGACTTTCCTCAACAGTAATGTATCAATATTGGTTCATTAACTGTGACAAGTGTATACTAATATACACTACAAAGAGGGGGAACTGAGTGTGAGGTACATGGAAACCCTCTGTATTACCTTCACAATTTTTCTGTATATCGAAAACTGTGCCAATGTAAAAATATTTATGAAAAATTAAATTCCTTCATAATAAAATTCAGCCTTTCTTATCTCAGAAAAGAAAAAATAAAAGTTCTTGTGGATACATAAGAAAGATTAAGAGACTGTTGGGCAAGCATGAAAAACAAAGTAATTCCAACAGAATTTGAGGATTTTTGACAAGGGATGATGGATAAACAAACACTCTGGAACTTCTCTCTCTTCCCTATACATGAAATGAGTCAAGTCATGGCTCTTTTGAGAATGTTTCTCATATTTGATGTTCAAAAATAGAGGGTTAACTAAAATTCAGGGCTTCCCAGGTGGCTCAGACAGTAAAGAATCTGCCTGCAATGCAGGAGACCAGGGTTCAATTCCTGGGTTGGGAAGATCTCCTGGAAAAGGAAACAGCAACCCACTCCAGCATTCTTGCCTGGTGAATTTCATGGACAGAGGAGCCTGGTGAGCTACAGTCCACAGGGTCACAAAGAGTCAGAAATGACTGAATGACTTTTACTTTTAGCTAAAATCAGACACTCCATTTCTGAAACCAAATTTTGTGAGAAGGATGGGTTTGTTACACTTAGTCCTTGACTGTCTGAAAACCCCAGAGACCCCAGGATCATCTCTCTGATGCTCTTTTTCATCTTCCTGGCAACTAATTGTTTTCACATGTGTGTGTGTGTGTGTTAGTCACTCAGTCGTGTCCGACTCTGCGACCCCACGAACTGTAGCCCGCCAGGCTTCTCTGTCCGTGGAATTCTCCAGGCAAGGATACTGGAGTGGATTGCCATTCCCTTTGCCAGAGAATCTTCTCGACCCAGGGATTGAACCCTGGTCTCCTGCATCGCAGGCAGATTCTTTACCACTTGAGCTACAGGGAAGTCCTATGTTTTCGCAAAACCCAGAGAAATATCCTTGTTATTTTATAAAATTTGTCTATATGGCCAGATGTAAAGAGGAGAAAGACAATGAGGGAAATACATGACAAGAGATTGCTCAGCAAGGAAGCTTAATACTGCTGAGAGAAGATGAGCGTTCCTTCTAGGGCTCCACTGCAGAGAGGAGTGTGTTAGTTCCTGGGGAGAAGTTAGGAGAAGGGAATTGAAAGCCTATACACTTGTGACATTTTGATCATTGCTCTCCAATAGTGCGCACCTGCTTTAAAAGTCCATACTCCATGCTGTAGCCAGAGTGAGTTTCCTAAATAACAAATCTAATCACATTGCTTTCCTGCTTTTGTCCTTTCAGGAGCTCTGCCTTGCTCTTTGTATAAAGTCCAGTCCCATATTTATGCTTTTTTTTTTCTAATAAAAAATTCAATAAAAAAAAAAGTCCAGTCCCTCTTAGATGACATCTAAAGCTCACTTCTGTGGGCATGTCTCTTATCTCTCACCTTCTCACACCTTATAGTCCACCATAGTGATCTCTTTGGATTTTCTCTGACATATCTTTCTGTCTTTGGCACCTGGGATTTTGCACTTGTTCTTTCTGCATAGAACAATCTTGATAACTCCTAACACATTTTGAAAGACTAACCATAACTACTAACCCCTCTGAGAAGCTTTTTCTTTACTTGTTCATTCATGCATTCACCAAATATTTGTTAAGCATCCACTCTGCTGGAAGCTACTAAGTGCTGGGACAAGGGTTTTGTGTCAGCCCTCAGGATGTCCTATAATGCCCATATTTAGCTCTATGTACTTGTTACATTGTATTGCAATTGCTTTTTTTTTTTTACTTTGAATTTATTTATTTATTTATTTATTTTATTTTTATTTATTTTTTTTTCCAGTGGGTTTTGTCATACATTGATATGAATCAGCCATGGATTTACATGTATTCCCAATCCCGATCCCCCCTCCCACCTCCCTCTCCACCCGATTCCTCTGGGTCTTCCCAGTGCACCAGGCCGGAGCACTTGTCTCATGCATCCCACCTGGGCTGGTGATCTGTTTCACCATAGATAGTATACATGCTGTTCTTTTGAAATATCCCACCCTCACATTCTCCCACAAAGTTCAAAAGTCTGTTCTGTATTTCTGTGTCTCTTTTTCTGTTTTGCATATAGGGTTATCGTTATCACCTTTCTAAATTCCATATATATGTGTTAGTATGCTGTAATGTTCTTTATCTTTCTGGCTTACTTCACTCTGTATAATGGGCTCCAGTTTCATCCATCTCATTAGGACTGATTCAAATGAATTCTTTTTAACGGCTGAGTAATATTCCATGGTGTATATGTACCACAGCTTCCTTATCCATTCATCTGCTGATGGGCATCTAGGTTGCTTCCATGTCCTGGCTATTATAAACAGTGCTGCGATGAACATTGGGGTGCACGTGTCTCTTTCAGATCTGGTCACCCACCTCCACTAGAAAAACTAAATTGGAAAAGATAAAAGACCAGAAACTATAAAACTCCTAGAGGAGAACATAGGCAAAACACTCTCCGACATAAATCACAGCAAGATCCTCTATGACCCACCTCCCAGAATATTGGAAATAAAAGCAAAACTAAACAAATGGGACCTAATGAAACTTAAAAGCTTTTGCACTACAAAGGAAACTATAAGTAAGGTGAAAAGACAGCCCTCAGATTGGGAGAAAATAATAGCAAATGAAGAAACAGACAAAGGATTAATCTCAAAAATATACAAGCAACTCCTGCAGCTCAATTCCAGAAAAATAAATGACCCAATCAAAAAATGGGCCAAAGAACTAAACAGACATTTCTCCAAAGAAGACATACAGATGGCTAACAAACACATGAAAAGATGCTCAACATCACTCATTATTAGAGAAATGCAAATCAAAACCACAATGAGGTACCATTACACGCCAGTCAGGATGGCTGCTATCCAAAAGTCTACAAGCAATAAATGCTGGAGAGGGTGTGGAGAAAAGGGAACCCTCTTACACTGTTGGTGGGAATGCAAACTAGTACAGCCGCTATGGAAAACAGTGTGGAGATTTCTTAAAAAACTGGAAATAGAACTGCAATTGCTTTTTACGTAAACATTTCTCCCTCTAGTCTGAGAGTACCATCTTGGAAAACACAATGTCTTGTTTGAAGTTGTAATGCTTGACATAAGGATAGGAATTCAGAAAATATTTCTAGAATGAACAAATGGAAGAACCATTTCTTCTCAAATTCTGTCTTCACTTCTAGAAGATAAACAATCAGATTATCTTCACAGTTAATCTGAAAATGTCTTTTTTTCATTTTTATTGCCAGTAGGTTAGGAGAACCCTTTATTTCAGCAGAAGTTTGGCCACCTGCCCTCCAGATAAAATCATAGCAGTCCTTCTAGAATTTCTAGCCAGCTATTCCTGATGCAATCTTCCTAGCTTTAAGAGTCTAAGGACAGGCAGGAGAACAAGATGGTGGAGGAATAGGTGGATGTGGAGTACATCTCCCTCAGATACATCAGGAACACACCTTCAGACACAGAAGTGCATGCAGAACACCAGCTGAGGGCAGATAGGAGGACCTGACCAGTGGAAAAGAATATTCAGAACCACGCAAAACTCAGTAGGACGAAGGAACTAGGGGGAAAAAACAGGAGTGTTAGTAGGACTGGACCTGCCCTCAGCTGGTGGGGGAACTGAAGCAGGGGTCTGATTCCCATATCGGGGCAATTGTCTGAATCAGGGAGAAACACTGAAGGCTTAGAGTGAAACAGCTGATCTGTGGCATCTAAATGGAATGAGAATCAGACAGTCCTTGCTGCAGCCATACATACCCCAGACAGGGATGCAGGTCCCCTGGAAGGTGCAGCGGCTGGGAGCTGGAGTTTAGGGATTGTGGAGCAATCCCAGGGGGAGGGCTGCTGTTGACTGTGAAGAGACAGATCGAGAGGATGTGAGGGAGGAGCTTGTGGTGGGAAATGCCGGTGGAAGAAAGCCAGGCTGTTATGGAAGCAAGGCGATACTGCTGAGTCATGCATAGGGGGTGGAGCCATCACCATAGCTCTCTCTCCCCACATGCCAGCATCCGCAGCTGAACAATAGAGAGGCTGGCCCATCAAACACCTGACGCGCTAACTACAGAGTAGGACCTCACCCAGGGTGCTCCTTTAAGTGACTGATGCGCTAACTACAGAGTAGGACCCCAGTCGGGGGGCCCCTCTATGTGCCTGATGGGGCGAACAACAGAGAAGGACCCCAGGCAAGGGAGCCCTCTAAGTGCCTGAACGGGTGGAGCTATGGAGAAAGACTGGCCAAAGAGGCCTTCTGATGGCCAGCTACAAGAGGCTCAAAAAAAGACTCTGATAGGGCCAGAACTCCTGTGGTGGAGGCAGTCCATGTCCCTGCACACTTGGCGCCACCAGGGTCCCTGCAAGTCAAGCATCTGTGCCACCTTCACGCTCAGCTCTCACTGGGGCAGAGCTGCCACAGGCAAAAAAGTCTTGTGTCTATGCACACAGGGTCACTTTGGTAGTGTCTGACTCTTTGCAACCCTGTAGACTGTGGCCTGCCAGGCTTCTCTGTCAGGGGGGTTCTCCAGACAAGAATACTGGAGCGTATTGGCCAATACTGGTTGCCTTACCCTTCTAGAGCACTGTATTTCCTGCTGCCCTAGCCGCCAACCCCCCTGAGTACCTGGTGCTGCCAGAACCCCTGCGACCCAAGCAGCTGCACCACCTTCACACTGGCCCTCACAGGGGCAGACCCAAGTCCTCCAGGGCAGCCTCAGGAGCAAACCCCAGTGGATGAGTCACACGCAGAGGTGGAAGTAAAACCACAGCTGAAACCCAGGGGCAGTGTGGCCAAGGAAGAAGACCCAAAACTTCCCCACCAGCTGTACAAGCTGCAGATTAAATCCACAAGATCAGCTAGGCCGACTCTGTGTCTATGGAATACATAACATGTCACTGAGAGCTCCCACGAAAGAAAACACACTAGTTCTTATAGCTGTGGACGTTGGAGGCAAGAACACACAGGAGTAGGACCAGATTAGAATCGGAGCTGCCCCCCACAGCAGGTCCAGAGATCAGCACAGTGTTGGAGGGCATCCTAGGGAGGTGAGGTGGACTGTGACTCCCGGTGACGGAAAGGACTCTGACAGCTGTGACTCAAGAAAAACATTTATTATTCTTATGTTTTGAATTGTTCTGTAGATTCGTTTGGACTTTTCCCCCCCTTCCCCACCCCACTCTGTTGTAGTTGTCGATTTTATTGGCACTATGAAATCTAATTAAGCTTATATTTTCTACTGTTGTTATAAACCTCTGCCTCTACATTGGGCTCTTGTAGTTCTGTGGAGCTTTCCTTTTACTTTTTTCTTCTCTCATTTTTTAATTTTAATTTTTAATATTTTAAACATATTATTATTTTTTCTACATTTATGCCTTTGTTTGCTTTTATGACTGTTCTTTCCCCCTTGCAGTTAGTCTTTAATGTATATAAATCTTCTTTACCTACCCCTGTTTAACTTTGCACTATGAAATCTAATTAAGCTTATATTTTCTACTGTTGTTATAAACCTCTGCCTCTACATTGGGCTCTTGTAGTTCTGTGGAGCTTTCCTTTTACTTTTTTCTTCTCTCATTTTTTAATTTTAATTTTTAATATTTTAAACATATTATTATTTTTTCTACATTTATGCCTTTGTTTGCTTTTAGACTGTTCTTTCCCCCTTGCAGTTATCTTTAATGTATATAAATCTTCTTTATTGCTTTATTCCCCAAACATATTTGTTAGCATTGCTTTATTCCCCAAGACACCTTGCTTTGGTTTTGTTTTCCAGTTTGTGCTTTAGTTGGTTTTGTTTTGGTAGATATAATTTTTGGTTTCCTTTGTTCACAGTCAATCTAGTGTACTTTATTTTTGTTGGGCTGTTTTGATTTTGCTTATGGTTGTATATTTGTACATGTATATTCAATCACACCTTTTATTGTTGTTATAAACCTCTGCCTCTACGTTCTTTTGCAGTTCTGTGGAGTTTTCCCCCCCCCCCTTTTTTCTTTCTTCTTTCATTTTTTTTCTTTTCTCTTTTATATAAAAATTTTAATTTTTTTAAACCTATTATATTTTTCTACATTTATTCCTTTGTTTGCCTTTCTTACTGTTCTTTTCCCCTTGCAATTAATCTTTAATGTATATAAATCTTCTTCATCTACCTCTATTTAACTTTGCATATCTATTCTTTCTTTCTTTTCTTTCTTTCCTTTCCTCTCAACATATTTGTTAGTTTTGTTTTCATTGTTTTAGTCCCCACTTAGCATCTTGCTCTAGTTTTGTTTTCCAGTTTGTGCTTTAGTTATTTTTGTTTTTAACTGGTAAATATAATTTTTTATTTCCTTTGTTCACTGTGTCAATCTACTGTATTTTTGTTGGACTGTTTTGACTTAGCTCATGGGTGTATATGTGTATATTCCATTATTTTAATTATTATTTTCCTGATTTTGTAACTGCCATTTGTCTGGGGTTCATCTTTGGTTTCTCGTTTTTGGATATTTGTTTTAATCTCACTTAATGCCCTAATAAACCACTTGTGGAGTCTTCATTCCTGACCAGAGATCAAGCCCTGAGCCTTTGCAGTGAGAGCACTGACTCCAAGACCCAGACTACCAGAGAACTAACCCTAGGGAGTATCAACTAGTGAGAACACATACAAAGGAAACCACTTGAATACAAGATCCAGCATCACCCAGCCACCAGCAGCATCCTGTGCAGGATGCCTCATCTAAACAACAAACAAAACAAAAATACAAACCCAATCATCAACAGACAGGATGACCACCTCACTCAGCCTTGCCCATCAGAGGAAGTCAAACAACAAACAAAAACTCAGCACAAATCTCACCCTATACGAAGCTTACACAAACCATTGGACCAAGCTTAAGAGGGCAGAAACCAAAAGAAAGAAAGAATTCAACCCTGAAGCCTGGGAAAAGGAGACCTTAAACATAATAAGTTAAAAAAAAAAAAAAAGAAAAGCCAGGGAAATACTACACAAATGAAGAAGCAAACTAGACACACAGAAGTCCAAACAAATGAAGAGGAAACAGGCAAACTCCCTGAGAAAGAATTCAGAATAATGATAGTAAAGATGATCAAAACCTTGAAAACAAAATGGAGTAAATGCAAGAATCAATTAACAAAGACCTAGAAGAATTAAAGAATAAATATACAGAGACAAACAACACAATTACTGAAATTAAAAAATACTCTAGAAGGAATCAATAGCAGAATATCTGAAGCAGAAGAACAAATCAATAAGCTGGAAGATAAAATGGTGGAAATAACTTCTGAAGAGCAGAATAAAGTAAAAAGAATGAAAATAACTGAGGATAGTCTCAGAGACCTCTGGAACAATATCAAACTCACCAACATCCGAATTATAGGGGGCCCCAGAAGAAGAAGAGAAAACAAAAGGGTATGAGAAAATTTTTGAAGAGATGATAGTTGAAAATTTCCCCAACATGGAAAAGGAAATAGTCCATCAAGTCCAAGAGGCACAGAGTCCCATACAGGATAAACCCAAGGAGAAACACGCCAAGACACATACTAATCAAACTAACAAAGACTAAACACAAAGAAAGAATATTAATAGCAGCAAGGGAGAAGCAACAAGTAGCATACAAGGGAAACCCCATACACTTAACAGCTGATCTTTCAGCAGAAACTCTGCAGGCCAGAAGGGAATGGCAGGATATATTTACAGTACTGAAAGGGAAAAATCTACAATCAAGATTAATGTACCTGGCAAGGATCTCATTCAAAATTGATGGAGAAATAAGAAGCTTTTCAGACAAGCAAAAGTTAAGAGAATTCAGTACCACCAAACCAGCTTTACAACAAATGTTAAAAGGACTTATATAGTCAAGAAATATAAGAGAACAAAAAAGATCTACAGAATCAACTCTAAACAATGAAGAAAATGGCAAAAGGAACATATATATCAATAATTACTTTAAATGTAACTAGATTAAATGCTCCAACCAAAGACACAGACTGGCTGAATGGATACAAAAACAAGAACCATATTCACGCTGTCTACAAGAAACCCACTTCAGAGTAGCAATCCTCATATCAGACAAAATAGACCTTAAAATAAAGAATATTACAAGAGATAAGGAAGGACACTACATAATGAGCAAAGGATCAATCCAAGAGGAAGACATAACAATTGTAAATATCTATGCACCCAACATAGGAGCACCTCAATACATAAGACAAACACTGACAGACATAAAAGGAGAAATTGACAGTAACACAATAATAGAAGAGACTTTAACATCCCACTCACATCAATGGACAGATCATCAAAACAGGAAATTAATAAGGAAACACAAGTCTTAAATGATACATTAGATGAGATGGATCTCATTGATATCTTCAGGACATTCCATCCAAATGCAGAAGAATACACTTTCTCAAGTGCACATGGAACATTCTCCAGGATAGACCACATCTTGGGTGACAAATCTATCCTCAGTAAATTTAATAAAACTGCAATTGTATCAAGCATCTTCTCCAACCACAATGCTATGAGACTAGATATCAATTACAAGAAAAAAACTGTAAGAAACACAAACACATGGAGATTAAACAACATGTTTCTAAATAACAAACAGGTTACTGAAGGAATCAAAAGGGAAATAAAAAAATTTCTAGAAACAAATGACAATGAAAACAAGACAACTCAAAACCTATGGGATGCAGCAAAAGCAGGTCTTAGAGGGACGTTTATAGCAATACAATCCCAGCTCAACAAACAAGAAAAACATCAAATAGACAACTTAACTTTACACATAAAACAACTGGAAAAAGAAGAAGAAAAACCCAAAATTAGTAGAAGGAAAGAAATCATAAAGATCTGAGCAGAAGTAAATGAAAAAAGAAAGAAACAATAGTAAGAATTACTAAAACTAAAAGCTGGTTCTATGAGAAGATAAGCAAAATTGACAAATCTTTAGCCAGATTCATCAAGAAAAGAGAGAGAAGAATCAAATCAACAAAATTAGATATGAAAAAGGAGAGGTTACAACAGACAATGCAGAAATACAACTGATTATAAAAGATTATTATGAACAACTATATAGCAATAAAATGGATAGCCTGGAAGAAATGGACAGATTCCTGGAAAAGTTCAATCTTCTAAGACAGAACCAGGAAGAAATAGAAATTATGTACAGCCTAATTATAAGCACTGAAATTGAAGCTGTGATCAAAAATCTCTGAAAAAGCAAAAGCCCAGGACCAGATGGCTTCACAGGAGAATTCTATCAAACATTTAGAGAAGAGCTAATGCCTATCCTTCTAAAACTCTTTCCAAGAATTGCAGAGGAAAGAACACTTCCAAACTCATTCTATGAGGCCACCGTCACCCTGATACCAACACCAACAAAGACAACACAAAAAAAGAAAAGTACAGGCCTATATCACTGATGAACATAGATGCAAAATCCTCAACAAAATTTTAGCAAACAGAATTCAGCAACACATCAAAAAGCTCATACATCATGATCAAGCTGGGTTTATTTCTGGAATGCAAGGATTCTTCAATAGACACAAATTAATCAATGTGATACAACATATTAACAAATTGAAAGATAAAAATCATATGATAATCTCAATAGATGCAGAAAAAGCCTTTGACAAAATTCAGCAGCCATTTATGATTAAGACTCTTCAAAAAATGGGCATAGAAGGAACCTACCTCAACATAGTAAAGGCCATATATGATAAGCCTACAGCAAACATTATTCTCAATGGTGACAAACTGAAAGCATTCCTCCGAAGATCAGGACCAAGACAAAGGTGTCCACTTTCACCACTGTTATTCAACATAGCTTTGGAAGTCCAAGTTACAACAATTAGAGAAGAAAAAGAAATAAGAGGAATCCTGACTGGAAAAGAAGAAGTAAAGCACTCACTGTTTGCACATGACATGATACTGTACATAGAAAACCCAAAAGATAGTATCAGAAAGTTACTAGAGCTAATCAGTGAATTTAGCAAAGTTGCAGGATACAGAATCAATACACAGAAATCACTTGCATTTCTATACACTAACAATGAAAAATCAGAATGAGAAATTAAGGAATCAATCCCACTCACCATTGCAACAAAAAGAATTAAATATCTAGGAATAAATTTACCTAAGGAGACAAAAGAACTGTACACGGAAAATTATAAGACACTAATGAAAGAGATCAAAGACAACATAAACAGATGGAGAGATAGTCCATGTTCCTGGGTAGGAAGAATCAATATTGTGAAAATGACTGTACTACCAAATGCAATCTACAGATTCAGTGCTACCCCTATCAAATTACCAATGGCATTTTTCACAGAACTAGAACAAAACATTTCACAATTCATGTGGAAACACAAAAGACACTGAATAGCCAAAGTAGTCTTGAGAAAGAGGAATGGAGCTGGAGGAATCCGCTTCCTGACTTCAGATTATACTACAGAGCTACAGTCATCAAGACAGTATGGTACTGGCACAAAAACAGAAATATAGATCAATGGAACAAGATAGAAAGCCCAGAAATAAACTCATGCACCTATGGGTACATTATTTTTGACAAAGGAGGCAAGAAAATACAATGGGGCAAAGACAGCTTCTTCAATAAATGGTGCTGGGAAAACTGGACAGCTACATGTAAAAGAATGAAATTGGAACACTTCTTAACACCATACACAAAGATAAACTCAAAATGGATTAAAGACCTAAATGTAAGACCAGAAACTATGAAAATCTTAGAGGAAAACATAGACAGAACACTCAATGACATAAATCAAAGCAAGATCATCTATGACCCACCTCCTAGAGTAACAGAATCAAAAACAAAAGTAAACAAGTGGGACCTGATTAAACTTAAAAGCTTCTGCACAGCAAAGGAAACTATAAGCAAGGTGAAAAGACAACCCTCAGAATGGGAGAAAATAATAGCAAATCAAACAACTGACAAAGGATTAATTTCCAAAATATACAAGCAGCTCATACAACACAATACCAGGAAAACAACCCAATCAAAAAGTGGGAAAAAGACCTAAACAGACATTTCTCCAAAGAAGACATACAGATGGCTAACAAACACATGAAAAGATGCTCAACATCGCTCATTATTAGAGAAATGCAAATCAAAACCACAATGAGATATCACCTCATACCAGTCAGAATGGCCATCATTAAAAAGTCTGCAAAGAATAAATACTGGAAAGAGTGTGGAGAAAAAGGAACACTCTTGCACTGTTGGTGGGAGTGTAAATTGATACAGCCACTATGGAAGATGGTATAGAGATTCCTTAAGAAACTAGGAATAAAATCACCATATGACTCAGCAATCCCACTCCTAGCCATATACCCAGAGGAAACCAAAATAGAAAAAGACACAAGTATCCCATTGTTCATTGCAGCACTACTTACAATAGCTAGAACATGGAAGCAACCTAGATGTCCATCGACAGATGAATGGATAAAGAAGTTGTTGTACATATACACAATGGGATATTACTCAGCCATAAAAAGGAACACATTTGAGTCAGTTCTGATGAGGTGGATGAACCTAGAACCTATTGTACAAAGTGAAGTGAGTCAGGAAAAGAAAGATAAATATCATATTCTAACACATATATATGGAATCTAGAAGAATGGTAGTGAAGAACTTATATCCAGGGCAGCAATGGAGAAACAGACATAGAGAATAGACTTATGGACATGGGGAGAGGGGAGCAGAGGGTGAGCTGTATGGGAAGAGTAACATGGAAACTTACATTACCATATGTAAAATAGATAGCCAACGGGAATTTGCTGTACGGCTCAGGAAACTCAAACAGGGGCTCTGTATCAACCTATAGGGGTGGGATGGGGAGGGAGATGGGAGGGAGATTCAAAAGGGAGGGGATATATGTATATCCATGGCTGATTCATGTTGAGGTTTGACAGAAAACGACAAAACTCTGTAAAGCAACTACCCTTCAATAAAAAGTAAATTAAAAAGAAAAAAAAAAAAAGAGTCCAAGGACAGATGTAACCTTTCTAGCTTTAAGAGTCCAAAGACAGAAGGTCAAAGCTCTCTTAACATGCTCCTAGGTCCCCTTTCCTTTCTGTAATTTATCTTCAAAGAGTACTAAAAAGCCGATGTTAGGATGAGGAGGTGTGTCACCACACACACACCAAAGACAGGGACATGGTTTACTGTACAGCAGCTCCTTTACTTTTCAGAAGCCTTTTATTCCCCTTTGCTAATAAATATTCGTGTGGTTCCCAGGGAGGAAAGTTTGATTTACAGCCAGCGCCCTGCCTCCTTAGCTGGTCTTGGCAGTCTCACAGCAAGCATATGGTAAAACTCAATAAATATTTGTTGAATTGAATTATCTTGGTGGTAAGGGAAATGAACTCTGTAGAGCTCCAAAAGCCACATTGGTTAGGAGGTATGTTTATATTTAATCAATTTAGAACCCTTGGGACTGGAAATATGATGGATAAAAATTGGCCACAGCAATCTCTTGTCATGTATTTCCCTCATTGTCTTTCTCCTGTTTATCTCCAGCCACATACACAAATCTTATAAAATAATGAAGATATTTCTAGGGGCTATGTGAAAACAATATAGTTGATTAGACATTGGTGGTCTTTTGGGGCTGATTCAATTGCTAACATACTATGTATATTATGGAGTATTAGACTGAGTGCTCATAGGGTTCTCACTATGACCGGTAATGGGGTTCAAAGAAATAAAAACCTAAGAAATCCGATTATACATTTTTTGCTCATTTACTTCCCTGTATTAGCCAATCACCTATGCTGAAATGATAACAGAATGGGGAAAGATAGGATGACCCATTGTTCTTTTTCTTTTCAGTTTCCTTACTCATCCATAATCATCTATAGCCTAAGGTAGAGAGTTGGTAGAATTAAAACAAGGAGGGAAATAAAAATAGTTGAGTTCATTTTGTGCACAATTTCCACTGTTCTATTAAGAATAAAATACAAATGCTTGTATGAGCTACAGAAATAGGAATTGTGCAATTTCAGTGATTCTATGTCTGAGCTAAGTGCTCTTTATTTGTGTTTTAAAACTGTCATTGCACCATAAAAGATAAACAGTAAAATTCATGCAAATAATTTCAATTTCAAATTTTTCTTTGCTAAGAACAAATTAAATAGCAAATAAACATCATGACAAAGTGGGAGAGAAGATATGGTAGAAAGGGACTTTGTCCTCTGGTTTTCAAACTACAGACCCCATATTTTCATCTTACACTGGGACTTTCCAATTATGTTGCTGACCCAGGTAACCAGGCTGGTGATGAGAATGTTCGTTGACTCAACAGACATTGAATGAGTTAGTGCCCAGACCTAAGGAGTTAGATGAGAGAGAGAAGGAGAACTGAGTCTATGAAGTAGAAAGCGAGAAACTGAACCTAGGGGGCACAAACAAGTGTCCTTAAGGTGAGACTCTGTCATAAGTTGGGGTGGCTGCTTCTGTTGCCCTTGGGAGACACTGAGGGAAGATTCGTATGGATGCTGCCTGGAGCAAGGCTCCATTTAGTGTTGGAATCTGTGCTGAGTCTTCTTGTTTGGAACTGGCATGAGAGACCACTTACCTAAATCGTCAGTGTCTGTCACTGATTGATTATTCTGGCTTCTATTCTACTCCTAGTATTGCCTGCCACCCCCCGGGTAGATATGTTTCAGATGTCTCCTAAATTAACTGGAGGTATCAAGGTATCAATATGGGCTATTGATCCATCTCATTCCTTCTAAACCCATCCTTACAAGGAGCTGATAGAATCAAGCTCTTAATAACATGCCTTTGAAAAAGGACAGGACCACGCTTCCTTTATTATTATTATTATTATTATTTTGGCCACATCACATGTGGGATCCTAGTTCCCTGACCAGGGATGGAACCCATGCCCCCTGCATTGGGAGTGCAGAGTCTTAACCACTGGACCATTGGGTTAAAGAGTCAGCCTCCTCTCTCTCTTAATCTCCTTGTGAGAAAGGCTGGGATCTGGGACCTGGGACACTTTGCTGCAGTGCCTGCACCTGGACAAATGTCTTCTGGTACAAGAAAATACAAGGAAATCATATGGGACTAACAATAGCTGTGTGCATGCCCCGTTGGGGTAAACTATAGATGACAAGATACAAAAAGACCAAAAACCCAATTGCCACAGCAAAAGCAGGGTACAGTGCCTGCCCCCTGCACATAATACCACCAAAGGGCTTGGCAAACCACCTAAACTACCCCTCCAGCCCAACCCATGGATCAGCCCGTATCCTCACCCATAAAAGGAACCAGCTCCCTGTGCCCCTCTCAGGGAACAAGCAAGGCAACCTGTTACTTATCTTTGTTCTCTCCTGCTGCAGCAGGGGCCCTACAGCTTTGCCAGAATTATCTGTCTGTCTCCTTGTCAATTTCTATTAATTAGGAAAGGTCAAGAACTGTGGTCAGTAATAGTCACGAGGTAAGATACTCTCGGGGCTTAGATACCATCCTTCTGTTGGAATGAAAGCAGCTGGTGACAACTACATGACCCCCTCTTAGACTGTGGTCGACAGTTTTGGAATCCTTGACTTCAGCAGCTTACTTATTGATAGAAAAAAAATTTAAGAAGTTGAGATGGAATTTGAGGCCTCACCAAATAAGCTGAATGTGTCTCCACTCTTATCAGTCCTATTTGATCATGGTTCTCCTAGAATATTTCTCTCCTCAGTGGCCCGTAGTGCCCAGAGTTGTTGAATCAGATGCAGGAACTTATATTGCCTTATATACTATTAAAGTTTGATCATTGCTAGTGGTGGACTATTTTTTATTTGCTCAACTGTTTTGTCCTATTAAAATAATTTTCAGTAATACTAAGAACTAAAATTTTTGGGGGACAGGATATATTGTTAGAAAAATGCTCCTATTTTTTCTTAGAAGGGTACTTGCTTGGTATAAGCACACTTGGCATTCGTTCTGCTTTCCTCACTTTTTCAAACTGGGTTAATCACAAAGTGAATCAAAAGACAATGACGCTGTACAAATGATGTCCCATGAGATAGTGAGAGGGTCAAAAGCTCTCAGCAAGCATTTCTAAAATTCCATTGCTTCATTCATTCATTTAGTCATATACTCAATATTTATTAAGGGCTTGCTGGGCAGTGAGGTGGAAGGTATTCAGACTCTATCAGAGCTTTATAATAGAGTGTGAATAACATTCCTATTGTTAACATTAGGGGAAGGACAAAGAGAACAGGGTCTACTGACTTATCCTGGTTGATCTGAATGCATGTTTATGAACTTATACGTGATCAAACTATTGGAACACCTTGAGAAAACATTATCCCACAAACCATGTATTCATAAAAAAAATGTGACCATCTTCAGCTCAAATTCTACTCTCTAGAGAAGTCTTCATTAACCAGATACTCCGATTTTAGATTAGATCTCCCTGTCATTCTCTCTCTTGCACTCTTGTTACTAAGCTTCATAGAAATTATGTAACTTTTAAATTATGTGTTTACTTATTTAATACCTCTTTCTTTTCCAAACTGCCAACTCCATGAAGGAAGAAACAGAATCTATTTTATTCACTATTTTCCTTTACTTCTCTCCCTCTGCATGCACTAGAATGAGAGTTCCCTAAATACAGGGGCTAGGATAATTTTCCTTAATATCCCCAGTTCCTGGTGGCCCTGGAAAAGCAAAGAGGTCATAATATCCAGGGCCCCTGGGTTTTAGGTGTGGAAGGGAGGTGTGGAGAGGTGCAGGCTTCAAGCGCAAGTAGAACGTGAAGTTAAAATATTGCTAAGAATTCAATGTCACTAATTATCAGAGAAATGCAAATCAAAACTGTACAATGAGGTATCACCTCACATTGGTCAGAATGGCCATCATCAAAAAATTTACAAACAATAAATGCTGAAGAGGCTCTGGAGAAAAGGGAACCCTCTAACACTGTTGGAGGAAAGATAAGTTGGTACAGCCACTAAGGAGAACAGTATGGAGGTTCCTCAAAAAATTAAAAATACAGCTACCATATGATCCAGCAATCCCACTCCTGGGCGTATATCCAGAGAAAACTATAATTCAAAAAGATAAATGCACCCCAATGTTCATTGCAGCACTATTTACAACACCAAGACATGGAAGCAACCTAAATGTCCATCAATAGAGGAATGGATAGAGAAGATGTGGTACATATACACAATGGGATACCACTCAGCCATAAGAAGAATGAAGTCATGCCATTTGCAGCATCATGGATGAACCGAGAGTTGTCACACAGTGCAGTAAGTCAGAAAGAGAAAGAGAAATATCATATAATACCTCTTTTATGTGGAATCTAAAAAAACTGGCACAAGTAAATCTATTTGCAAAATGGAGAGTCACAGATATGGAAAACAAACTTATGGTTACTCAGGGGAAAGAGGGCTGAATAAACTGGAGACTGGGACTGACAGATACGCACTGCTACATATAAAACAGAAATAAGGACCAACTGTATAGCACAGGGAACTCACTCAATGCCCTGTAATGACCCATATGGGAACAGAATCTACAAAAGAATTGGTTATATGTATATGTGTAACTGACTCACTGTGCTGTACTGCAGAAACTAATGCAGCGTTGTAAACCAACTATACTCCAATAAAAATTAATTTAAAAATACTGATAAGAAAACTCTGCCTCTGCGTACAGGACAATATGCCTCACTCTTTGCTGTAGTTCTGCCTCTGGTCCCCACTCTCACTGCTGCTTGGTAGTAATGTCCTTTCTCTTACAATAATTTTACTAATAATGATGAGAGTTTAAACTGATATTTATTTATAGTTTTTTAATAAGTATTTGTGCTGTGTGCTCACTCATGTACAACTCTTTGCGACCTCATGGACTGTAGCCTGCAAGGCTCCTGTGTCCATGGGATATTCCAGGCTAAAATACTGGAGTGTTGCCATTTCCTTCTCCAGAAGAGCCTCCTGATCCAGGGATCGAACCTGCGTCTCTTGCACTTCCTGCATTGGCAGGCAGATTCTTTACCACTAGCGCCACCTGGAAAGCCCAATTTATGTCAATTTATCAAATACTAAGTGCCAAATACTATTCTAAGCAGTTTACACTATTAATTAAATAACATGTTTGTGTTCCCTGGAGGCTGGAACTGTGTCAGAGTCTGACTTCCAGAAATCTGAAAGAGATTTCCTTGACCTGAAGGTTAAATGACTCCTAAGTCAGGAATGGACCATGACATTAGAAGCATCCAGTTGTCCCAAGCCTAGATGGAATCAACTGTGTTCCAGTTTCCAAGTAAGGTAGAAATGTGGGATGTGCATATGAGCTAGGCTTTATTCCTTTTTAACTCTAATTATTTGGAAGCAACAACCTGGGCATTGTAAGAATCACTCATCTCAGTTCAGCAAGAATAAATACCTCTATTGATTAACAATGTCTGCCACATATGTGGATGAGGAGGACAGTGGTCTCCTACTGAATTCACCAAAACTAGTAGTCCACGGGGTCCCGAAGAGTCGGACATGGCTGAGCGACTTCACTTTCACTTTTCACCTTCATGCACTGGAGAAGGAAATGGTAGCCCACTCCAGTGTTCTTGCCTGGAGAATCCCAGGGACAGGGGAGCCTGGTGGACTGCCGTCTATGGGGTCGCACAGAGTCGGACACAACTGAAGCGACTTAGCAGCAGCAGCACTTCTGCAGAGAAGACGAATTCTCCTTCCCAGCCACACAGCTGGAAAAGGGTGGAGTTCAAACCTTATCTACACAGAAGAGAGACGGTAACATCAAGACTTTCCTTCCCTTTTTCCAGAAAGTGAAAGTGAAGTCGTTTGGTCGTGTCCGACTCTTTGCGACCCCATGGACTGTAGCCTACCAGGCGACCCCATGGTCTGTAGCCTACCAGGCTCCTCCGTCCATGGGATTTTCCAGGCAAGAGTCGTGGAGTGGACTGCCATTTTCTTCTCCAGGGGATCTTCCCAACCCAGGGATCAAAACTGGGTCTCCGGCACTGCAGACAGAGCTTTACTGTGTGAGCTACCAGGGAAGCCTTGGTCAAAAATATGGTAACAGAGGTGGTATAAGAGAAATAGACGATGAAAAGATGAGCTCAAAAATGTGCAAGAGTTGAGAGTTGCTTTCTCTACAGCGACTCAGTATTTTAGCTTGCCACACATCCTTAGGAAAATTTTCCCTCAACTCTCTTTCCTCTGCTAGTCTGACCTCATATTCAATAATTCTATGATTGTTGCTGCTGCTGCTAAGTCACCTCAGTCGTGTCTGACTCTGTGCGACCCCATAGGTGGCAGCCCACCAGGCTCCCCCGTCCCTGGGATTCTCCAGGCAAGAACACTGGAGTGGGTTGCCATTTCCTTCTCCAGTGCATCAAAGTGAAAAGTGAAAGTGAAGTTGCTCAGTCGTGTCTGACTCTTAGCGACCTCATGGACCGCAGCCTACCAGGCTCCTCTGTCCATGGGATTTTCCAGGCAAGAGTACTGGAGTGGGGTGCCATTGCCTTCTCTGATGATTGTTGCTATTTAGTTGCAAAGGCATGTCCTACTCTTTTGCAACCCCATGGACTGTAGTCTGCCAGGCTCCTCTGTCCACAGGGATTCTCCAGGCAAGAATACTGGAGTGGGTTGCCATGCCCTCCTCCAGGGGATCTTCCCAACCCAGGGATCAAACCTGTGTCTCTTACATCTCTTGCACTGGCAGGCGGGTTCTTTACCACTGAGCCACCAGGAAAGCCCATTCTATGATACTACAGGATTTTTTTCTTTTTTGATACACACTTACTTCCTAGAACTAAGCATAGTTTGTAAGTATTTCAATTTAAGATCAGCTGAAAATTTTATATACCTCCCACTAGACTATGAGCGGACTGAGCTCCACGAAGGTTGAAACTCTGTTTGCATCAATCCTATTTTAAACCTTTGTCCTCATATGGAACCAGAGTCTTGGGAAAGGACACGGCTTCCTCCCTTCCCCAAACCCATATCAGGGCCACACTGCTATTGAAAATACTACATGAACAATAACTGCTCAGTAATGGTCTTATGGGGGAGGATGCATGGCATATTGTAATCAAGGAAACATCTGGATACATAATTGAAATGTAATTTAGGTTTTACATCAGGGATGTTTTGGTTTTCTGTTGGAAGAGATCCATGGTAATGGTATAATAAGTGTTTGCTGGGAATCAACCCACATGAATCTCCCTCTATTAGTGAAAGCCATATGGCCACCTCTCAAGCTTACCAATGCCTGGACATAAGAAATCCTCAAATGGTGCTAGCGTGCCTCTTTACCCTTTACCGTTTAGCTTCCCCTTGTGTTCATTTCTGCATATATCTTTTCCCCAGGTATAACCTATTACTTACAGACCCTGAGAGTGGAAAGCGGCCCCCAGGATCATTTAGTCCAGTGGTTTATAAATTATATTTTGAGGGTTCCCAGGGACTCATGTAGGACTATCCAGAGGATGAAGAGGTATATGGACTGACCTGTCCCCAATCCAAATTCCAACAGTGCCATTCTGGTCTGTTGAATTCAACTGGGATTGCCTATGAATGTGTCACTAAAAAACGTCCAGTGCTAAAAGAATGTTTGGAAATCAGTAAGCGTTCCAGCCCTGTCAGGAATCCTTTGGCCCTTATTAATTCCTGAATATTCAGGAATTAAGAGGAGAGGCACGCCTTTCCTGGGGCTGAGGAATCCAGGCATTTCCTTTGTTAGTTTCTCATTATGGTGATAGTATCCTCTTCTCTCTTTAATAGGGATCGCCTTGTGTTTTCTAAGTCTGGAATTTCAATCTTTATCTTTGCTGAGAATAACTACAGTATATATGCCCACGCCATGTTGATTAAAACACCTTTGCTCCATCAGAGCTTTGGTCCCCGTGTCTTTCTTTCTTTCTTTCTCTCTCTCTCTCTCTATCTCTCTATTTCTGGCTGATTCCCTGGAGCGCAGAAGCCGGCTGTGTAACCCAGGGAATATTAGCCTCTTTCCTTCTTTCACTCTCTCATCGTCGACTCTGGACCACCAGGTTCTGGTCAATAAAGGACCAACACAGCCCTTGTTTTACAGATGATGAAACAGCACCAGAGGGGGAAATCAGCTGATCAAAGCCACACAGAACACACAGTGAGACATAAACCCAACCCAGGCCTCCGGACTCCGAGGCAAGACACTTGGAGCTGTGCTTTCAAAATGTTCCGCCTCTGGCTTCGAACTCTTTCTCAGGAAAAGCAGCTTTTCTAGTGGATTTTTGTCTGAGGGACAGTACAGTCAGAAATTTCTGATTCTATTCATTTAGGATTAGATGCTTAGGTTGGCTGGATTCCTTAAGATACTACTGAATACAGAAATAATTGAGAAGTGCCTCTAGACATAAAAGGGCAGAAAGTATGGGCATAATTGAAGGTGAGTTTCAGTTCGGAAAAATGCATTACCACCCGGGGAAAGGATGTCTGAAATAGACTCTAAGTGGCCAAGAAAAATCCTGGGAAGCTGGCTGCAAGAATAGCATGAGAGTCCAGGGCAGAAAACCACATTTGTGTTTGTCATGGGATCCAGTCACAGAAAATAAACAGACTGTGTGGGATGGGGCACAATAAAACTTCAAGTCACAGCATACGGGGCAGACTGTCCCTCTGGTCCTTGGCAATACTCTTCTTAGAAAAAATGCTGTTCCATTTGTCAGCTCAGCAGCAGAAGGATGGAGATGAATTGGGGGACCTGAGCAGAGCGATGAATGAGGTGAATAATTGCCTTCTAGGGGAAAAGGTGAAAATGTATAATGCTTTTGAGGGACTATCATAATAGTTCCCTGTTACAATGCTAGAAACCAGGGACACCTAGTGGGGAGTGAAATTACTTGGATGCACAGAGATTTGGTGGAAAATGATTGCATATGGTTAAAAATATCAGAAAATAGGTTACACGAGGGCTAAAGTTTTACTAGAGACAATCAATTTATCAGCAAATTGAGTCACCATGCTAGACGTAGGAGCAGCTTCCTATAAAGTATAAGATATGTATCTTTTCTCATACCTTTCAGTTATGGGATGCCTCCAAGCAAACCATTGTCTTTTTTTCTCAAACAATATTTGTTCTCTCCTGAGTGCATCTGCTGTTTCTTTTGTCTAGATTAGTCCTTGTTTATCTCAGTTCCCTCCCTCTTGAGAGACTGGCTCCTTCTTCCTATTCAGGTCTCATGCTTCTGTGAAAATGTCACCTTCCCGTCTTTTAAAATGAGGCTTTGAGTGGTTGAGTAAGCTGACAAGTATCACACAGTGTCTCACTCTAAAACCCCCAAATTCCAGTCTCAAAGCTGGTTTACTCCATAAGAAATACATATTAATATTTCAATTAAAGAAAAAATAGTTTATTGATATCATAGGAGACAGAGACGTAAGACCTTCCCATCATAAGTCTAGGAAAGGTCAACCAAAGAGAAAGTGTACTGGAGACCACAAGTATTCATCTGAGGTATCCTGAAGAAAGCTTTATGGCAAAAATAGATGGAGCCCTGTGAGAGCCACCAGTTCACAGAATGCCAAATGGTTGGGCTTTCTATAAGTTTTACCAAACTAATTATAAATAGGACCTCTTAGAGCTAATCATCAGTTTCTGATATAATTTTCGGTACCAGGAAGTGGGTTAAGTATTAAATAATCATACACACAATCATACCCTATATTTATGATGCTATGTATATGCTATATATGATGCTAATATATTTTTATATATAGTATCATAACTATTTACATATCTATATATCCATCTAACTATCCACTTTATTTAAAGGAAATAGTTCATATGATTGTGTGGGAAACCTGAAATCTATCAGACTGGAAACTCAAGCAGGATTTCCATATTGCAGCTTTGAGACAGAACTTCTCTGGAAAATCTCCATTTTTGTTCTTAAGGCCTTTTAATTGATGGGATAAGGCCCATCTACATTATTGACAGCAATCTACTTCACTTAACATCAACTGGAAATGTTAAACACATCTGCAAAATGTCTTCAAAATACCATTTAGGCTAGTGGTGATTAAATAACTAGGTACCAGAGCCTACCCAGGTTGACACATAAGACTAACCATCATACGTGCTTGTTTCTATACTCTCTCCATTTCCTGCTTACTTCTCTTAACTTGTAAAAAGGAAAACCAAACGTGACAGTTCAGGAGTGACTTCATCAAGAATCTTAAGAATAGAATAGGAATTTCTTTCCATTTTCAATGCACATCATTATTTGGGGGATATTTTTTCAGTGGCAGCTCTTTTGGGAGCTGGTGTTGGTACTGGCTTTTTTTAATCTCTCATTCTCTCATGTATTCATGAGATGCCACCAGGCTCTAGGGGGGTTGAAAAGTCTTCATAAATCAGTGCTTTTGCAATGCTGGAAATGTTTTTAACCCATACTATTTAATATAGTAGCCACTAGCCACATGTGGCTATTGAACATTTGAAATATGCCTATTTATGACCGAGAAGCTGGATTTTCATTTCCATTTAACTTTAATTAATTTAGATTACATTCAAATGCCCAAATGAGATTACAGCATTAGGCAGTGTAATTCTAAATTACTGAGTTCTTTTTACTAAGATCTATGCATAAACTGGATTCTAATTTTTGCTCCAGAGAATGTCAGAGTTAGAAGGGGCTTCAGGGGTCATTTGGCCAATCTGCCTTTATAGATGGGGATACAGAAGTCAAACGAGTTGCTGGAGGTTAGAGCTTGTTAGCAGCAGTGCAGAACCCAGAGCTTGGATTGACTAAGTCTCAATCCAGTGTTTATTCCCTTCGTCTGCACTATGTCTCCATCTAATTAGACCATTTGATTTTCCACTTTCAATCTCCAGTCCATTTTGGCTATAATTAACAAATGCTTCTAAAAATGTAATTCAATCACACAAGTGGTTTCATAATGATTACATTTTGGAATGATTTGGCATTTTATCTTTTAGAAGCCAATTGGCTTATGACATATGTATCACCTTTGCACTGTTGCCAGTGGGATGTTCTCTCCAGCCATGTGTGACCCCTGTATGCTTTATTGAAGACAGAAACCATTCTATCTGCAGAGGACTTAGTCTTCAGTATTTTCTTTGGAGGAAAATGCTACTGGACCCACGACACAGTTTTTGACATGGACTTTCTTTGATAAATCTCTAAGTGATAGAAACAAACTTTTTTTTTTGTAGATTCTCCTAAATTTTTTTTCACTTGGCTACTGATTGACCTTCTTGTTCTACGAATCTTTCTTCATTCATTTCCACTGTGCAAAGTAGGCAGATTTACACTGATAATTACCTTTGCCTGCTGGACAACATCCTTGTTAAAATAAACTAGAAACTATATTGCATTGTACCAAAGTGGGGTGTCATATTGACTGCATTTAATGTATTATCCAAGTATAAAGGCCACAAAGCACTCAAAAAGTTTGCCTTCACTCTTTTTAGATAAAGTAAATAAAAAAAAATAACAGCAATCTGTAGTTGCATGAATGGACTCATGTCTTGGAATGTGCACTGGATTGGAGAAGCAGATGGACCATGTTTCTGGGATGAGATCGAGTGAATAATATCATTTTGAACATGCTTTGCCAACAAGAGATTTTCTGTCACCCATGATCAATTATTGAAGATGAAATTCTTATTCCAGCTAGAAACAAGGATTGTTATTTAAGGGAAGGAGGTGATACTATCTGTTGGTGCATAGTTTTATGATTTTGGGCCAGACTTCCAATCCACTATCTGTGATTGACACAACAATTTGAGTTCCTTCATTTCTGTGAGAGGTGAGTCATTGCTATCAGAGAACAA
The DNA here is from genome assembly GCF_019320065.1 of Cervus canadensis. Lineage (NCBI taxonomy): Eukaryota > Metazoa > Chordata > Mammalia > Artiodactyla > Cervidae > Cervus > Cervus canadensis. Next base: position 44,969,773 of record NC_057397.1, on the reverse strand, counting down.
AATTTAGACTGGATATTTGAGCCATAAGCTCAACTCCTCCAAATCTGCTCAGCTAAAAAAAAAAAGCAATACTTTAACACACACACACACACACACACAAAATCTATGGGATGAGATAAGTCATTACAAAATCAACTACAATTTAAAGACAGTGGTTTGGAGTTGAGATAGCTATTTTTAATTTGTTTTTATGTAATAGTCTCAAGAGTTATAGTAGTGCAGCAAAGCCAAGTCAATTCACATGACCTCTCCTTCACTCTCATCACCTCTGCCATTCCATCACTAACAGTTTCAGCTCAGTTCATTCCAGTTTAGTTCAGTCGCTCAGTCGTGTCCGACTCTTTGCAACCCCATGGACTGCAGCACACCAGGCCTCCCTGTTGATCACCAGGTCCCGGAGTTTAACCAAACTCAAGGCCATTGACTTGGTGATGCCATTCAACCATCTCATCCTTTGTCATCCCCTTCTCCTCCCACCCTCAATCTTTCCCAGCATCAGGGTGTTTTCAAATGAGTCAACTCTTCATATCAGGTGGTCAAAGTATTGGAGTTTCAGCTTCAACATCAGTCCTTCCAATGAATATTCAGGACTGATTTCCTTTAGAATGGACTGGTTGGATCTCCTTGTAGTCCAAGGGACTCTCAAGAGACTTCGCCAACACCACAGTTCAAAAGCATCAATTCTTCGGTGCTCAGTCTTCTTTATAGTCCAACTCTCATATCCATACATGACCACTGGAAAAACCATAGCCTTTACTAGACGGACCTTTGTTGGCAAAGTAATGCCTCTGCTTTTTAACATGCTGTCTAGGTTGGTCACAACTTTCCTTCCAAGGAGTAAGCGTCTTTTAATTTCATGACTGCAGTCACCATCTGCAGTGATTTTGGAGCCCCCCAAAATAAAGTCTGACACTGTTTCCACTGTTTCCCCATATATTTGCCATGAAGTGATGGTACCGGATGCCATGATCTTAGTTTTCTGAATGTTGAGGTTTTTTTTTTTTTTTTCAAGTTTCCTTACTTTTTTTTTTTCATTTATTTTTATTAGTTGGAGGCTAATTACTTTACAATATTGTAGTGGTTTTTGTCATACACTGACATGAATCAGCCATGGATTTACAAGTATTCCCCATCCTGATCCCCCCTCCCACCTCCCTCTCCACCCGATTCCTCTGGGTCTTCCCAGTGCACCAGGCCCAAGCAGTTTTTAAGCCAAATTTTTTCACTCTCCTCTTTCACTTTCATCAAGAGGCTCTTTAGTTCTTTTTCACTTTATGCCATAAGTGTGGTGTCATCTGCATACCTGAGATTATTGATATTTCTCCTGGCAATCTTGATTCCAGCTTGTGCTTCATCCAGCCCAGCATTTCTCATGATGTACTCTGCATGTAAGTTAAATAAGCACGGTGACAATATATAGCCCTGACGTACTCCTTTTCTAATTTGGAACCAGTCTGTCGTTCCATGTCCAGTTCTAACTGTTGCTTCCTGACCTGCATACAGATTTCTCCAGAGGCAGGTCAGGTGGTCTGGTATTCCCATCTCTTTCAGAATTTTCCACAGTTTATTGTGATCCACACAATCAAAGGCTTTGGCATAGTCAATGTTTTTCTGAAACTCTCTTGCTTTTTCGATGATCCAGTGGATGTTGGCAATTTGATCTCTGGTTCCTCTGCCTTTTCTCAAACCAGCTTGAACATCTGGAAGTTCACGGTTCACGTACTGTTGAAACCTGACTTGGAGAATTTAGAACATTACTTTACTAGCATGTGAGATGAGTGCAATTGTGTGGTAGTTTGGGCATTCTTTGGCATTGTCTTTCTTAGGGATTGGAACGAAAACTGACCTTTTCCAGGCCTGTCGCCACTGCTGAGTTTTCCAAATTTGCTGGCATGTTGAGTGCAGCACTTTCACAGCATCATCTTTCAGGATTTGAAATAGCTCAACTGGAATTCCATCACCTCCACTAGCTCTGCTCATAGTGATGCTTCCTAAGGCCCACTTGACTTCACATTCCAGGATGTCTGATTCTAGGTGAGTGATCACACCATTGTGATTATCTGGGTTGTGTATTTTTTGTATAGTTCTTCTGTGTGTTCTTGCCACCTCTTAATATCTTCTGGCTTCTGTTAGGTCCATACCATTTCTGTCCTTTATTGAGCCCATCTTTGCATGAAATTGTCCCTTGGTATCTCTAATTTTCTTGAAGAGACCTCTAGTCTTTCCCATTTTATTGTTTTCCTATATTTCTTTGCACTGATCCTTGCTATTCTTTGGAACTCTGCATTCAAATGGGTATATCTTTCCTTTTCTCCTTTGCATTTTGCTTCTCTTCTTTTCACAGCTATTTGTAAGGCCTCCTCAGACAGCCATTTTGCTTTTTTGCATTTCTTTTTCTTGCTCCCTGTCTCCTGTACAATGTCATGAACCTCCATCCATAGTTCATCAGGCACTCTGTCTATCAGATTTAGTCCCTTAATTCTATTTAAGTTTGCTCTGAAATAAATATTTAGTGATGTATAGGGTGCCTGACTTTTTAGGGCAAAAAGATTTAAGGGAGTTTATTGTTTAATATTTATCAGCATCATTTTATATTTGCATAATGTTTTATTTTGATGAGTAAAACTATCTTTCTCCCTAAACCACCGGTGTTCCACCGGGGCACCGGTGGAACAATGGAAACATTTAAAATAATCTTAGGCACTATGAATAAAATATAAACCACCTCCTAACAATATTTAATGTTTTAACTTTTATTTAAGTTAATGGGAGTTTTGCCTGAATAAGGACTGCTGGATGGGAAATCTATAAAGGAGACCAATATTTAAACAGGCTAATTAAAAAAAAATCAAATGCTCCCAGATGACAAGAATAAACAGAACGCCATTTACAGTGATATGTAACAATGGCCATGGCTGGTGTAATATATTACATGAAGCCTTTTCTTGTTTAATTTAGATAGAAACTCCAGAGATGCCTTCAAGGAGTGAATTGCTATTACTGCTTTAGCAAGGGACTGGACGATGCTCAAAGGAGGGGCCCTGCTGAATTGATGAATGGAGAATGACCCCTCCCCTCACTGTCTCATTAGATTCTCACAGCTATCCTAAAAAAGCTTAGAAAACCACCAATACCCCTCCTTTAGTGATGATGAAGCCAAAGTGAGGGTCAGGTAGGAAGCCTGCCTCAGTCATACAATTTCTTTGGGACAGAGGATTCCAAAAGCTGCTGAGAAAACTTGACACTGGATGGATAAGGTTGGACTTCTGATTTTTAGTACTGTTGACTTCATGCATGAAGATAAAACAATTGTCAAGATGTTGAGCTGCATTTTTAAGAGTTGAGCAACACAAGATTTAAAATGTCCTTATGGACTCCACTAACAAATTGAACATCAGTTGTTAAAAAAAACCCTATTTAGGGGCTGTTGGCTACTTCAAACCTACATTCCTGGTGTCAGTGTCACCACGTCATTTGATAATTCTCTCTATATCAGTGTCACTCTCGCAGGCCCTCTCCATGAGGTGGCAACTCTCTAATTTCATTAGAGTGGGGAAGGAATGATTCCCCAATGAAAATTAAGATATCGTTATCAGAAAAAGAAGGGAATAATGATGGGACAGGGAACAACTGCCCTCTAGAGGTAAGTTAAAACAATCTTCATTTTATAAATGAGAAAAACAAAACTCAGAGGGGTCAAATAGCCGGACTAAGAAAAAGACAGGTATGATCAGTAGAGACAAAGTCCTTAGTACTGAGCACCTGATCACTGAGGCCCTGATTCCTGAGGTTAAGAAAAAGTGTTTCATTCACCTTGGAAGAAAGCTATGATGAACCTAGACAGTGTATTAAAAAGCAGAGACATCACTTTGCCAACAAAGGTCCATATAGTCAAAGCTATGGTTTTTCCAGTAGTCATATATGGATGTGAGAGTTGGACTGAGCACTGATGAATTGATGTTTTTGAACTGCGGTGCTGGAGAAGACTCCTGAGAGTCCCTTGGACAGCAAGGATGTCAAACCAGTCAATCCTACAGGAAATCAGTCCTGAATATTCATTGGAAGGACTGATGCTGAAGCTCCAGTACTTTGGCCAGCTGATGTGAAAAGCTGACTCATTGGAAAAGACCCCGAGGCTGGGAAAGATTGAGGGCAAGAGGAGAAGTGGGTTACAGAGGATGAGATGGTTAGATGGCATCACCAACTCAATGGATGTGAGTTTGAGCAAACTGTGGGAGATAATGAAAGACAGGGAAGCCTGGCATGCTGCAGTCCATGGGGTCACAAAGAGTCAGATATGACTTAGTGAGTGGACAACAACAACACCTTTTAAATCCATGCACTGCACGTAGGAAAAAACAAGAGAAGTAACTAAGCAGATTTTATGAACATCCAGGAGTCTCAAATTTATTTTGGCTGAAAAGTTTTTTGTTCACCGTGTTTAATGAATGGCCTCTTACTTGACAATGCTGAAGCACTCATTTAAACTACAACATCTGTATTTACGTTTGCTGAAGACACACTGTTATTAAGTTGAAAAATTGCTATCTCTACAGTCTTGTGTGCTTTCAACTTTGTCTACCAAGGTAAAAAGTCCGTAACGAAAGCCTTAGTGCTATTAAGGACAAATACTGAGAATTCAAAGACATTCTTTTGAGGGGATAATCGAAGAAGAATTACCACCCTGGATATCATTCAGAAAACAGCTTCGTAGAAGAGCCACCTCAGCATCTATAGTGATTAAGATACTTAGAATTACCCTTTCTTTATTGACTTTTCCAAGCCCTCTCTGTTTATGAAAAAAATAAGCTGAAGTGCAAAGCATTTTGTTCACTTAAAGAATTTCTGAAAATTTTTTTGTCTCCATTACAGTTTCTGAGATATGTATACCTGGTAAGATTCATAGAATAAAAATATGTTGATTAAAACCCTCCTTGAGAGGATGACAGAAGACCTGGCTGCTGCTGATATCTGTGGTGGGCTCCAGAGAGAGGTGCTGAGACTTGTTCAAATTCTCTCCTCTCCTCTGAATTTTATAGGAATCCAGCAACATTCACTTAAAGAAAAGCCATCAAATAGGTGGAAACAGTAGTCTAACCATGAGCATTCTCTCATTGTTGCTCATTTAGGGTGACAGAGTTGAGGACTTCTTTCCAGTCCAATGGGTATACATGCCAAAAAAGATAATACAAGTAGGACCAATGACGTCAGGTTACCACATGTGCCTGTGCACCAGGGGGCAGAGCATGGTGACCCAGAGAATGACGTGATGCCCTCCAGTGTGGACAACGGATGTGTAGAGCAAGGATGTAGAAAAAGCTGGGAGTGAGGGAGCTTCAGGAGGTGACAAGACACCAGGACATGGACACGGCATGCAACAAAGTTTCCCCTCTTAGGGGGATAAAGTACACCAAGTCCCAGTGCTTCCAAGAGCATCAGAGAACTGGCTGAGAAGTGTGTGTTCTTGGCAAAGCTCGAAGTAAGTGATTATGGGGACTGATGTGGTATATGTGGTTCTATATTCAACTTTACACCCATTTCTGCAATTTTGCTTGACTATTTAAGGAATAATCATAATCACAAAGCTACATGTACATCCCCTTTTTGGAGCTTCACAATAGCCCTGGAAGATAAGATAGGCAGATCAGGGCAGGTAACACCGTCCTTACTGTACGAGGTAGGATGCTAAGGTCTGTTAATTGATGTTAACAGCTTAACTGATGTTAACTGATTCGCCAGCATTAACTGCAGACTAGTCCACGAAATGTAATCAGGAAATATAGCATAGCATAGCGATTAGCTGCTTAGACTCTGAAATCAAGTCTAGAGTCTAATTGCTTAGACATTACGTCCTGGTTCTCCCATAACTGTCATGTTTCCTTGGAAAGCCACCTCAGTCTGAGCCCCAGTTGTCTCAACTAAACAAGGAGTTATGATAAAACACATCTTCAGACCTGTTGGGGATAATAAAATTACATACATAATGCACTTAGCACAAAGTCTGGCACAAAGTGAGTATTTGGTAAGCATGGCTAGCTATTATTACTGTTGTTTTCAGGCAGGTTAGCAAGTTAGGAAAGTTAGGAAAGATAAGGAGTCAGTTATCGAAATGGTGTTCAAGTTAGGGTCTGGGATTTGGGAACAAAGGAGAAACCTAGTTATCAGAAGTCAGGCAAAATATAAGATCAGACTAAGGAGAAGGCCTCTGTTGCTTGCCTATTCAACATCTCTTCCCTCTTCTTTAAGTCACACTCCCCAAGTTTCTTTAGGGTCTTCCTCCTTCCAACTTCTTGGTGGCTGTGCTTCAGGGGGGCTGGACACTCCCCCAGACCCGACTACATAGAAACCACACTCTGGCTCTGATGATGGGTTTAGCCTTGCACAGGTGGACAAGACTGAGGGGAGTAAAAGGTGGGGGCAATGGAAGATGAGATGGTTGGATGGCATCATCAACTCAATGGACATGAGTTAGAGCAAATTATGGGAGACAGTGAAGGACAGGACAGTCTGGCGTGCTGTAGTCCACGGGGTCACAAAGAGTCAGACACGACTTATCAACTGAACAGCAGCAGGTGGATGAGGCTAACCCAATTATAGTGAGTCCTGAGACTTTCTTGTGAATGAGTAGAAAAAGAGGCCTTTCTCTCCCACTGGGGCTGCTGAGCAAGTACAACGTGGGTCTTGCCACCTGAGGGGATGCCTTCCTAATAGTGATGTCAACCTGGAGGAACACGAAGCTGATGGATGTAGGGAAACTGAGTCCCAGGTACGCAGTTTGAGGAATCTGGACAGCAAACCAGCTCTGCTCCTGGTTGAGGCTTCTTTTTCCTCTTTACAATTGGAGAGATTTTAATTCTCAGTTCCAAAATGTCTTTCTTGCATAACATCTGGAAATGTCCTAGATAATGAGGCTAACCTGTGCCCAGGTGGGTGAGAGGAAGGCTGTGGAAGTTAAGTGGTCAGCAGCAGCTGCCTTGGGTCTCTCTGTAAAGAGGGGGCAACTTTCTGTCCCCTCTATTCTAGTTATTGTCCTCCCCCATCCCTGCCAACCCCACTTCCAGAAAAATGTACCTGCTACTAAGCATTTGTGAAAGGAACAGTGTTCCTGGGTTAATTTATAAATGGCAAGTGCTTTTTATAAATGATTTCCTGAGGCAGAGTCACACCGAAAGAGTGTCTTGTGCCCAGACCTTGAGAGATGGGATTCTTAGAAAATGTTTAACTGTGGTTTCTGTCACTCTGTCTCACCAACTGTTAAGAACATTTTAATTAAGCTCTATTGTATGCATCCGTTCTCTGAATCAAGCCTTTTTTTTCATAGTTCAGTTCAGAACAATTAAATATTTCATTTGAAGTGCAATCCCCTGGTTCATCACGTTGACTTATTGGGAGATGAAAGTGTTGGAACAGAGGAAAAACTCCAAGAGACTCAGCCAAGTGTCATGATCTGGTCTGAGAGGCAGAAAGCTCAAGTTCTAATGTCAGCACTGCCTGAAAGGCTGGGGGCAACTCAGACTTCTTTTCCAGAGTAAAAATGAGAATGCTGAAATGGGTTTACTTCACTGAGCCTTGGCAGGGGGTATTAGGGAGACAGTGTCTTCAAAGCATAAAAAGAACTTGGGGAAAAAAATCTTCATGTTACTTAGGGGGTCAAGGATATATTCTGATGGATGCAATTATGTAAGCAAAATGTGTTATAATGGACTCACAAGCTATCACAGGGTGAACACTGGGGTGTGTCCCAGGAATGCTCCTGCGCTGCAAGTCCTTTATTCTTTCATCAGTTTTGATCACATGGAGTTCTACACAGTCAGCACCTTGTTTCACTGATTGCTGGATTGATTCATTAATTCACTGCTTATTTCCTGAGTGTTTAACGATTTATCTAGCACTGTGCATGCTAAGTTGCTTCAGTCATGTCTGAGTCGTTGTGACCCCATGGACTGTAACCTGCCAGGCTCCTCTGCCCATGGGGATTCTCCAGGCAAGAATGCTGGAGTAGGTTGCTATGCCCTTCTCCAGGGGATTTTCATAACCCAGGGATCGAACATCCATTTCTTGTTTTCTACATTGGTAGGCTGGTTCTTTACCACTAATGCCACCTGTGAGGCCCTTCAAGCAGCACTAGAGACACCCAAAGTGGGTCAGGAAAGCTTGGTCATTCCTTATTTCATTAACGCAACAAATATTTATTGAGCACCTGCTATGAGTCAAGCAATGGAGATATAAAGATATGAAGGATGGTGGTATCAATATCCCCTAGGAGTTTATCAGAAATACAGAATTTCAGGTACAACCTCAGACAATATTAACTCAGAATTTGTGTATTCACAAGATCTGCAGGCAGTCTGTGTGCCCATGATAATATGAAAAGTGCAGCATTAGGAAGGCATATGTCATAATGGAGTTTAGTGGGAAAAGAATGGACTAGTAGTCCAGAACCCTGGGAGCTAGTGGTTGCCAACTTTCTGCTCTGATGCTGGCTATAGAACTGAAGCCAAGTCACTTATCTATGTTATGACTCAATGCATTATCTTCAAAATGGAGATAATAATATCTGCCTTTCCTCTCTCTGGAACTATTGTGAAGATCAGATGAGAAACTAGTTGTAAACGTGTTAGTGCCACCCAAAAGAAAGGGATTGCTGTTGTATACAACATTGAATGTTTGGAGAAGTTTCTGTGTATTGTGCCTGGCTGCATTGGCAGGAACTGTGATTTGATTCTGATTTAACAATTGCCTGCATTATGATTCTCTGTTAAGGCATCCTTATCTCGTGGATTCAGAGATGTGAATGACGGGTTTGTTAAGGCGCCAACACGCTGTTAGATTTTAGTGCTTTTTAGCTATGCATTTATGGAGACAGTCCTGGTAGACGTTTTAGGTATTCAACTCATTTTAGTAAAACTTTTTAAGAACTTCACTACTGGGAAAAACTCTTGGGTAATGCAGGCTTGGTTCCACCTGCACCCACAAAAAGTTTATTTTAGGATGATGATATAATATACAAAATCATTAAAATTCATGGTACAATAATGTAGTTGCTCTGGGAGAAGGTCAGACAATAGGTGAGGACATTGGTAGAAGAATAAAAGCAAGGAGATTTGTAAAACCTGAAAATGAAAGATTAGAGAGACTATATTTTTCTCATTTGCTCCCTTAATAAGCTCTCAGCACAGCTGGGGCATAGGACATCCACAGGCAGTAGAGTAATTCATCCCTAGATCACTAGAAAGTGATGACCCAGCTCCAGGTGGGTACACACACCTTGTCTAATTCATCATCAAATTAGAGAATTCAGACACAAAGCACTTAAAAACAGGGGCTCTTTTCTTCCTCTATGTTTCATAAAGTTTCCCAGGGAAGTGCTATCACATTGCCTGTCTACAACTAGAAATCATTGTTAGGGGAAATTAAATTAAAATCTGGATGAGAAAAACAATGTCCATCTGACAAGGACTATCACGGAACCCCTGTATTCTGGGTACCTAACATGATTTTAGCCATGAAATTAAAAGATGCTTACTCCTTGGAAGGAAAGTTATGACCAACCTAGACAGCATATTAAAAAGCAGAAACATTACTTTGTCAACAAAAGTCCGTCTAGTCAAGGCTATATTTTTTCCAGTAGTCATGTATGGATGTGAGAGATGGACTTATAAAGAAAGCTGAGCACCGAAGAATTGATGATTTTGAACTGTGGAGTTGGAGAAGACTGTTGAGAGTCCCTTGGACTGCAAGGAGATCCAACCAGTCTATTCTAAAGATCAGTCCTGGGTGTTCACTGGAAGGACTGATGTTGAAGCTGAAACTCCAATACTTTGGCCACCTGATGTGAAGAGCTGACTCATTGGAAAAGACCCTGATGCTGGGAAAGACTGAGGGCAGGAGGAGAAGGGGATGACAGAGGATGAGATGGTTGGATGGCATCACCGACTCAATGGACACGAGTTTGGGTAGACTCCGGGAGCTGTGATGGACAGGGAGGCCTGGCGTGCTGTGGTTCATGGGGTCGCAAAGAGTTGGACAGGACTGAGCGACTGAACTGAACTGAACCCTCCCCCCTGGCCCTTCTTCTGAATTGCTAATCAGATTCCACAGCAGGGCACCAGAACCCAGGGGAGTATACTTGGTGGAGCAGCAAAGATCTGGTGATGATAGAATCTGGAAAATCAATCTGGAGGAATTAAGTATTATGACTGAACACTTAAGCTGTGGGGTAATCACTAGAGCGAATCCTCCCATCAAAGATTAAGCTGACCCCTGTCAGCCTGAAATCCCTGGCCCTCCTATTACACAGTATTTCATTTTTAAAAAGTGAATTAACTGGCTGTTTCCCGAGCCAGAGGCTCACGATTCTGACTTCAGCAGATTCTCAGCCACGTGAGCCCCTGAGACTGGGGTCTACTGAGAAAACAAGTAGGGACAGGGTGACGGAAAGCTATCCTTTTGTAGGTTATGCTTCCCTGGCCACGGAATATCCCATAGCTATACGAAAATGACCAAGTCAGTCCTCCAGAATGACTGCCAGGGAAGCATCAGAAATAAGAATGAGGACATTTGAATTACATTCTAGGCTGTATAAGATAATCACCATCTCTGTTTCTGTAAGTGGAACACCAGCAAGAGGGACTTCCCTAGCATTGCAGGCAAACTTGTAAAATAGCTACAGGTTACCTTTGCCAAGTATCACCCCTACTTTGCCCTCCCATCAGTCTTCTCTTCCAGTTCTCTTGGTTCCTTTTAGGGAACTTACTTCTTCCCTTGTGTACCCTTCACCCTGGATCCTTCTGGTCACACCCCCAGGTCTTTCAAGAGCCTTGTACTATTTTTAATAGCAGTATGTGTTCACAACATATGTATTCTTTCATGATTGTTGCTTTCCTTTGCTCCACAAGTAGGCATTGAACCCCTTCTAAGTGTTAGGCAGAAGACAACGTCCTTTCTCTCCCTGAGATTCTTTTTGGGCAAGGGAAACAGATGCCAAATGAATAAACAGATGAAATCTTTTCATTAGCAGCAAGTAGAAGGACAGTGATATGGCTACAGGACTGAAGATGGGATAAGGGTTGGGAGTCAGTTTCTAGAGTGTTGGGGAAATGCTCATTGAGGCTGTGGGAGATGAACTGAGAAGTAAGTGATGAGAAGGGGCCAGGCATCCTACAATTTGGAGAAAATCCTTCCACACAGGAATGGCAGGTGCAAAGCCCAGGACACTGCTCCCTGTCCTTACTGCTTTGTGGATTTTAGGCTCTCAAAGATTAATGTTGTGTTATTCTAGAAATGCTTAAGGAGGGTGGGATGAATTGGGAGAGTAGGATTGAGACATGTGTACATTACCATGTGTAAAATAGATTGTTGGTGGGAAGCTGCTACAAGGCACAGGGAACTCAGTTTGGTGCTCTGTGATGACCTAGATGGGGGTGGGGTGGGAGTGGCAAGGAAGAGGGTGGGGACAGAGGCCCAAGAGGGAGGGGGTATATGCATACATATAGCTGATCCATTTCATTGTACAGCAGAAACTAACACAACATTGTAAAGCAATTATAGTGAGAGTGAAAGTCACTCAGTTGTGTCCTACTCTTTGCGACCCTGTGGACTATACAGTCCATGGAATTCTCCAGGCCAGAATACTGGAGTGGGTAGCCTTTCCCTTCTCCAGGGGATCTTCCCAATCCAGGGATTGAACCTAGGTCTCCTGCACTGCAGGCGGATTCTTTACCAGCTGAGCCACAGGGGAAGCCTGTAAAGCAATTATATCCAATAAAAAAGGAATCACTCCCCCTCAAATAGAAATGCTTAAGATTCACAAAACAATGAAAAACAATTTTTTAGCTATCATCATGTTTGTCCTCCTAGAAGGGTTTTCCTTTGGAGAATTTCTCATTCATGTGAAACAGAAAGGTTCTTCTGAATAACACAAAACATAACAGTTAAAATAACAGCCAGCACATAGTGTTTTCTGTTTTCCAGACTCTATTCTGAACCCTTCATTCATATTGACTTATTCAGTCCTTGCACAACCATGTGTAGTGGGTAGCTGCTCAACATCATTTTATGAATGAAAAACATGGAGGCACTTATGTTAAATTCCAACACTTGTAAATTGGTGGATAACCTGGGAGCTCTGAATATGTAACATCACCTCCAAAGAGTTTCAGACATGCAGTCACATTCCAGAGGATAGGATTTATTAATAACTAAATTCATTTCTGCAGAATGTGCCAACGGCTTCCATTGTTTGGGAGGAGGATGCCTTATCAAGAAAATTTATTCTAGATAGAGAATGCTATAAAGCCACAGAGAGGTTTTTGACTTTTAATTATTAAACAGTGAAATAGAATTTCAGATGAATCCCTCAGATGTAATTTATATTGCAATGTTTTATATTGCTTTATGTACAGATGTCAGGAAAGATGGCTCTAAATGAATTTTATAAGATGAAAAGGAGAACCAGAGGTCTCAGCTTAGAGACGAAGACCCCTCTGGCTTTATCTCAGCAGGGAGCCACTAGCATATCAAGAACCACGATGATGAAATCTTCATTGAAACCTAAAAGGCCAGAGGAAGAAGGAATTTCAACCTAAATATTTGGCTTTTAAGGTAAAATTGCAAGTTAATGCTACCAGCGAGGTATCTCTCATTTTTCTCTTTTTATTACATTTGCCGTTTCCTTATGAACATGAACAAGAATTTATTTGCTGCTGCTGCTGCTAAATCACCTCAGTCGTGTCCGACTCTGTGCGAACCCATGGACGGCAGCCCACCAGGCTCTCCCGTCCCTGGGGTTCTCCAGGCAAGAACACTGGAGTGGGTTGCCATTTCCTTCTCCAATGCATGAAAGTGAAAAGTGAAAGTGAAGTTGCTCAGTCGTGTCTGACTTGTGGCGACCCCATGGACTGCAGCCTACCAGGCTCCTCCGTCCGTGGGATTCTCCAGGCAAGAGTACTGGAGTGGGTGCCATTGCCTTCTCCGATTCATTTTGCTAGAGATTACCAAATTGTGTCACTACTTTTATCCTACCTTTGTAAAGAATTTTAGCTCTTGCAAATTTAACTCAGAAACCTTCTGGGTCCAGATATTGTACCCCCCTCTCCCTTTTTTCTCTCTTTCTCTCACAAAAAAAAAAAACAAAAAAAAAAACCAAACCTTTCAAAACAACAGTTGCTCACAAATAGAGTAAAAGCAACTGCCCATCTGTTATTATTGGTCTTAGAAAACTATAAGTTGTCTTTATAATTTCTCTTCAACTTTTGACATACAACTCAAAACATATTTTCATAGACAGGTTATGTGGTTATTTCAAATACTGTCTAAAAGCTCTATAAAGAGATTTTATTAAATTCAAAGCACAGACAACTGATACTCTTAAAATAATTGCTGCCTTAGTGATTCAACATGTGAGCCCTGTCATTTATTACACTTTTAAGTGAACTAATCTAAATTAAAATCTTCTAAGATCAATAGCTCATTTTTTTAAACCTCAGAGCATTCTCAATGCATTACCAGACTGGATAAGTCATATTTCCAGAACTTGAAAGCCTACAGCAACCCTCAAACTAATGTAGATTTGGAGTGGTATTTCACTACACATTCCCCCTCTCTTTTTTGTGCAAACATATTAAAAGAGATCAGTCAACCAAAGTGTAAATGTCTCCAAACATATCCTGTTCATTCTCTATGCACACCTTCTCACTTGAAAGACATCATCATTTTCTTTTGATGTGTGAAACTATTTATCGACCTGGTCTTTTATTACCTGAACAACAATTTAAGTCATTCATCTTTTCACTGCTATTAGGCGATGATAAAATTCTGGTGAATTTATGTAGAGAAAATAGTGAAACAATTCAGCTAAAGTTGAAACTCACTCAGAGTTTGGAAATCAGGCAAGTACCTCTGAGGACCAAAGTCATGACAGGCCCAGTGGGGGAGTCAGAAATGGTAGAAGACAAGTATGGCCCTTCTCTTTGGTTTCCATGGCAAGTAATAATGAAGCCTTAATTTTAAAAGGACAGATCCAGTTTTGATCACCTTTATCAGTAAGAGTGTTCTGGAAAAGGTTCCAGGTAGGCTCTATTTACAAGCTAAGACACTTTATGCCAGTGAAACATTTGAGACCAACCCTGAGCTAGAATTCTTTGGGAGTCAGTTCACACTGCTCTTTTCCATCTTCATGATTTTTATTTATTTATTTATTTTTATTTTTGGCTGCATTGACGCACTTGGGATCTAGAGTGCCTGAGCTCAGTAGTTGTGTCGGGTAGGCTTAATTGCTCCACAGCATGTCAGTTCAGTTCAGTTCAGCTCAGCTGCTCAGTCCTGTCCAACTCTTTGCGACCCTATGAACTGCAGCACGCCAGGCCTCCCTGTCCATCACCAACTCCCAGAGTTTACTTAAACTCATGTCCATTGAGTCAGTGATGCCATCCAACCAGCTCATCCTCTGTCATCCCCTTCTCCTCCCACCTTCAATCTTTCCCAGCATCGGGGTCTTTTCCAATGAGTCAGTTCTTCATATCAAGTGGCCAAAGTATTGGAGTTTCAGCTTCAACATCAGTCTTTCCAATGAATATTCAGGGCTGATTTCCTTTAGGATGGACTGGTTGGATCTCCTTGCAGTCCAAGGGACTCTCATGAGTTTTCTCCAACACCACAGTTCAAAGCTATCAATTCTTCAGTTCTCAGCTTTCTTTATAGTCCAACTGTCATATCCATACATGACTACTGGAAAAACCAAAGCTTTGACTAGACAGACCTTTGTTGGCAAAGTAACGTATCTGCTTTTTAATATGCTGTCTAGGTTGGTCATAACTTTTCTTCAGCAGCATGTGGGATCTTATTGATACTTTCATAAACAGGGATCAGACCTGTGTCCTTAGTATTGCAAGGCAGATTCTTAACCACTGGACCACCAGGAAGTCCCTCATCTTCAGAATTTAGACTGAGTTTGCAAATAAGAAAGAAGACTACTGGCCAGTGTTAGGGTTTTGTCTGCTGAAGTAACTCTCTGCATTTGCAACTTTCACTTTAGTCAAAGAGGAAGCTAAGGGAAATGTGAGGAGAATATATTCTCTCAGGAATTGTTTTACCATCTTAACCTGACCACCCATTCAGCCCTTCTTCCTTCCTTTGTATTGCAACCTTCCCTGCTCCCCACTCTAATATCACATTATCTGGTCCTAAGTGAGGTCATTAAGCCTAAGTTTCATTCTGCATGGCTAACACCCCATTCTTAAGATGCTCTCAGGAGGCCTAGTGTCTTGAGAGGTGGGAGAAGCTACAGTACTAGGAAGGCATGGTGCTATATGAACGTAAAGTATCAGGTGTTTTTATAGCATTGTCTATGGTATGTGGGCTTTTACTAAAATGGAAAACAGGGTATCAGAATTGCATTTGCATTTGATGCTGCTTCATTGGGTGTTTATACTCATGCTAGTTACTTTTTAGTAACTAAGGCTTAGAAGCAGTGATAAGACTGGCTTTTGTGTGGCCTACATACTCTAATTGGTTTACAGTAGGGTCTTACTGTGGGGGAAATGAGATCAAGAGACCTATTTGCAGCTGCAAAGATTGGGCCCTGGCATCTTTAATAACAGGTAATATATCTTAGGAATTTGTAACAAAGGTCCATCTAGTCAAGGCTATGGTTTTTCCAGTGGTCATGTATGGATGTGAGAAATGGACTGTGAAGAAAGCTGAGAACTGAAAAATTGATGCTTTTGAACTGTGGTGTTGGAGAAGACTCTTGAGAGTCCCTTGACTGCAAGGAGATCCAACCAGTCCATCCTAAAGGAGATCAGTCCTGGGTGTTCATTGGAAGGACTGATGCTGAAGCTGAAACTCCAATACTTTGGCCACTTCATGCAGAGAGTTGACTCATTGGAAAAGACCCTGATGCTGGGAGGGATTGGGAGCAGGAGGAGAAGGGGATGACAGAGGATGAGATGGCTGGATGGCATCACCGACTTGATGGACATGAGTTTGAGTAAACTCTGGGAGTTGGTGATGGACAGGGAGGCCTGGCATGCTGCGATTCATGGGGTCTCAAAGAGTCTGACATGACTGACAGACTGAACTGAACTGAACTGAGGCAATATTCTAAATACTGTTCATATATTATCTCATTTAACAGTCACAACAATCCAATAAAAATTTGATTCTGTCATAATCACTGACCTTTTACAGCTACAGACTTTGATTATACCACTTGCCCAAAGTTACTTAGCTCATGCAGGGCAGAACTGGGATTCCAAGCCCGGTTTTCTGCTCCTGATTCATTCCCTTAACCACTGCCATACAGCCTTTCCTTGTCTGTATCATCGTAGCCTCCAACAGCTGGGCTCACCATCTCTGACTCTTCATCAGAGGTCTGATACCCACTAAAGGCCCCAGATGAACTCATAGTTGAGACAGGAAAATTTGAAGACTTTCATGCTCTCATTTAGTAGGACTTGGTATTAGGTTCTACACAACACTTGATCTCTATGTGCTTTCCTGAAGAGCTGTCTGATCATTCATGGAAGCCCAAGTCTCCCTTCTGACAAGTGTTGACCAAAGAGCCTTGCAGGGTCCTTGTGTCCTTAATGATGATCACAGTCTGCCTTTATTCCATAGAGGACTTCAGTCTCCATTCCCCTCCACAGAGCTCTGCTCCTCTGTACAGGAATCCTTGAGTCAGTTGCTCCCTAAATCATGACTGAGATTGCCAGGGTTTCTGACACTGTCCCGGGCGTTTGTCTCTACAGTCAGAACACACACTGCACAGCGTAGGAACTGCTGGACGTGGTCACCGCTGCCGCGTCAGCAGTGAGCATGTTGCTCGGCACAGAGTTGAATTGCAACAAACATTTGTCAAATGAATGAAAGAGAAGCTTTTGCATCTTCTGTCTCACCTTAGAGGGCAGGCTCAGGTCAGGCTCCATCTCCTCCACCTTCACTATTTACTCCTTGCCCCTGAATACTTAACCACCCTCTCCTGGGCTCAAGTTTTAATATGCGACAATAGAAATGATGAGCCAACTTTTAAGCTTTCCCATTTACTCAGATGACACAGAGACCAAAGGTCTAGTCCCCTGACCACCAGCCTTCACGTTTTGAAAATAAGGCTTCCTGATTTTATGCAATGAATAAACAGACATCAGAATGAGATGAATGATATTTATATAAACAGACCATCAATATTAAAATAACATGATGGAATCTTTAAATGTAAATTAATTAGAAACCTGAACTAATTTCATTATTAGCCACTGATACCTTGGGGACATGATCATACTTCTTGAAATACTGAAATAAAAGTTTATGGTATTTTTTGCATGTAAAGCATCATGAAAATTTCATAACATAGAGCAGCATTTGGTTTTCAAAATTATGCTTAAAGAAATCAGGTATTTTACTTCATCATGTTTAACAGATTGTTTGAGGTATGATTTATTACTTGTTTTATGTGTTCACTTCAAGGCTTTTTAGTACATTTACACAGATATGCAATATAGTCCCTTTCTATTTTAGAACTTAATGTTTCATTCTTAATATGCCTCACCTACAAGATAGTTGCTTATTTTAATTTCTCAAGTCACTTTGAGATGTAATAGTATAGACCACTGAATGGACACTGAAGATACTGGGAACTACCGATGAAGAAAATGAACAAAGAACCTACGTTGGGTCTTATTGGCCAGTAAACCTGTATACTGACTTGCTGTGGGGAAACCTCCCTTCTGTTTGTGCTTGAGAATCAAATGTTTGGTTAGTTGCAACTTGATAGGCTCTTGACAAGCAATGTCCAAAGCAGAGGCAAAGCTCGGGAAGCCAATGGATGGGCAGAATGATCCACTAATTCCCATGAACAAATCCTCCAAAAATGATGCGTTTTCAGGCCTTGAGACTCAGAGAGACCATTGTCAAAAGGTAGAAACTGTTTTTGGTGCTCAGTCCCCTGAGAGTAAAATATGGTATAAGGGGATGTAGTCTTTTACTGTAGGGAGAGGTGAGTAAAGGCGGTGCCAAGCCTCTGTGATAAGAACACTGTACAGTAAGCCCCCTGCAGATGAACCTTCAAGTTGCAAACTCTCACAGATGTGACTGTGCATCTGGTTCTAGCAAGGCAGCAGAACCTGCGCCATCAGCGTCAGGTATGGTGAGATCACACCGTGCCCTCCATCTCCTACTGCTGACCACACACTGTCCCCCACCTCCTCCCTCTCTTCCAGTCACTAACTCTTCTTGCTTGTTCACCTGATGCCAGCCCCTGTATGCCAGATGTTGTGCTATACTACTATACTTTTCAAGGTACTACTCTGTAAGATTTAAAAATGTTTTCTTTATTTTTTGTGTTTGTTTTTTATGTGTTATTTGGGTGAAAAGATCTTCATGACCCAGATAATCACAATGGTGTGATCACCTACCTAGAGCCAGACATCCTGGAATGTGAAGTCAAATGGGCCTTAGGGAGCATCACTGCAAACAAAGTTAGTGAAGGCGATGGGATTCCAGTTGAGCTATTTCAAATCCTAAAAGATGATGCTGTAAAAGTGCTGCACTCAATATGCCAGCAAATTTGGAAAACTCAGCAGTGGTCGCTTTTCCAGGACTGGAAAAGGTCAGTTTTCATTCCAATCCCAAAGAAAGGCAATGCCAAAGAATGCTCAAACTGCCGCACAATTGCACTCATCTCACACACTAGCAAAGTAATGCTCAAAATTCTCCAAGCCAGGCTTCAGCAGTACATGAACTGTAAATTTCCAGATGTTCAAGTAGGATTTAGAAAAGACAGAGGAACCATAGATCAAATTGCCAACATCCGTTGGATCATCCAAAAAGCAAAAGAGTTCCAGAAAAACATTCACTTTTGCTTTATTGACTATGCCAAAGCCTTTGACTGTGTGGATCACAACAAACAGTGGAAAATTCTTAAAGAGATGGGAATACCAGACCACCTAACCTGCCTCCTGAGAAATCTGTATGCCGGTCAAGAAGCAACAGTTAGAACTGGACATAAAACAACACACTGGTTCCAAATCGGGAAAAGAGTATGTCAAGGTTGTATATTGTCACCCTGCTTATTTACTTATATGCAGAGTGCATCATGTGAAATGCTGGGCTGGATGAAGCACAAGCTGGAATCAAGATTGCCAGGAGAAATATCAATAATCTCAGATATGCAGATGACACCACACTTATGGCAGAAAGTGAAGAAAAACTAAAGAGCCTCTTGATGAAAGTGAAAGAGGAGAGTGAAAAAAGTTGGCTCAGCATTCAGAAAACTAAGATCATGGCATCTGGTCCCATCACTTCATGGCAAATAGGTGGGGAAACAATGGAAACAGTGAGAGAGTTTATTTTTGGGGGTTTCAAAATCACTGCAGATGGTGACTGCAGTCATGAAATTAAAAGACACTTACTCCTTGGAAGAAAAGCTATGACCAACCTAGACAGCATACTAAAAAGCAGAGACATTACTTTGCCAACAAAGGTCCGTATAGTCAAAGCTATGGTTTTTCCAGTAGTCATGTATGGCTGTGAGAGTTGGACTATAAAGAAAGCTGAGTGCTAAAGAATTGATGCTTTTGAACTGTGGTGTTGGAGAAGACTCTTGAGAGTCCCTTGGACTACAAGGAGATCCAACCAGTCCATCATAAAGGAAATCAGCCCTGACTATTCATTGGAAGGACTGATGCTAAAGCTGAAACTCCAATACTTTGGCCACTTGATGTGAAGAGCTGACTCATTGGAAAAGACCCCGATGCTGGGAAAGATTGACGGTGGGAGGAGAAGGGCACAACAGAGGATGAGCTGGTTGGATGGCATCACTGACTCAATGGACATGAGTTTGAGTAAGTTCTAGGAGTTGGTGATGAACAGGGAGGCCTGGTGTGCTGCAGTCCATGGAGTTGTGAAGAGTTGGACAGGACTGAGAGACTGAACTGAACTGAACTGGGTGAAAAGTATTATAAACCTATTATAGTACAGTACTGTTTAGCTGATTGAGTTAGTTGGACTTACAAACATGCAGAACTCGTTGTATGTGGGGGACTTAACTGTATAAGTTAGAAGAGGCCAGGTAACGCTGCAGAAACAAACAAGCCGTGGATCTCAGATGCTCACAGCAGCAAAGATTGGTTTCTCCTTGTTTTACAAATCTAGTGCAGGTCAGTAGGAAAGCTCTGCTGATTCCTGTCATCTTTCAGACACCAGGCTGAGGCAGATTCAAGTTATACACAGGTTTTTATGGATGTCACAGCAGGGTAAACAGTACTGGGGGACCTCACACTGGCCTTTCAATATCTCAAACAGAAAGTAATTCATGTGACTTTCAACCTCAGCCCATTACACTGAATTATCATCCAGTCTCAAGGGGGCAGAGAAGTCTACCCATGTGTCCAGAAAGAGAGAATCAAATATCAGGAAATGACAGTAAACATCACCACATATATAGCACTATTTAATGAAATGAGAGGGGAAATATTGTAATACTAAAATTCTAGCATCAGAATTACATTCAGTAAGAAAATTCTTCTCATTTGGGAAAATACCTCGATAAGCATCTCAGCGTGAGGGCTGAGAGCTGACTAACCAGGCAACAGAAAATAATCCCTGGATTACTCCAAGTGTGATAAATTTAAGAATTTGGTATGATTCCATGAGGAAGAAGAGGAAAGAAAAAGAATAAAGAGATAGATGTCAGCAAGATGCAGAGACAGATGAGATGAGTAAAAGTTCATGGAAAACCTTAAACCCTTTAGTAAGATAACTGAAGTCATGAGAACAAGATGACTACGGTTCCAGTTTAGATTTTTCACATGGCTGCAATTTAACTTCCTTCATCTTTATCTTCAGTTTTCAATAAGTCTGCTACCTTCATCTATGCACTGTATGCACAGATTTCTTCTGTGAAAAAATGAAGGGGAGTTTCTTTTCTGGTTTAACACAGAAGCAGAACCTGAAGGCAGACATTCTCCCATTCTTCCTCATGTCCTTTCTGTTCCACAAAAAGTTGCCAAAATAAAGGGAAGATTATAGATTTCCATTGGCTATGGAATTTGGGGTTAAAGCCAGATCTTTCAAGGAGCCAGGACATTCCTGGTTGGTTATAACCACATAAACTCAGGATTTTATCAGGATAAAAAATGTGGGTATTTAAGAAAGCTTTTTGTTGCATTTATTGAGATTCTTGGATCTAGTCCCCAAATCTAGAAATGTAACTGGGTTTCACGGGTTATAGTTCTTTCTGTTTTACTTTTTCCATCCTCTTAAACTTTTCATTATTCTTCTCCACTTCACAAGAAGAGACACTACCCCAGATTTTCATGATTCTAATGTGGTCCAGTGGAGCAACCAGGAGTTTATGCCACCATTTTTTCATCATTACTTCTGGAGTCTTAGATAACAGGTATATTTTAGGAGTTTCTTTTCAGTTCAAAAAAATTCACCAAATGCTGGTGTAACTGGGTATGCACCTGGAAATTGGGTGCCATCAATGGGGTGGCTTTACGGAGTAACAACTTCTATCACCAATGGCTCCCAAAACTTGGGAAAACAGCTTGGCTAGGACACTTGGAAATGCAAAGTGCCCTGCATCAGATTTTGGCAGATAGCCATGCCCTCCTTTAATTTCAGCTGCAATTATAAGGATAATAAAATGGAAAAGCAAGTATTTGTGCAATGAATGGGAAAAGCCAATTAGTTTTGCACCAATGAGAAATAATGCAGAGTTCCTCATGTCTTATTATAAAATTAGCTCTTTCCACATATATTTTTAAGATGTGTATATACTGTCCAAATGTACTTAGAATTTAAATAGCACTGGTATAAAGTATATTCTGTATGTTCTTCATGATCTTTTCTTCCCTCCTTCTGTCTCCATCTTATCTAAAGAAAGTATAGATACATCTAAAATTTACCAGCTAGCAGTGCAATTTCAGGTTTTAATACAAGAATTGATGATTTTTAACTGTGGTGTTGGAGAAGGCTCTTGAGAGTCCTTTGGACTGCAAAGAGATCAAACCAGTCAATCCTAAAGGAAATCAGTCCTGAATATCATTGGAAGGACTGATGCTGAAGCTGAAACTCCAATACTTTGGTCACCTGATGAAGAACTGACTCATTAGAAAAAAACCCTGATGCTGGGAAAGATTGAAGGCAGGAGGAGAAGGGGGAGAGGATGAGATGGTTGGATGGCATCACTGACTCAATGGACATGAGTTTGAGCCAGCTCCGAGAGTTGGTGATGGACAGGGAAGCCTGGCATGCTGCAGTCCATGGGTTGCAAAGAGTTCAACACGAATGAGTGGCTGAACTGAACTGAACCCTTGCCAGCTCCAATTATTTTTTTTTAAGGCAGAAAAGTCCATTGTATTGTAGCTTTTTTCCATCCTAGTTGAAACTTGACAACTAGATTTGAAGGTACTTTGCGATGTTTTTTTCCTCTTTGATAAGGCATAATTGCCTATCTGATTACAGGCTGATTTTACATATGAAGAATTAATATGGATATCCTTTGTTTACTGAGCAATTACTATTAGCTTTATATGTGAAATTTGTTTATGATAAATAATTGAATTTAATCTTTATAACAGTCCTATGAGAAAAATTTTATTGTCCCCATTTTATAGATAAGAAAACAAGTTCATAAGGGTTATCATAGCCTGGCTAGTGAGTAGAGAGATACACAAGTCTACATGAGTTAAAAAGGTTTACTCTGGGATCGACATGTACACACTCTATATTTAAAATAGATAACCAACAAAGTCCTACCGTATAGCACAGAGAACTCTGCTCAATGTTATGTGGCAGCCTGGATGGGAGGGGAGTTTGGGGGAGGATGGATACACGTTTATGTACGGCTGAGTCCCTTTGCAGTTCACCTGAAACTATCACAATACTGTTAATTAGCTCTGCTGCTGCTGCTAAACGACCCCATAGACGGCAGCCCACTAGGCTCCCCAGTCCCTGGGATTCTCCAGGCAAGAACACTGGAGTGGGCTGCCATTTCCTTCTCCAATGCGTGAAAGTGAAAAGTGAAAGTGAAGTCGTTCAGTCATGTCCAACTCATAACCCCATGGACTGCAGCCTACCAGGCTCCTCTGTCCATGGGATTCTCCAGGCAAGAGTACTGGAGTGGCTTGCCATTGCCTTCTCCGGTTAATCAGCTCTACTCCAATATAAAATAAAAAGTTAAAAAAAAATAGCAGGCAAGCAGAGTTCCCAGAAATGGTATCATGTAAATTAATTTTAACTTCATCATCACATGAATAAAGAGATCCCTGGCAAAGAATCTGCCTGCAATGAAGACTCAGCTTTGATCCCTGGATCAGGAAGATCCCTTGGAGAAGGGAATGGCTACCCACTGCAGTATTCTTGCCTGGAGAATTCCATGGACAGAGGAACCTGATGGGCTACACTCCATGGGGTCACAAAGAGTCAAACACGAATGAGCGACTAACATATTACTTTCAACACTTAAAAAAAAAAAAAAGGTTTACTCTGAATCACAAGTAATTACAGTACTCTGAATGTAATTCTTACTAGTATCTTTCATTCATCCATCCAGCCATTCATGCAATCATTTATTTTTTCACTCATTGATTTCTAAAAAATCTTATTATTTACCCACTCTCCCACGATATACCAGGTACCGTGTACCAAGAATAGGGGATACAACAGTGTGAAACAGCAAAGTCCCTGATTCCCCAAGAGCGTACATTTCCTGTAGCAGTAGATGGGAACTGAAATAGAAAACAAAGAGGGTAACCCGGACAGTGAGAAGAGCTCTGAAAGGAATGAAGAGTGCACTGTGAAGCAGGGAGGTTAGATGTGGCTGAGACCCCACTGCTTTTCACGGGAGGTCTGAGAAGGGCTCTCTGGAGAGGGGCTGACTGAGCTGAGACCCTCAGGATGAGAAGGCAGCATCCACGTGCATGGCCAGAAGGAGGAGTGTTCCAGAAGAGCAGGCAGGGTTGGGGAGCTGTCTAGGAGGGCCAATTCCAGGCAATGGAAGCTTATTCTTATGAGTGCCCATTTAAAGATCCAGATAACTAGTTCAATGGAAATTATCCATAATCAATTCTATACCATGCTCTTTCCTAGAAGACAGGTCACTGAATGTGTCCTCTAGTTTTGTTGATTAAATTAAGACCACCATTACATCTTCAGGTGTTCAGTTTAGATAACTCTCAAGCCTATTTACTGTATGTACCACATTTATTTTTGAGATCTAAGAGAAACGAGCCTCATGTGGGAGTTCTTAGGGGAAAATAATGGGCAAGTCACACATCTAATTAGTTTTTTCACATTATTTAATGTCTTAGTTACTTTTTTTTGGTAGCCTTCCCATTTCCTCTCATCTACTGAATAATAAGTTGCTGAGTGTTTGTAAACACTGTGATGAAGAGTAATAACTGAAATTCTCCATAAAAGAGATCTGCAATGTAGAGTGACAGGATAATTTTGCCCTCAGGGTGTTGGAAGAGATACTGTATCTTGTGCACTGTCATTACTTCCACAATTAGAGGAAGCCAGACAAGATTCACCTTCTTGTGACATTTCCCTGAAAGACAGGAAAATATTTGGATTCATATGACAAAAAATAAATGTTTCATTTTAAATTGTCTAACTCTTTCAGAACAATGTTATAAGCATCAGTGTCTATCACTTCAGGCTCTAGAGAGAGATTTTCTTTTCAGAGCTGTGAGCAACTGTAAGATAATGCATGATGTGTGGTATTATTTTTGACTGACAGAGCCAGATCTGATAATCCAAGAGGCTAAGATAAGAGTTGCTAATTTTTAATGTTGGTGTACAAAATGACTGGGGATGGTGATATTCACTTTAATATTCACTCTGTTCAGGTTTTGTGGAGGAGTATTTTATATATATATATATATATATAGTTAGTTAGTTAGTAAAGTCTAATGATATATATGTATATATATAGTAAAGTCTCTCTGTTGTGTCTGACTTTTTGAAACCCATGGACTGTAGCCTGCCAGGCTCCTTTGCCTATAGGATTCTCCAGGCAAGAATATTGGACTGGGTCGCCATCCCCTTCTCCAGGGAATCTTCCTGCCCAGGGATCTAACCCGTATCTCTTACATCTCCTGCATTGGCAGGTAGGCTCTTTACCACTAGCACCATCTGGGAAGCCCATGATATATATATACATACATATATATATATATATATTTTTTTAAGTATAAATATGTCCTGGGATCTGTTTGCTGGTTTGTAATGACTATGGTATGTCACTGAGTACTGGACCAAATGGATTGCTTTTTTAAAAAAACTTTTCTGATGTGCACTGTTTTAAAAGTCTTTATTGAATTTGCTACAATATTGCTTTGGTTTTGTGTTTTGTTTTTTTGGCTGATAGGCATTGGGATCTTAGTTCCCCAATCAGGGATCAAACACACATCCCCTGCATTGGAAAGGGAAGTCTCAACCACTGGACTGCCAGGGAAGACTTTGGATTGCTTTTCAAAGGCAGTTCTCCCCTAGATTATAAATTCTTAGAAAGCAGGAACCATGTCTGTCCAATTCACTAGAGCTTAGGATGAGCTTGGGGCTTAGCCGTTAGCAGCAGAAGTTTCATCAAGGCTTGGGAGGAAGAGGAGGATGAGATGAATGTCAACTGTTGGACTGAACAAAGAACTGAGTTGTCTCTGGGGGGCTTCTGGCTGTCTTCTTTTACTCTTCTCCTAATGAAGAGCAACTGCTGTGAACTTTAGCCTGTTCACTTTGCTTGTAAACAAGACATGAGGTGGGACGCGGAACTGGACCTGCTGGCTCGTGGAGGTTGTGGGACAGCAGCCACAACCATCAGATTGTCTTGGTCCAGTAGGGACAGGACAGGCCTGGGAGTCTCCCAGCAAGAGCAAAAGGAAAGACAATAGCTTTATTATTGATGTAACCTTAGGATTCACCAGATAGCAATCTCATAAAAATCGGGTGAATTTGGTTTAGAAAGTGTGTGTAGGACTTCCCTGGCAGTCCAGTAGATAAGAATCCACCTGCCGATGCAGGGGACATGGGTTTGATCCCTAGCCCAGGAAGATCACACATGCAGCAGGAAAACTAAGCCCCTGAATTGCAACTACTGAAGCCCGTGAGCCCTAGAGCCCTTGTTCCACAACAGCAGAAGCCACTGCTATGAGAAGCCGGGCACCACACCGAGAGAGTAGCCCCCACTCACTGCAACTAGAGGAAGTCCAGGTGAGGCAATGAAGACCCAGTGCAGCCAAAAATAAGTAAATAAATACATACATACAAATATTAATTTTAAAAATTTAAAAATAAAAAGGTGTGTGTGAAAGAATTTTTAGGTCAGTAAAACTGTATATGTTACTATAATAGTGGACACATCCCATTATACATCTCTACAAATCCATAGAAAGCACAACACCAAGAGTAAGCCCTAATGGAAACACTTCAGGTATAAAACAGATGTACCACTCTGGGAGGGATGTTGAGAATGGGGGAGGCTTCTCATGTGTGGGGCAGGGGTATACGAGAAATCTGCACCTTCCACTCAATTTCTCTGTGAACCTAAAACTGTTGTAGAAAAGAAAAAAAAAGTGAAGTGAAAGTGTTAGTCGCTCAGTCATGTCCGACTCTTTGTGACCCTGAGGACTGTAGCCTGCCAGGCTCCTCTGTCCTTGGAATTCTCCAGTCAAGAATACTGGAGTGGGTAGCCATTTCCTTCTCTAGGGGATCTTCCTGAACCAAGGATTGAACCCAGGTCTGCATTGCAGGCAGATTCTTTACCATCTGAGACATTAAAGAAAAGAAAGTTTATTAATAATTAAGAAATGACATGTAAATAATCAACTGCTGACAAGCTTATGTCATTCCTCAAATACACATTAATTTGGACTGCAAAAAAAGTTTGTGTATGTGTGCCCATAAATGCACAAAAAATTCCATGAAGATATTCAGAATATTCTTAAACTTGGTTTATTCCCTCCTTCTTAGCCTAGGATGTTAGGTAGGAGGATTTAACATCCATTATCAATCTTCATGAATTTTAAAGATGTTTTGCTGTGTATATATATTAAAGTTAAAATATGTTAAAATTTTTATATAGGTGGTTATTAACTTCTGGTATGTTTTATTGCTTTTATCCATAAATGACTTCTCAATATTTAATGTATTTAACAATATTAAAAACTTTGGAAGTGTTTTGTTATCTCTGAAGGAAGAAGGGGATTATTTTTACTCAGAAGAGTCTTCTGAAGTGGCTTAGTACTATCATTCAACATTTTCTGGCTAGGAAATTGGGGTAGAAAGGAGCAAATGTATTCACTGACACATAGAAAATTTGCAAAAAGGATAGGATGAGAACTTGCCGCAGCCAAATTTACAAACTGGGTGCATTCAGCACAACAATATGGTCAGTGTAGCAGTGAAATCAGTTAAAACTGGGTGGCAGGGCTGGATGCAGGTGTCAAATAAGCTAGCCCTGAAGGGCAATATCTTCTCAGAAGAGGGTAATGCAGGTGAGTATATCTTACTGTCTAAGCCAATAGGTAGAAATTAAATTGCATCTTCAAAGCAAACAGTTTGAATTAGTAGGAAATGACCAAGTGAGTTACAGTGGGATGCCCGAGGCCTGTAATCTGATCAGCCGATATAGGAAAGAGTATATTTAGGCAGACAATGACTCCACTGTGTTCAAATATGAGAACTAACCAGTACACCTCACTTTAGTTGGGGGGGCCTGGTCTTTATTAAAAAGGAGAAATGACTATTTCATATTGTTGTTTAGTCGCTGAGTTGTATCTGACTCTTTTGCGACCCCCGTGGACTGTAGCACACCAGGCAAACCAAACAAAAACAAGCATATCAATACAGAGAACAGAGTTTTGGTTACTAGAAAGAAAATGGGGTCAGGGAAGGACAGAATGGGTAGAGTGGAATCAACTATATAGTGCAGAATGAAAGCTAAATATGGGACGATAAGCATGCTATAGGATATGCAGAAATAAAAATATAATATTAGGGGTTTCCTTGATGGCTCAGTGGTAAAGAATCTCCCTGCTAATGCAGGGGACACAGGTTTGATCCCTTGTCCAGGAAGATCCCACATGCTGTGGAGCAACTGAGTCCCTGCCCCACACCAGCAGAGCCAGTGCTCTAAGGGCAGGGAGCCGCAACTACTGAGTCCATGTGCTGCAGCTACTGAAGCCCTGGCGCCCGACAGCTCATGCTCTGCAACAAGAGAAGCCACCACAATGAGAAACTCATGCACCACCACTAGAGAGTAGCCCCTGCTCACCGCAACTAGAGAAATGCTCATGCAACAACAAAGACCCAGCACAGCTAGAATTAGTATTAACGAAATAATATTAAAAAATACAGTATTGTACACATGAAACTTATATAATGCTTAAACCAATGTCACCTCAATAAAAAATAAATTAAAAAAGAACTATTCCCCATTTGCTGACAGCAGCATCCATAACAATGACGATTCTAAGAAGTGATGGAGAGTTAGTACTCATTGGGACATTACATTAATCATAGAAGACATTTCTCCTTCTGTTTCCTTCAGTAGAAAATGGCCAAGGGGCATCTGAGTTTACTATTTACCAGCTCGCTTGGAAACTAACTTGTGACTAGGAAATGCAGGTTATGACAAATTCCATTCTAACCAACTTCTATCAAAAATTCTTCAGACTGTTTTGCCATATTGACTTTTGTTGCATACATAAAGCTTAAACTATAGAAGAACATTAATTGCCATTGTCTTTGCCTTGGGTATCATTTCTGTAGCAGTTTAATCTGAATGTTTATAAAGTTTAAAATGAAATGCTTATTCAGTGAATGACGAATTATCACAATTTTGGTGCAAACTCAGAGAAAAATCTTAGTTTTAGATTCTGAAGGCTAAAGGAGAATATTATCTTAGGCACATAAAAATCTGCTGCCAAAGACAATATTTTTCAATGATGTGCTATTTGTTAGCTTGTTATAATTATATATTTTTTCTTCTTTTTCAGAGTTAGCTGACTGTGAAGGAAATGGAAATTCCCATCGTTTCTCACTGACAATATCTGGGTGAATGAATAGTGAGTCTTGGGGTGCAAAAGGTAATAGGATGCCTCACTTGCTGTACTGGATGCAAAGTGAAAGGACTCCTACCCTGGCGATGGTGGTGAGCTTTGCTACAATTGGATTAGAAACATTTAAAAATGTGGATTCACTGCATGCAAATTCACTAATATGAAAAGAAGAGATGAGTTAGCTGAGATGTCCTGTAGTTGCGCTTCCAAGCAGAAAACCCAGCTGCTGTCCCCTGATGCACTTTGAGTTTGACGTAAAAAGCGATGGCTCAGTCTTTCAGGGGAAAGCTTTGAGGAGGCTTTTGTTTTGTCTCCTGGACTATCTCCTGAGAGGCAGGCTTGTCAGCCTTGAGTGAAATAAATCCAGGCTTCACGATTTGGAGGAGAAGATGAGCTATGCTTTTGCTCTCTTGGCATTAATCTGGGGACTTGCTGTGAAAATCCTTCTCCTAGGACAAATTATCAGCCCCTCAAGACTTCACTAACGGAAAGTAAACTGTACTCATGAAAATTAAATGGAGACATTCTGGATAATCAAAGAGGGCTCTCTTTCTTCTCCCTCTCTTTTTTTAAGATTCAGGAATTCAGTGCTTTGGTTTTCAGTGATGATCTGTGCATTTATAGATCAAGGAGCTGGAATATTAGGAAGCATGCTTTTGTTTGCCTTTCTTATTCCAACACCTTAAAATCACGGCTTAGGTCCTTGGGGCCTTCTCTTGCTTGCCAATACAAATAAAATAAAGACGAGAGACATGCACTGTGATGAGAATATGAAGCCAGTAGAAAACCACCCCAGAGTTTGCAAGACACAATCATATGTGACTTGGGAGATGTGTTTAATGGTTAACTAGTATAAGTTGCAGAAGACTTGGAAGCATGAGACATGTAGACTAATCAATAAAATATACACTTCGTAAACATTAAACCACCTAGCCTCAATATTTCTCCCCACTAAAACACTGCTTGTTTATTTTTGTATCATTTATTTGCATCTATTACACTTAAAAAATATTTCTTTTATTGTTTTAGTATCAATATTTTATCAAGCCTTTTTTTCCTCAACAAATACAAGTTGCATTTGCACTGGAACATTGCTACAGCTCATCTCTTTAAAAATAAAAATGCCCGACCCCCTCCCCTGCCCAAGGAATTATATAGTCCCAATTCATCAAGAAAAAAAATAAAACTCAGATGGCTTTCGGTACATTTTCAAGTAAAGTATGAAATATTGGCAGATGCTTTTTATACATGTTCACTTTAGAGTAAAATGAAATTTTCATAATGTTCTTTAAAATACAATCCAATTAAATTTCCAGTGTGTTTACAAGCTCTTGGATGGAACTTTTGAAAAACTCACACTGTAGTAATAACCATAAAACCACCTTGCTAAGAAAATGCTACCCAACTTAGAAATAATACCTTCATAGTCTGTGTGGGAATGCATAAGTCCAGAATCTTTAGTAGGTGATTATATTGATGGAGTCTGCATTTTCTCTCCTATTGTGTCCTCTTTATTGAGGACACATCCTGAATGGCACTCTACTACCACATGGGACGGGTAGGCCAGGCACAAACCTCTTATTTGAGAAAGTTCATGCTTGAGAATTTGAGGCATCTACTCAGAGTCATCCAGCTAATGGCAGGTTCAAGTTCCCAGGTCTTTTCCCCAGAAACCTCTACTTCCATTCCTTGAGTTATTCTTGGCCTCTACTAAGACTGGGGTCAATTTCTACTGGACAGCCAAGGTATTATGATTAGACATGGCCAATTACATAGCAGCTCACATCTAGATAAAATTGGTTACATGGCAGATACTACATGGAGTACTGTTATACACAGTATCTCTTTTACTCTTCATAAGAACTCTGTAAGATAGATTCTAAATAATGTCCTCATTTTACAGATGAGAAATTGAAAACCACAGAGGTCAGAAAACTTGTTCAAGGAAAGAAGAAAAGGGTCAAACCAGAAACTGAAACTAAGTCTGTCTGTACTTTTGAATAGACAGAGGGGCCTGGAGGGCTACAGTCCATGGGGTCGCAAAGAGTCAGACACGACTGAACCGACTTAGCACGCATACATTTGAAAGTCCATACATTAAACCAATCTGATGCATGAATCCCCAAAACATTATGTTGAGAGAAGGAAACCATATACAAAATATTGCACACTGTCAAGACCATATGATTCCATTTTTATGAAGTTCAAAAACAGGTGGAACTAATCAATGGTGACAGAAATCAAAGCTATTGTTTCTGTGGGGTAGGGCACTGTCTGGACAAGGGGACAAGAGAAATTAAAAAACAAACAAAACTACTCTATTCCACTGCCTCTACACACAAACAACAAGGATACAAACAGAACAAGAATCCACATTTGTATTTAAAAACAAGCACATTTTCATATGTCTTTGTAAAGAACAGTTATATGCAAACAATGAAAACATGAAATGTTCCTGAAATAAGAATTTAAATTTGGGGAATGCAGATTGTGAGAACTCAGTACTTTAGCGTGTAGGGATGATTACAGTGCTTTCACGTACACACATCCTTTCTGCAAGTAAAATAGCAAACCATGTGTAAGACACACATGTAAATTATTTTTCCAGATGTGTTAGCTACCACATGTAAAATCCTATTAAGAAATTTTTGTTGACAACAGCTAGCATTGGGGAGCAGAACCAGATCTTTGGTTGAGTCAGTTATGTTCTTGTGGCTGATAGAATATTTATTCCCAGAGTTAACTGTTATAAATTGCATTTTGCCCCTTCAGTTGCTACAAGCTTGTGATGGAGAGTGGGCGGAGAGGACAACCTGTAATTCAGGATGGTTTGAAAGCTGGTTGCCTAGGAAACTGGGATAAGCAGCAAAATGCCCACCAAAACCAACTGTCAACAAGATAGGGGGTTTTCTTTTTTGATCTGTGTTGCTTTCTAAATACATATTTTGTGACTTACGTGGAGTGGCATCTGATTTGGGCCATTAACCCCTAGCGGTCAGTGTAGGCCTAAGTGGGCCAAAGGTTAGTTGGGGAGGGTGGGACATTTTTCATAAACAATATACTGACAACATATTGGGGGAAGGGGAATTATGGTGCAGTTTAAAAGGGGTTTATAAGATAAGATAATCAATAGGTGAATATTTTACATAACATGCATGCAATTCTTGATCATAAGTTTACATCTAAATTTATGGCAGCAAAACTTACTTTTCTTTAATGTAAAAATTTTATTTGTTGTAATTCCCTGCTGTTATGCTACTTATACCAGAAGCTTTGATTTACAGTCAAGTAATTATCGTCAAGGGTAGTACTTGGGAATTCACAAAGCTTTGATGAAAATAGTACCTAATTTCCCAGTACTTTTAAAGTATATGCACACTTTTTATTTTTAAATGTGTCACACATGCATACACATGCATTTTAGAAGTATGGATACATGTGTGCAGGGTTCCCTGGTGGCTCAGACGGTAAAGAGTCTGCCTGCAATGCGGGAGACCCACACTTGATCCCTGGGTGGGGAAGACCACCTGGAGAAGGAAATGGCAACCTACTCCAGTGATCTTGCTGAGAATTCCATAGGCAGAGAAGCCCGGCAGGCTACGATCCATGGGGTTGCAAAGAGTCAGACACGACTGAGTGACTAACACACACACACACACACACACACACACACACGCATATATATTTAAGTAAAATCACATGAAACTGCTGGGTCTACAAAAATGGCAATTTTATATACTTCAACTCATGAGTGATCATAGAATACATTTTTTTCTCACCTGTTTTTGCTTGGATCCCTGTTTCCTCTTTTCCCACTTCCACCTTACCCTGTCTATATCAGCTCTACTCTGCCCTTCTCACATATCCCCACACTATTCTCTTCTCACTGGCAATTCACATTCATAACCGTGTATGTATATCTCTCCATACTCATGGAATCATGAACTCAGGTCTCCTGCACTGCAGGCAGATTCTTTACTGTCTGAGCTACCAGGGAAGGCCCATGGAATCACAAACAGGTACAAATATATCTGTGCATCTGTGTGCGTGCCAGCCACCAAACTCATCATGAGAAACCTCAAACTTCCAGATTACTTTTTTCTCTGTTGAAAGTTATAGCTAAATACTCTATCTCCTGCATTTGAATAATATTTATCTCCTCTTCTTGGCACTTATCTTTAAGGGATTTCAGCCTGGTTTTATGTAGTTGCTTCACTTTTTTGATACTCATTCACTTGAATTCTCTTTATTTTATTATGTGCTAGAAACTAGTTACAAATGATTCAAGTTGTAAAGTATGGCAATGGGTCACACGATCAATCAGTCATTCTTTCCTCGTTTCTTACTTTTGCCTCCACAGAATAACCTATTATTTTGCAAAGTTAATAATAAGGATGTAAGAGAAGGAAATACTTTAACACAAGACCCAGAATTTCTCCTGTGAAGAAAAATGGCCTCCCAGAGCCATTTCTCTGGTTTCTATCTGTCAGAGCAAAGTTAATGATCAGGCAGGCAGGGGTCTGCATGAAGAGACCTTAGAATTCATGTTAGAGAGGAGAGTGTTCGAAATCTTAAAAGAGACAAGAGGTACAGCTTCATGGCAGATGTCATAGGAGACCTCAGCCACTCAGTGAAAGGTGACTTCTCCCCTCATTGAATTCCACTCTCCTTCCAGGAGATAATATTGATTTAATGGCGGGAGATCTCTGCTCAGTCACATGGGTAAATCCCCAGGGTTCTGGGCCACTGGGCTACTCCAGGACTACACCACTCTGAGTTTTCTCACTAGGGAATTCGTCTCCACAGAGGGAGAAGGAGTTCAGGACTCAGAGGTGGAGGGTCTAGGCCCTCTTCTCCACTCTGCCCTTGTCTGCCCCTATGTGCATCTCCATAGTTCTTGGGTGGTCTTTGGTTCACACGTAAAGGTCTGCTGTGTGACCAGGCTGTTGTCCTTGGGCCATGGTCCTTTCTCTTATTTTGAAAGTTCTTTGTCATGAAATAAAAGGTCAATTCACAGGAATTTGGGGGTTGAAGTTCTCTCGAGATCAAGTGAGAAGACTCCATTTCTAAGATGGTGATGGGTTTCTAAGATGTGATAGGTTTGCCTGGTAGGATCGGCTTGGGCCTGTCTTTTATCCTCAGCCAAGGACGCCCTGGCCAGGGACAGCACAGATCATTCTAGTTCTTGTGTGACTGAGGGCTGTTATTTATTTAGAAGCTGAGACTGCCCTCCTCCTGCCTGTCAAAAGGGTTTCAAAGCTGCCACACCAGGAACTGTTTCAGATTACAGACTCCAGTGACTAACGACCCGTGTCCTCGCTTCAATAGTGAAATCCCCAAATGGTCCTAGAAGAGAAGAGAAGTAAATCCTGACAGCTGCTTAGAGGGCATTTTAGAACTAAATCCCAGGAGAAATGTTTTTGGGTTCAGAGAAAGACCTCCCCACTCCCCAGTGAAGAAAAAGATAATGAAAAGAGAGGGGGGGAAATAGTAGCATACAGAAGGTCACTGTTTGCAGCTCACTCAGGTGTGCTCTGAAGACCAACCCGCTACATCAGCAATTAATAGTTGACCCTTGAGCTCCTCTACCTCCCAGAAAGCACAACAGAATCAGATATGGGAAGTACACACACACACACACACACTCACACACTCACACACACTCCATATGTTTCTACCTGCAGGAAACAAGTTTCTGTGGGTGAGAGAATGAGGCCAGGTGATATTTCAAACAGACTGTAATTTTAGCAGGTCTATCAAGAACATTGATGTGGGAGGCTTGTTACTGTAATCCCGGAAGTCTTTTCATTTTTTCTCTGGAAAGTGTGAGACTAATTGCAATGCTGCTTTGCTTCCAAAACTGGACAGTGAGTTAAAGAGCAGCAGCCGCTGACACAACAACAACAACAACAGCCAGAGCTTTCATCCTGGCCACCATGGAGTTTCTGGAAAGAACTTACCTTGTGAATGACAAAGCCACCAAGATGTACGCCTTCACACTAGACAGGTAACAGACATCTGACTCTGCTTCACAATTTTCTGTGTCTTGAATATTCACAAAGTCCCTAGATCCTACTGCTTCAGAATTGGAGAGTTCTGCTTTTGCAACCCAGGGGCATTTGGCAAAATTTTATCAACTGTTGATTGACTTGTATAATTTATATTCTGAAAAGGTCATACTCTGTTTAGTTGATTTGATTCCTTACATATCCTGAGTGCATGAAGGATACATCTTATTAGTATATTTTTATCTGTAGATTTTCTAAAAAATTGATATATACAATCTAATGTTTTTTACCTTTCTTTCCCTCAATTATTCCCACTTTTAAGATGGTAAACTTTAGTAAATTATATTTAGGAAGAATTAACGTTTTTTTCAACTATGTGGCAAATTGTGGTTACACTGATCTTAATTGCTGTTTCCTTAATTATATAATATCACTATTAAATATTCACACCTAGAATAAATATAGCTGAGTTTAATGGTCTACCTGGCTCTAGTTCTTTTTATTATCTTCCACAGTGCCATGTGCAATGTATTCATTCATTTCCCTCTTATTTAGCAATTATTGGTTGAACACATCTGGATATATAATGAAAGCAAAACATTCCTAGTCACAGATCTCTGTCTTCTTGAAAGTTTGAGTCTAATGTAGAATGTGTTTGAGAAATAGGCAATTACAAAATGGCATGTGTTTATTCTAGGAGCGTTCAGTAAGAATATCTCAAGGGAAGCTAGGTCTTTGCTGGACTTTGGGAGCCAGAGAAAGCTTTTCAGCAGTGATAGACTGAGAATTGAAAAAGAAAAAGGAGTTAGAGTGAAGTTAGGGAAACCCTACATAGGAGGTAGGGTTACAAAAGTTTTCGTGATTGAGGTATTTCCTGGTAAAGATAGAGGAAAATAAGAATGAGATTTTGGTGCATTTGGGGAATTCAATCCAAGAGAAACGTACTCAGAATATATAGATATATGAATAAGAACCTGAAAAAAATTTATGTTAGGAGTGGAATTTAAGGGAATACATACCCATAATAGTATGTTTAATGTTTTTATGCATTTCATGAAGCCAAATTAATATTCCAAAGAGTAGTGGTGTTGTGTTTGATAGCATCAAATATTTGAGCAACTGCAAAGGGACTTTTCCTTAGGATATTTATAACTCTGCTTAAAAAATATACAACAAAGAATCTAGCACATTATATTATAAGAATTATTTTTCTTGGAAAATAATATTAGATGGAATTTATTGAGATCATAAACAATAAAGCCTCATGTTAGGTCGGCAGAAATTTTAAACAACAAATTGTTAACACTATGGACACTATTAGTAGAGCATCTCTACATCATTGAATTAATAGTATTTCCCTTCTCATTAAAATAGACCATTTAGCTGTCTGTGATGCAAATAAAACAACTGTTTATGGTTATAGGGTCTCATTCACCTCATATATGGGTACAGTTTTCAGGATACAGTGATGATAAAAACTGTCAAGCTCATTTTTATTTTCTTTTCAAATAAAAACAATAGAATCTATAGGACTCCTTGTTTTCACTGCCAAGGAAACGTTTAGCTGAAGTAGTATCAGTCCTCTAAGGGAAAGACACGTAACTCTCTGTTCTGATGGCCTGATTCTCCCAAGGGTAGAGCCTGGTGGGGGAACTAAGATCCCACAAGCCACATGGGTGCTGCCAACAATAACAACAAAGAAACCCAAAAACACTTGAACCTACATATATCATTTATCCTAATCCCTCATTTTGCCACATAGGAAAGGGAACTGCAAAGAGAATAAACACCATTCTTAAGGCTGATGTCTGTTTGATTATAGCAGAGCTGGGATGTGGACTCACACCTCCCGTTTGTGAATTCTGTTCCCCTCCCCTCCCGCTCTCCTGCAGACACACTAAATACAAAGCAATAAAGTCCTGACGTACTGAGATTTGCTATAACTGAATAAACCTTGAAAACAGCATGCTAAATGAGAGGAGCTGGTCACAAAAACTACATCATGTACGGTTCTCTTCATAGAAAACAGGCAATTTTATACAGACAGAAAGTAGACTAGTAGTTTCTTCAGGTAGTACTGTGCGTGAGGAGAATGGGGATTTACTGGGTATGGAATTTCTTTTCGGGGTGATGAAAATGTTCTAAACTAGATTGTGGTGATGGTTGTTTGAGTGTGTGTTAGTTGCTCAGTCCAGTCTGACTTTTAGCAACCCCATGGATTGTAGTCTGCCAGTCTTCCCTGTCCATGGGATTCTCCAGACAAGTATACTGGGGTGGGTGCCCTTCCCTTCTCCAGGGGAACTTCCCAACCCAGGGATTGGATCGAACCCGGGTCTCCCGCCTTGTAGGCAGATTTTTTTTATCATCTGAACCACCAGGGAAGCTCTGTTTGGATATCAGATTAGTTGCTCAGTCCTGTCTGACTCTTTGTGACCCCATGGACCATAGCCCACCAGGCTCCCCTGCCCATGGGGATTCTCTAGGCAAGAATACTGGAGAGGGTAGCCATTCCCTTCTCCAGGGGATCTTCCCAACCCAGGGGTCAAACCCAGGTCTCCCGCATTGCAGGTGGATTCTTTACTGTCTGAGCCACCAGGAAAGCCCAAGAATCCTGGAGCAGGTAGCCTATCCTTCCTCCAGGGGATCTTCCCATCCCAGGAATCCAACTGGAGTCTCCTGCATTGCAGGCAGATTCTTTACTAACTGAGCCACCAGGGAAGCAGGCTATTTAGATCTAAATATACATATATATACGGTTTCAGTGAGATGGGTGGAAAATTGTTTTGAGTGACTAGATTACTTATTTAAAACTAAACTTTGAAAACCAGTTACTCTCAATAGCTTGAAGTGCTTAATTAAAATACATTTACATCTATGGTCTCTCAGCTTTCCCATATACCACTCTTTTTAACCTTTCCTCTCCCAGGCACTGCCCATGATACCACACAGCCTCTGTTACTGTTGGCTGGTTTGCCATGTTCCGCCTCTGCTAGGACATAAAGCTTCTTAGATCAAGAACTTTGTATCAAGGACATGGTATCATTAGCACCTTTGATGGGGCAGATGTATGGTAGACATGCGATACATTTGTTGGATGGATGAATACATGAAGTGGTGGAAATGCCATGGTGGGACCTAAGCTTGTATTTCCTCTCCCAACAGGACTAGTGATTTGAGGTTCTGGGGAAAAGTAATGTTAAAGTACAAAAACAAAGTGATTTTATGTAGTCAACATATAAATAAGAGGTTAAAAAATCACCTAGTTGGCCAAAAATGTTGAACAATCTATTTGGCCAGCCCGATATTACCAGTTCCACTTCAAAGGTATAGAAACAAAAACGTTTAACCTCTAAAACCAAATGAAAATAAGACACAAAATTTAAAAAAAAAGATTCTCCAAGGTCACAAAATAAAGCTCCACTCTTTAATTCCTTTTTAAAGGGATGAACTCAAAGTTCTAGGCTACTGATGTCAAATTTTCTAATATTTCGTTATTTTTCTTCTCTGTTTCTACCTCCCTCCTGCCCGCCTTTTTTTTCCCTCTTTGATACTACAGTAAATTTCTTTGTTCCACCCTATTGCTCCTGCTTTTCAAAGCCTCAGTCATATTTGAATGGGTGGGAATTCTGGTGATTTACTCTTTGACAGATTCACATTTCAGTTTTTTATATATTTTAGCATTTGCTTTCTAGAACCTATGTTTTAAAATTCTTAGAATTTGCATCACTTTCAGATTGAGGGCCTGTCCTACATGTAGAGACAGTTAGATCTCTTTGGTCTTATGAGGTGATGAGGAATATATTTTAACTTCTGTTTTTAACTTCTTTTGGAATTGTAGACCCTTTGGGGAGTTCAGTGAAGATGGTGGGCTCCTGCCTCTCCCCATAAAATACATACATATACATGTATGAACACACTGCATCCAATTTCAGTACCACTTTTGGATTTCTGGCTTAGTGCTTCAAGAAACAATCTCAGCTCTTGTCCTTGTCTAGGACAAGGTAGCAGGATTAAAAGTAAAACCTGGCCATGTTTTGTGCACTTTTCCTCTTGTGGCATTGCACACAGGCTGTACCCCTGGTAGGAGTCCTGCACACTCTGCCTTCAAAAATGCTCCAAGGTAAGTTCACTCACCACCTGGTTTTCTCTGCCTACAAGGTTATGAAAAACAGAAAATGAAGTACACCAGTGGTCACAAGAATGATGCCAGAACATTCGGTGACCTGTCCCTCTCACACTGCCTTCTCAGCACAAAGGAAAAGGAAATCTCCAGCACGCTCTTCTATCAGCTCTGGCTCCTCTGAGTCAATGGCCATTTGTGACTAACATTACTATGCTATATGGTTGCTAATTATTGGTGTGTATCACATTACAAAGGTGAAAATCTATAGATATAAGAACTATACGTGTCTTTTGCCAAATGGTTCTTATTCCAATTAGATTATTTAGAACTCTTCAAAATCCTGAGTGCTATTAACATCACCAGCAAAAACATTCTGAAGCCAATTTGTCAACATCCATGAAATTCCTTAAAAATGCAGATATTTTTTAACTCAGTAATTCTCCTTTCAGGATTACATTTTGAGGAAATAATAATATATTGAGTAAAGATGAAATTTAAGGATATGAACCACAGCAGAGTTTATACAAGCAAATAATTGGAAGAGTCAATTATTCAATTTTAGGAAATATTGTGATATAGCTATACTAAATATAATGTAGTCTATATTGAACTAATGATGTAGAGTATTTAATAAATTGAGAAAATGTTAATAATATATACAGCTAAAAATTAGCTCCCAAAACTATCTTTGGTGGAATCTCTAGCCCACCGCACTGAGTTGGCAGTCATGTGATCTGGGTAGAGTTTACCCTACTCTCAGCTCTAAGAGTCAGTGGGGTTGGGTTTAGCCAGTCTTCTGGCTGTAACAAGGTCTAAGCCAGTTAGCCTACCCATAATCCTCTGGCCTTAAAGGCTGGCCAAATCAGCATGCAACTCAGGACTCCTGTTTAGCAGTTGGGAGAATGAGCACTCTTTCTCCTTGTATAAGAAAATACAACTACACAGTCCTGATTACCTTGGGCAACTATTCCACTTTATGATAAAAATTAGCCTGTGGTAAAAGAGTAGTAGAGAACTGCAGAGCAATGGCTCTGGAGCTTTGATAAATCAGGCCTGATGCCTCTAGATGTTTTCAGCTGCAAAACCAATAATTCCCATGTATTGATCTACTTAGCATGAGCTTTGTTTTCTGTACTTGCAATGAAAAACATTATCATTAATATTGTCTCTAAGAAAAAAGTGAATCACAAAAA
This sequence comes from Cervus canadensis, assembly GCF_019320065.1. Taxonomy (NCBI): domain Eukaryota; kingdom Metazoa; phylum Chordata; class Mammalia; order Artiodactyla; family Cervidae; genus Cervus; species Cervus canadensis. The sequence goes on along the minus strand of NC_057397.1, from coordinate 44,929,389 downwards.
ACCCTGAAAAATTCTTAAAGAGATGGGAATACCAGACTACTTTATTTGTGTCCTGAGAAACTTCTATGTGGGTCAAGAAGCAATAGTGAGAACTAGACATGGAACAACTGACTGGTTCAAAATTGGGAAAGGGGTACGTCAAGGCTGTATGTTGTCATCCTGCTTATTTAACTTGTATGCAGAGTACATCATATGAAATGTCAGGCTGGATGAAATCAACACTTCTGGGGGAAATATCAACAACCTCAAGATATGCAGCTATTACCACTCTAATGGCAGAAAGTGAAGAGGAACGAAAGAGCCTCTTAATGAAGGTGAAAGAAGAGAGTGAAAAAGTTGGCTTGAAACTCAACATTCAAAAAACTAGGATCAAGGCATCCAGTCTCATCACTGCATGGAAAATAGAAGGAGAAAAGGTGGAAACAGTGACAGATTTTATTTTCTTGGGCTCCAAAATCACTGTGGGTGGTGACTGCAGCCATGAAATTAGAAGGTGCTTGCTCTTTGGAAGAAAAGCTATGAGGAATCTAGACATCATATTAAAAAGCAGAGACATCACTTTGCCAACAAAGGTCTGTATAGTCAAAGAAAGTGAAAGTGTGAGTCTCCAATTTATGTCTGAATCTTTGCAACCCCATGGACTGCAGCCTGCCAGGCTCCTCTTTCCATGGAGTCATCCAGGCAAGAATACTGGAGTGGGCTACCATTTCCTTCTCCAGAGGATCTTCCCGAACTAGGGATTGAACCTGGGTCTCCTGTACTGTAGGCAGATTCTTTACCATCTGAGCCACCAGGGAAGCCCTAGTGGGTTTAGTCAATGCTATGGTTTTTCCAGTAGTCATGTATGGATATGAGAGTTGGACCATAAAGAAGGCTGAGTGCTGAAGAATTGATGCTTTCAAATTGTGGTGCTGGAGAAGACTCTTGAGAGGTCCCTTAAGAAGCTGCAAGATCAAACCAGTCAATCTTAAAGGAAATCAACCCTGAATGTTCACTGGAAGGACTGATACTGAAACTGAAGCTTCAATACTTTGGTCACCTGATGTGAAGAACTGATTCACTGGAAAAGACCCTGATGCTGGGAAAGACTGAAGGCCAAAGGAGAAGGGTGTGGCAGAGGATGAGATGGTTAGCATCACCGACTCAATGGATATGAATTTGAGCAAACTCCAGGAGATAGTGGAGGACAGAGGAGCCTGGTGTGCTACAGTCCATGGGGTCACAAAGTGATGGACACGACTTAGTGAGTGAACGACAACAACTAAGTAAAAAAAAAAGTGCATTTATGTATTACAAAGCTAAACAAAAAACTATCAATAATATTTGTCTCTTGGAAGTATGTTTATTAGTGATTTTTCCCTCTGTTTTGTACCTTTCTGTAATTCCAGTTTTTCTATAATGAATATGTATGTTATTTTATTCAGAAAAAATATATAATGATAATTAGAGTTATAATCATAAATATCATTTAGGCCAAAACCATCAGATCTTTTTCTGGATGGTGATAAGACCAATGAAGTAACTCTTCAAGGGGAGGAAAATAATTTATTTCCATCTTTATGCCTTTCAAAGCCATGAATGCAAAGTTCTTCTAATAATATGTCTTCTAATAAGTTTATTAAAACTATAAGCCTGAATAGTTCGAGATCACTGCAGAGGTAAAATTTGGTTTTAAGCATACCGATGTTCAGATAGAGAGGCAATGTGGGCACAGTGAAAACAAGACTGAGCTTGGAGTCCCAGCTCTGCCATGTCCCAGCTATCTGACCTCAGGAAATCACTGAAAGTCTCTGAATCTTAGTTACCTCAGTAAGAAACTGTATTGTCTGTTTAGTTGTTCAGTTGTGTCTGACCTTTTGTGACCCCACAGACTATAACTGACAGGCTCCTCTCTGTGGCACTGGATTAATGTCATCCACAATCTCTCCATCTGTGAAATTCTGTATGTCTATAAATGGCTCCATATTTCTATGAATGCTTTATACTTGAACAGAACAAAAATGCACTGCCTCTTTTGGGAAGTCCAAGTAGGTTTAACTCTCACTGGGCTTCCCTAGTGGCTCAGTGGTAAAGAATCTGCTTGTCAAATGCAGGAGATGTGAGTTTGATACCTGGGTTGGGAAGATCCCCTGGAGAAGGAAACGGAAACCCACTCCAGTATTCTTGCCTGGAAAATCCCATGGAGAGAGAAGCCTGGTGGGCTACAGTCCACGGGGTTGCAAAGGAGTCTGACATGACTTAGCGGCTAAAGAACAACAACAACAAACTCTCATTACAACTTTGATAGATCGGTAGAAATTTCTGCAAAACTGTGTAAAGGGTCCATATGGACTCAGCAGGAAAAAGTGCTATAACCTATTAACAATGTGACTGTTGGGAAGAAAGACAGTGATGGCATGCCACAGTGAATATTTCCATCACCAGGCTGGCTCATACACACATTACTCATTAATAATAATAATCTCATCACTGCCCTTTTCTAAATTTATAGTAGTGTCCAAAGTCTTTTCAGTGAAGTAACTGGGAAGGAAATGAATCAAAATGTATTTGCTTCCTTTGTCCTTTTTTAAAATCTTTTTTAAAAAATGAATTTATATTTGGCTGCACTGGGTCTTCCTTGCTGCCTGCATGCTTTCTTTCTCTAGTTGCAGCGATCGGGGGCTACTCTTTGTTGCAGGTGCATAGGCTTTTTTTTTTTTTTTTTTTTCATTGTGGTGGCTTCTACTGTTGCGGTGGGTTCTCTTGCTGCAGTGGGTTTTCTTGTTGCAGAGCATGGGCTTTAGGGTGCTTGGGCTCAGTCTTTGTGGCTCGCAAGCTTAGATGCCCCGCTGCATGTGGAGTCTTCCTGGACCAGGGATTAAATCTGTGTCCCCTGCATTGTTAGGCAGATTCTCAACCACCGGACCCCTAGGGAAGTCCCTCCTTTGCTATCTCTTAATCAGAGGTGTGGGTGTGTGTGCCTGCTTAGTCGCTCAGTCGCGCCTGACTCTTTGTGACCCTATGGACTATAGCCCACCAGGCTCCTCTGTCCATAGGATTCTCCAGGCAAGAGTACCAGAGTGGGTTGCCATGCCCTCCTCCAGGGGATCTTCCTGAGCTGGGGATCGAACTTGAGTCTACCTGCGTCTCCTGCACTGCAAGCAGATTCTTTTACCCACTGAGCCACCTGGGAAGCCCTAATCAGGGGTAGTATAGACTAAATATGAGTTTGCTTACATAAAAACAAAACTTTTTTGAAACTGAGAATTCAGAAGAAAATCTCTTGCTTGTTCCTTACACTGGATGTTTCGCCTAGAAGGAGCTGTGAAATCGAAGTTCCGAGCTAGTCAGCAAATGTCCTCGTAGCTGTTCTGAGAATTGGTAGGGCTGTCAGTGAGAAGTTTGTTTGCAACCATGTTCACTTCTTGCTTCTGTCAAACTCCTCCACAGTGTGGAACTCCAGCAGAAACCCTTGAATAAAGATCAGTGTCCTGGAGAAAAGCCAGAGGAGCCGGAGTCAGGAGTCATCCATCACTGCCACCACAACTGCAAGGCCACAGAGGACAGGGCGCAGGAGCAAATCTATGCCAAGTGGAAGCTCTGCGCTGCTTCAGGAATATGCTTAGTTTTCATGATTGCAGAGGTCGTGGGTGAGTATTTCTCAAAACGTCTCTGATTAAACAAACAAACAAACGAAACCCCCACGTCATTACAGGAGGGTTGTCTAAAGTCCTTCTTTTAACAAAAGACTGAATATTTTCTGTACACTTAAAGTAACAATATGCTCATTGTAGTAAGTTGGAAAATAGAAGGAAGCAAAATAATATTCGTCAAAATCCCACAATCGAATGATAATCTCCAATAACATTATGGAGTATTTTTGTACTGTATATTTTCTATTCATAGCTCACAAATTTTTAAAATATAACTGAGAGCATGCTGAATGCTTTTTGCCATGCCATCAAATATTCTTCAAAAAACATTTCTATGCCTGAGCAATATTCTATAATATGCTCTTGTGATTTTCATAATCATCTCTCCATTGTTAGAAGTTTAGGGAGTTTTTTCCCTGCTTATGGACAATGATGCAATGAAAAATCTTGAATAAAACTCTGCCTACTCTTCTGGTTTATCCCTTCAAAGAGATTCCTGAAAGTGGAAATTGTTGGTTGAAGAATATGAATATTTTTATTACTTCTTTGTGCACATTGTCAAGCTGCTATCTAGAAAGCTTGAAACAGTTCCTGGGTCTGCCAGCTTTGCAGAATGACTCTCTCCAAATTGTTACTAGAATTTATTTCAATCTTTTAAAAATCTTTGCTAATGTATAGATGAATATGCTTTATGTTAATATGCATTCCTTTAATTGTTACTGTTAACATTATTTGCATGTTTATTAGTGATCTCTATTTCCCTCTGCTAATGTATTAGTGATCTGTATTTTGTCAGATAATTTGTAATTCTCTGTATTGATCTCTGGGAGCTCTTTATATATTAGGATATTTAACTTCTGTTACATTTGTTATAAGCACTATTCTAATTTGTCATTTACTTTTTAATTTTGGTTTAATTTTTGGTTTGACTTAGAGAAGTTTCAAATTTTATATAGGTAATTCTATCAAATATTTCATTTTGAACTGATTTGTTTTGTTATACTACTCTTTCACTATTTTAGTGTTTAGTAAGCCTTTCCTATCTACTGAGAAGATAAATATCACTATGTTGTTCAATTTTTCACATTTAATTTTAAATCAATATGGAATTATATATGCTCTCAAGATTGAAAATTCTCTAATGAGCTAACAAAGATTTCAGCATCATTTATGGAATAGTTCATTATTTCCTCCATTGATTTTTCTCCATATTACTTTTTCCTTTTTTAAATCTATTGTTAATTGGAGGATAATTACTGTACAACATGTTGGTTTCCGCTCTACAACAACATGAATCAGCCATAAGCAGACATATGTCACCTCCCTCTTGAATTTAACAGAGTTAGGTTCTAAGGTGTTTTATTGACCTGTGCTGCTGATCTGTCGGCAGTTAACTTATTTAATGTAGATTTACATGTTGTAATGTCTGTTGTTATTCCCTCATTATCCTTTAACAGAAAAAAAAATATAAAGCTGTTCATTCCTGTTTATTATTCTAATTGAACATGAAAATAATTTTGTTCCGCTTCCTTCAAAATTTAATTATGATTTCATTGTATATGAATTAATTTGGGAACACAAATCTTCTTAAAATACTCAGTTTTTCCTTCTAGGAATATGGTATGTTTTTCCATTTACCCCAATACTTTACATCTCTCTTCAAGGTTCTGTGGTTTTAGTTTGCTTGTTTAAAGACATGGACAATCTATTTCTTGCTAGGTTTATAGTAGTTTTGTGTGTTTGGTTTATTTTTTCCAGAGGTGAGTGGGGTCTCCCTTTTCTTTTCTCACGTCCTGCTTTGTAGATTGTTATTGTATTTTGGAAAGTTTTCATTTTTTATATTCACTTTGAATTCAATAATGTATTTGAACTATTGCCATTCTAAATGTAACTCAGTTAATTTTCCTTGTTCCTGTCATCCCTCCTCACCATCCCAGGAGATAACCCTCTTTTGTGCAAAAAATTTTATTTCTCCTTGCTTTCAATAGTTATATCTCTTCTGTATGTTTCATATTTTTATCATGTTAAATAATATGTTAAATCAAGTCATATATTCAACTATTTAACTGTTAAGTGAAATATTTCCTGAGGGGCTAAGTATTTTTATTATGTTAACAAAGTATTCTTCTTGTCCTCCTAGTTTTTTAATGGTTAACAAATAGTCAAGGATGAGAATTGCCTTTTATCAAAACCTTTTCTTTTAAGTTCATTCTGTTTTTTAAAACGTTTGACCTATTGTCGATGTGTATTATATTAAGAGATCACCATGTATTTCTGACATTATGATGACAACAGCTAATATTTATTTATGCTTACTACGTGCTGGGAGCTGCGATGAGTGCTTTCCATGAATTACCTTACTTAACTCTGATGACATTCTTGAGAGGTAGGTCCTATTATAAATTGCAGTTTATAGACCATAAATCTGAAGCACAAAGAGTAAAGTTTTGACTTTAGTAACATACCTATCAGTGGCAGGCAGTCTGAATCCCAGAGCTCATGTTCTTAGGCTCCCACATGGTGCCTCTGAACTTGACCTTGGTGGACCATCCTCTCAATGCATTGCTCAATCTGAGTCACTGATATTTTTGTTAGGATTTTTATACCTTTTCTCGTCATTGAAATTTAATTATAGCTTTCTGTTTGGAACTACTTTTCTAGGTTTTTGAATCTGAGTTATGCATATTGAAATGAAAAATTTAGTTTTAATAACTTCCTTTTTATATAAAAAAACTAAAAGTTTATATGGCATTGTAACTATTCTTTCTTTTTTAAGAACTCCCTAATAAATTTTCTGACTTCAGAGACATTCTTGAATATAATCTTTTGATATATTTTAGCTTCTTTCTCATTCATGGACATATTAAAAATTTCTACTTCTTGAGTAAATTTTGGTTATTTATAAATCTCTAAATTGATTCATCTCAGAAATTGTAAAAGTTATTATCATACAGTGGAACATGGTATCTCACATTGGTACTCTCTTTAATCCAGTTCCTTTCTCATTTTAATACTGTCTGTATATTTTCACTTCTTTTCTTTAATTTTAACTTGGTAGATGTCTATTTTATTGGTAAATATTTTTATTGAATATATTATTTTAATTTTCCTTCTGTTTTCTAATTCACAATCCTTGGCTTTAAAAATATTTTTCCTTCCTCTATGTTTCTTTTGTCAGAGCTTTAGTCTTATTGCATATTTTAATATCTTAAGTTATATTCTTATTTAATATATTTGTATTCTTTTTTATTAATAACAAAGCTATGTATAGTTAAGAACAATCCAAAGGTTTTGGTATGCTATGTTATCTTATTTATAATTTTTTTTTACCAAAATAATTTAAAATAACATTATAAACCACTTATATAGTTTTTGCCATAAGCTACTAGTACTTTTGGGGCTTCCCTGATGGCTCAGATGGTAAAGAATCTGCCTGCAATGTGGGAGACCGGGGTTTTATCCCTGGGTTTGATCTCTGGGTTGGGAAGATCCCCTGTAGAAGGGAATGGCTACCCACTCCAGAATTCTCTCCTGGAGAATTCCACAGACAGAAGAGCCTAGCAGGCCACAGTCCGGGTAGTCGCAAGGAGTTAGACATGACTGAGCAGCTAACACTTTCATTTTTCAATACCACTCTTACCACTATTACTTGTTACATTCTCCTACTGATATTTTGGCTTCATTTTCTCTTTACTACCCCAAATGGGTGCTAAATTAATAATAATCTAACGCTAAAGGAGAATTTGCTATTTTTTTGTACTACAATAGCAAGCAATCAGAATTAATTTGCTTCTTCAAGCTATTGAGTCTTCTGACCTATACACATAGACTTTCGTAGCTTTTGAAAACTGGAAAACTTGAGGAGAGCTTGTTGTTCAGTCACCCAGTTGTGTCTAACTCTTTGCGACCCCATGGACTACAGCACGCTATCTCCCAAAGTTTGACAAGTTTATGTCTGTTGCATTGGTGATGCCATCCAGTCATCTCATCCTCTGACACTCTCTTCTCCTTCTGTCCTCAATCTTTCCCAGCATCAGGGAAGACAGCCTAGGCCCTTAATAAAATTCAAGATGAATCCAGAGTTGGTAAATAACTTTCTAGTCAAATTAAAAAAAATTAATCCCATATAATTTCTAGAACCAGGGTAAGTCTTTCGAATGAATGACTTAATAACTTGATAGAGCTGCCAAGAGGTTACTTTTAGCAGCTCCAATCTGGAAATCTCCCTCTGGAAATCCATTGATATCTATACTAGAGAGGTATTCTTTTTAATTAAGGAAATCCATGAGATTGTGCACAATTTTCAATTGCTTTTATAAGAGATCAACAAAATGGAAAATCTAAAAAACGGAATCCATTTGAAACATGATATGAAAAAGTGATATTCTGGAAATTCATAACCTTCCAGATAAAGTACTGGTACAACCCCATCCCATACCATCTGAGCCACCGGGGAAGCCTGGTGTACCACAGTCCGTGGGGTTGCAAAGAGTTGGACATGACTTGGCGACTGAACACGCACCCACCACCCCCATGTGAACACACTTCGGCAGGATGCATAAAGTGGCTTGTTTTCTCCACAACTTTCTTCTATTGCTTTGCCCTGAAATCACGTGGATGCTGAGAACTGACACATAATCTCCCCAGGTGATGTCTAATTAATATTCTGGAATGAGATGTTCTCTCACTCACAAAGCTCAGTTTACTCTTTGTACCTTTCCATATGCCCTGTCACTTTGATTCTAAAATGACATATTTTTAGAGGGGAAATGAGACACTTCTCACTTGGAGAAAGCAAATCAATCTCCTCCTTTCCTTCTCATTTCTAATAATTAGTCTATGAGTTCAAATCTGGCTTCAGAGTCAGAAGAAAGTGATGTTGTCAGTAAAGGAATTCAATGGATACTGACAGAAAATCATTTGGAATTGGAATTGTATTGATACTTAGCTAATTTTCCTAAAACATTGCTCTCTTTGTGTTAATTCTGTCTTCAAAATTCTCCAGTGGCTCACCTTTGCCATTTCAGTCCTTCACAACCTTTTCCCATCACAGCAAGCACAGGAAATTTTACCGAGCACAGAGATAAACTGACAAGCATACTTGCAGCAGAAAAAGGCTGATTCAGGGGCCTTCCCTGTGTTAAGCTCTACTCGGCTGCCCCAGGTGAAAAGAGATCAACACATTGGAAAACTCTGGCATCCTGGACAAAGTGAAAACTTCTACTTTGGGTTTCAAGTTATTCCACCATCTGGCTGCCAAACTGACTATCAATCTTTTACTTTTACTACTTCCCTATATGACGTTTCTTCTGTTTCAGCTATTTATTCATTCTATGCAAAATAATCACTGTACTTTAAGGTCTCTGTAACCTTTGCTTATGCCTTTTGATTTATATGGAAAAGCCCTCTCATTCTCTCTACTCGTCAAAACCCTGACCATCATTCAAGACCTCAACCCACAGCTAACCTCCTTTCTAAAACCATTTTTGACCAAGTCAGAGAAAGCAAGTAGTGTTATCAGATGACTTTCGGGAATCTGGAAGGTCCTCCTGCAGGATGTGGGGTCTGAACAAAGCCTTGAAGGATGAGTAGGAATTGAAAGGTGGCGAAGAGGGAGATGAGAAGGGCCTTTCACATTCAGGGGCTTGCATGTGGCCCAGGAGATCATAAATATCAGCTTCACCTGGAAAGATTTTAAGTGGGTAGGTCAGCATCAGGACAAGAAATCTGTATTCTTACAAAGCAAGTCAAGTGATTCTGATGTGTAGCGATATTTGGGTGCCACTGTTTGCAGTGGCCTGGAATTACCTGTCCAATAAGGTTTTCTCATACTTATTGTCTTGGTGGCAGCTCTGGTCCTTCTGGCCCAAGCACTTCAAGTTCACAGGCACAGTGGGATGTAAGATGCCAAGCTGGATAAATCAGGGTCTCCGGGTCTTTATCAAGGAGATTTGGAAAAAAGCTCTCTCGTTTTCCTTTAAAATACTATGCTGAAATGATATAAACTCAGAGGCCTACTTTTCCTTTTTTTTTTTTTTTTTGCTGAAGGGGAGAAAGTTTGTCTTCAGCAGAAAAATAAAAAGCAAAAATCGGAGCCAGAGCAGAGCCCCAATAAGATTTTTTGACCCTTACAATTAGGCTATACCTGATCCAATCCCAGCCGGATTTATTCTGTTATTTGAGCCAATAAATGACCACTCTGCTGTTTAAAGTAGTTTGTGTTGGGTGTTTACGACTTAACAACTGAGAGAACCTGAGGCAGTGGTACGGGGTACAACATGGTTAGTGGAGAATGGTGGTTGAGGGTTCCAGAAAGCTGTGTGGCCTGGCTGAGGAATCTGGGTTTACTCTGTAGGCCCTGAGGAGTAACTGACATTTAGAACAGGAGAGAACAGGTCATAGAGCTGTGTTTAGAGAAAGAACTGGCCACAGGGTACAGAGCAGATAGGAAGAAGGAATTAAAGAAGGCTGCAAGCATCAGTGTATCCACTGTGAATGGGCCTCTGAACCTACTGAATTGGAATACTTTCTGATTGCTCATGAAAGGTCCTAATTGTAGAAAGGCCATTAAGCAGAGTTACACCGCATATGTAAATATGCATCCGTATTTAAGAAGACAGACATACAGACACAGAGAACCCACAGAAGTAAGCTCAAGTATGGCCATTTCTGGACGAAAATGAGAGTGGCCAGGGAAAGGCATCCTGAGGGAGGACTGTTGAGAGTTAAGCAAGGATGGAGGAGGCACTAGCTTGCTGGACAGGAATACAGTGCTGGCAGCAGGCTGGGGAAGATGGTAAGTATCTCAGAGGGGGAAAAAATTCTCTCTTAGTAAGAGAAAGCCAAACCTGGGAGGTGTGACAACCACAAGCTTGATTAATAAGGGTACTTGTTTTGTACTAGAGCCAGAGTGTCTCCGTGGCTTAGGTTACTTATATTTCTTGAGGTTCCTGGTACTAAAAATTTAAGAAAATGTGCCAAAGCAAACTGTGATGTGTTTGAAATACTTTAAAAATAATGACATCATGAATTTTGACATAACATTATATACAGCATAATAATGCTACTCATAAAACAAACACTTTTTAAAATATGACTTAACAACATATACTGGGAGTTGTCTAGTACTAGGACACAAGACTACAATTGTCAGATGAACAACTGTCTCTCGGTCCTGTCAGCATTTCTCTGCTCTTCACGAAAAACATCATGAGTGCTTGACACCAACTCTCCAGATCTGAGGTGAACGTGAGACCCAGGCCCAACATCTCTCTGCTTGTCTATGGTCATCTCCACCCGCCAGGCCCCAGAAGAGTCTGTTTCCAGGAGTCAGTCCTTAGCGCCTCTCCTGCATTGTCCTCAGTGCCTTGCTTTCTACATTGTGTCAAGTACTCCAGGAATATGACAGTTGCTGCATCACTCTGTGCCTGTCTTGCAATTTCCTTTGGCTATTCCTGCTGTGTCTTAACCTCCAGCTTCTCCTCGCTCCGAGTCATCCTCCCTATCACTGGCAAAGATCTCCTCTTAAATAAAGACCTGAGCATGACATAACCTTGCCTCAAAATCATAAAAAGATCCCTCTCTCCCACAGGATAACATTCAAGTCCTTTAGCATGAGGTGTGACACCTTACAAAGAGCCCAAGCCACCCTTCCCGTCTCATTGCCCATTATTCCTCCAACACGCCACCCCTCTTGTTGTTGTTCAGCTGCTAGGTCCGGTCTGACTCTTTGCGACCACACAGACTGCAACACACCAGGCTCCTCCGTCCTCCACTATCTCCTGAAGCTTGCTCAAATTCATGTCCATTGAGTCAGTGATGCCATCTAACCATCTCATCCTTTACCACCTGCTTCTCCCCTTGCCTTCAATCTTTCCCACCATCAGGGTCTTTTCCAATGAGTCGGCGCTTCACAACAGGTGGCCAAAGTACTGGAGCTTCAGCTTCAGCATCAGTCCTTCCAATGAATATTCAGAGTTGATTTCCTTTAAGATTGACTGGTTTGATCTCCTTGCAGTCTCTCAAGGGACCTCTCAAGAGTCTTCTCCAGTACAACAATTGGAAAGCATCAATTCTTCAGCCCTTAGCCTTCTTCATGGTTCAACTCTCACATCTGTACATGACTACTGGAGAAACCATAGCTTTGACCGTACGGACCTTTGTCGGCAAAGGTTCATTCACCCCCTTTTACTTTTCAACGAAGGTGCCCTGATCTTTCATTGCTCTTTGTTTTTGTTCCTGCTCTTACCTCTTCCTGAGAAACACTTCCTTTCTAGTTAATTCTTACTCATCCCTTCTGTGGAAAGTTCTTCAGGGCTCCCAGTGACAGTGGCTTTCTGATCCCTTTGCTCAAGTTGCCTGTCTTCTGGACAGTGAGCATCAAACAATGAGATCACTGCAGAGAGGGCCTGGGCTTCGTTTCACTTTATTTGTCTTTGTACACCCTACCCCTGCACTGTGCATAGTAAGGGCTCCATACATCCCGCCTGGATGATTCAATTAATCGTCAGTAATATCCGCACCTTTCAGAAGCAAATGCAAACTCAGCCAAGATGACCTCTTAAACACAATTTACTCCATAAGATTCAGCATGAGGGCCCACGGTTTTCTGGACTGTTCTTATAAGAAGCTCAGATGGTTATAAAACGGTTCTCAGTTCCCGGGTCGCCATACAAACATGCTTCTTCCAAAGTAAGTCCTTTTTCTTTCCCAGGTGCCTCCTGACTCAGCTAAGTCTGTGGAAGAACTCCTATAAGATGTCATCTCCTTGACTGAAGCTATGACTTTAGCCCAGTATACAGAGTCATCACCATCACTCATTGCTAAGATTGTGGCACGCTGCTTATCTGCATGTAGTCATTCCTCTGGGTAGAAATAATGCATTATTAACACAGCTTTATTATCAGGCCCAAGTTTGGCAGACAGAGCAACATTAGAGGATAATTGGAAGGACAGCTGATTTGTTAGCAAAATGTTGCTTTTTGGCTAATGAATCATTCCGATTTTTGCCCTGACAGCTCAGTAACAAGCTTGAAGACGATTTTGCTTCAGACCATTAAACTTTGACAAACCAGTTATTAACTACAGCTAGAGCCAGCAATCTGTGGGGATTACTGCAATTATGAACCTTATATGTAATTTTTAAAAATCATTAGTTGAGACAAGGTGAGTCTGATGATGGAGGGGCTGATGACTGACAGACTCCGTCACTTTGCAATACACAAGGTGATAAACAGCTTCGGGGAGGACTAATCCATCAGCAGAAGCGCTTTGCTGGGAAGATGGAACAAGAGCAATAAAGGTTATTGCACTCAAACAACAAGCCCTGTTTGAGAAAAGACAAGGCTGTTCTTTGACTTCTATTTTAGAGGTTGGAGGTCTTTCCTCAACTGAGAACTAAATGAAAGTGCAGGGAACAAACCAAATAGAGAGACAACACGACAGGTCTCCTATGGTCTGGGTTCTCTTCCTATGCTTTACTGGATTGTTGCTGCATTCAAGACGATCATACCAAGTGAAGCAAGTCAGAGAAAGTAAAATATCATATGATATTATTTACACATGGAATCTTAAAAAATGACACAAACAAACTTATTTATTTACAAAACAGAAATAGTCTTGCAGACACAGAAAATAAACTTATGGCTACCAAGGGGGAAGGTGTGTGTGTTAGTTGCTCAGTCATGTCTGACTCCTTGTGATGCCATGGGCTGTAGCCTGCCAAACTCCTCTGTCCATGGGATTTTCCAGGCAAGAATACTGGAGTGGGTTGCCATTTCCTTTTCCAGGGGATCTTCCTGACCCAGGGATCGAACCTGGGTCTCTTGTGTTACAGGCAGACGCTTTCCTGTCTGAGCTACCAGGGAAGCCAGGGGAAGGTAGGGGGGAGATAAATTAGGAGTTTGGGATTAACACAAACACACTACTCTATATAGGATAGATGATCAATAAGGACCTACTGTATGGCACAGGGAACTCTATTCAATATTCTATAAAAACCTGTATGGGAAAAGAATCTGAAAAGAATAGGCATATGTATATGAACAACCAAGTCATTTTGTTGCACACCTGAAACTAACATAACATTGTAAATCAACTATGTTCCAATATAGAATAAACATTTTAAAAAAGAATCTCATTAGAAGGTGCCTGTCCTTTCTTCTTATTCCTCCCCAATATTCCTAACAGTGATTTCAAGCCCAGGTGGTTAAGATAAATTAATGGAGCAGAAGGAAGTAGTGAAGACTATGGTAAAATTACACATCAAACAACAGCATATCAGTGGGCCAGACTGTGTCATCTGGTTTATAGACAAAGTCCAGGTCCTCAGTCTGGAGACCCTTTCAATGCAGCCTGCACCTCTCCAGTCTCATCCTTTTATACTTCCCTTTTTGAATCCTTATGCCCCAATCTAGCTGGAATATTCTTCAAATGTGCCCCACTTTCTAATCTCTGTATCTTAGCTCTCCCAGGAATGGCCTCTCTTATGCAATTCATTTCTACATATTCAAATTCTACTCACCCTCTCAATCTCAGTTTCCTTACTTGTCAAAACAGGGAAAAGATGTAGATTATATCCAAGTTAAGACCCCTTCTCATCTTCAGTTCTGTGAGTCTGAGGCATTTTCACCAAACTGTGGTTAGTACACATACGATCTGGTGGCACCGTGGGGCCCTAACCCCATATCCTGTTCTGTATCCCCTAGGTGGGCACATTGCTGGGAGTCTTGCTGTCATCACGGATGCTGCCCATCTCTTAATTGACCTGACCAGTTTTCTGCTCAGTCGCTTCTCCCTGTGGTTGTCATCAAAACCCCCCTCCAAGAGGCTAACCTTTGGATGGCACCGAGCAGGTATAGTTCATCAACTGGGCATCGATGCAGAGTAATGCTGCAGAGTCAAATCAAGTACAAAAATGGAAGGGATGAAGCCAAGCTTTGTTTGAAAATCCCTTACAGGCACATCTCCGGTGCAGAGAGTGAAATAGATGTGTATAACAGACTGTGTGCTCTCAATGCTAATTCCACTAGCAGCCAGATCAACGGCGGTTACCCCGACTCCGACAGGACAACAGGAACACATGCATGATTTTAGCAGCCACCTCAGCCCAAGGATCTCAGTGTGTGGTAACAGCCATGATGTTACTCATTAAATGACTTGGCATCTGGGAGAGAGGACGGGGTGAAGCTTCTGACATTTTGCAAAATAAAGCACAGAGAGCCCAGAGATTTGGAAAGACTGAAGAACTTCTCCTAGAGGGGCTGGGGATAGAATAGGGACTTTCCAGTTCACACGGCATTTAGCCATTCAGTGAAGGGCTCAGCTGGATATCTTGTTCAAACAAGCATCCACAACCACAAGAAAAGGAGGAGGAAGAGGAGGAAGAGGGAAGGAAAGTTTACTTTTCCTCTTTTCTTAGAGCTAGGTCTTTGATGGGGTGATGGCTTGCTCTTGTCTAGGAAGGGGACCAGGTATGATGAGGCTTTACAGTCAGGGAAATTTTTACTGTGGCTCATTTGTACAGTCCACCCATCTCTTCAACACACACTGCCTCTTCACTTCTCCTCCTCTGTATTATTTCTTCTGTCAGAGGAATAAGAGGAGCTTCTAGATGAATGTAAAAATCATTTATACTAAGAGTTATAACTCCATATTTTCACACCAGTTGAGAAAATCAACGTGAAAGAGATCTGAGGGCAGAGCTTTGGCCAACATGCTAACACAGACAGCCTTCACTAAAAGGTGCCACTAGACACAGACCACAGGTTGTAGCCTGATGATTGTGAACTGTGGTTTTTCACGCTTACAATGATAGAAAGTTCTAATTTCATGAGATGAGATGGGTGGGTGGCATCACAGACGCAATGGACATGAAGTTGAGCAAACTCAAGGAGATGGTGAGGGACAGAGAAGCCTGGCCTGCCACCTAAGAGTTGGACATGATTTGGTTTGACTGAACAATAACAACAATTTCATGCCAAACAATTTATCATCAGAGGTGTTTTGCACTGTCTTTCCTTTAACATTCAGAGAAAGAGAGGGAGAGGGAGAATTGAGGAAATAAACATCAATAAAAGGATTTGGTGACACTGTGATTTGAAGATGTTTTCAGTCCCTAATAGGGCTACATTTGGAAAGCATGTACCTTTGACTGAGTACCCATTATTGATCCTCATAAATTTTTGCATGCATTTTACCCTTTCTGATACCATTGGTCAAAGCTGTTTTGTAAACACAGGGAGGACTCAGAATTTAGATTGCTACTTGAACTTTCTCCTCCTAGCCACAGAGGTCAGTGAGAATGAACACTCTAGAAGGCCAGGGCTGCTCAACAGAACTCTGTTTCAAGAGAAATGTTGTACAATAGATAGTACACTGTGGCCATGGAGCAATTTAAATGTGGCTAGTGCTAGTGAAAAACTGGATATTTAATTTTACTTTAAATTTAAACAGCCACATTGGATTGATGGCTACCATATTAGGCAGCACCTCTGCAGACATATAGGTGAAAATCAACTAGTACATCAAACGTATAACTTCATGGATAATTTTGTTTAGGAAGAAGCTAAGTATAAAAAGTGAGTTTAGGTAAAGATAATGTTAATACATGCACCCAATGTCCATAGTAACATTATTTTAATTTCCACGATATGGAAGTAACCTAAGTGTCCATCAACAGATGAGGGGATAAAGATAAGATGGGCATACACACACACACACACACACACACATACACACAGTGGAATACTACTCAGCCATAACAAGAGTGGAAATTTCCATTTGCATCATCGTGGATGGATGGACTGGGAGGATGTTCTACTAAGTGAAATAAATCAGACAGAGAATGAAAAATACTATACCACTTAAATGTGGAATCTACAAAATAAAACAAAGTAGGGGAGAGGGAAGAGGGAGGGGCATGATAGGGATAGGAGATTTTTTATTTTTTTAGAGGTACAAGCTGTTACACATAAAGGGATAGGAGATTAAGAGGTACAAGCTGTTACACATAAAGTAAATAAGCTACAAGAATATATTATACAGCACAGGGAATCTACCCAATATTTTATAATAACTATAAATGGAATATAACTTTAAAAAATTTTGGATCACTATCTCATACACCTGAAATTTATATAACTTTGTCCATAAACCATACCTCAATAAAAGAATAGAGTGTTAAGTGGCCCATGAGACAGTGGGCATGTGGATATAGCAAAAATCATAAATTGCATATGTAAATAACTGAAGTCTGGGAAATGATATGCTACACTGCTCTACTTAAAAGGGGGGAAGGTCGAAATTATGGGATGTGCCTGACCACTGACTCACAGAGTGTTTCTAGAGCCTTATAGGGTTTTAGAACTGATCTAAAAGGTTGAGTGAAAGATCAAGGTGAGGGTAAAGGAGCTTCTAAGTAAGCAAGCATGCTTTGCTCAGTGGGAAGCTTGAACACTGTCTTATCTTTAAATATTCATGTAAATGTCTCTAGTCTGATATTTTTCTTCCTTACTCTTGCCCATAAAATACAGTTAGAGTGTTGACATACCTTGGAGTTTGCCTCTGTATTTATAGTATGTTGGGTTGGCAAATGAAACTCATTTTCATTAAGCCTCTGAAACCTTCCCTTTTTACTATTTTACAGTGCTGGCAAGTTGTAAATGTTTTATGGCAGAATTAAGAGTTTCTAAACACATTTTACCCTTTGTGTCTCATTATTTCATCTCTTAATAACTTTCAATCATTTTAGCACCTGTTTAAATTAAAATCCCTCAGGAAAACAGCAAGGGCAGGCAGCAATTAATATGCTTTAAAAATTTGCTGAAAATTACTTAGTAATATGGAGCATAATGAACTGATATTTTATGAATGCAAGAAGAAAGTGTCTCATCTTAGTACTAAAATTCATCCACACTTCTGCTTTGTAAATGACTAAGTGAAGTACTGTGAGGCCTCTCTTCTTTGGTGGGGCATTAATGTCTTGTGAGTCCTGGGGAGATGAAGGCGGCTCACAGATTCTTTGTGCATGGGTGTCTGTGTGCTTGTACCCCTAGAGATCCTCGGTGCCCTGCTCTCCATTCTGTGCGTCTGGGTGGTGACAGGTGTGCTGGTGTGCCTGGCATGTGAACGCCTGCTACACCCCGATTACCAGATCCGGGTGACTCTGATGATCATCGTTTCCAGCTGTGCAGTGGCAGCCAACATTATGTAAGTAGCCCCACACGCTGCCCGTGAAGCTTGTCAGGACAGAGATCTGTGGGGTTTTGTTGTTGTTACTGCTTGTTTCTGATTCCTCCACTTGTGAGGATGGTAGAGAGCTGACAGGGTGTTCACAAGGCTCTACGACCAAGAACAGGCAGCTTGTGCTAGTTAACATGCATTTTAACATCCGCTTCCAAGAGCTACCATCTTGAATGCTTCCTGTGTGCCAGAGACTGCTAAGATCTTTTGATCTACATTATCAAGCTCAATGTTCACAACACAAATACTTTACAGATGAGGAAAATTGAAGCTCAGTAAGGGTAAATAAATTGTCAATGAGGTAGTGCAGAGGAGGGTTTGAAAATAGATCCACCAAACCCAGAATTGAGCTTCTAGCCATTCTACTCTCTCATGCAAACTGACAGTTCCACGTGGGATGTGACTTACCCCTCTTCTGTTTTTGTTACATGAACACATTATGGGTTCCCAGAGACTTGGGTTGGAAAGGATCATAAATTTTATTTACTTCAGCCCCTTTCTACTTTTGAATTCCCTTTTGCAATATCCCCATAAAATGGTAATTAGTTTCATATATATTTTAACAGAGTAACAGGGAATTTATTTCTCTCAAGAGCAACTTATCTTATCTTTGCATCATTATGATTGGATGAAAATTCTTCCTTAAGCCGTGTTAGCTAAATTCTCTCTTTAGTTTCCATCTGTTGGTCCATTCTCTTATCCAGACAATCTTAAATCATTCTCATAGGACATCCATCATTGCCATGTTGGTCTGGTCTTCCTAGATGAACTGCTTGATTACTCATGACAATGGGGAGTTGAGGCCAGGACTCTGACCCTTTTTGGTTGATTTGCTCTTTCTTATTTGATAGTCTGATTTTGGGTAACCTTACTTAAAACTCTGTTACCTATCTATCTACCTATCTACCTACCTACCTACCATCTATGGTAGACACAATAAGGGCCCACCAGGGATTTCCACATTCTAACCCTTGGATCTCCTGAATATGTCAATTTACATGGTAAGAAAAACTTTGCGAATGTGGTTAAGTTAAGGATGGATCTTGAGAAGGGCAGATTATCCTGGATTATCCAGATAGACCCAACATAACCATGAACATCCTTATAAGAGGGAAGCATAAGGTCAGAGGGGAGAGAAGATGATGCATTGCTGGCTTTGAAGATGGAGGAAAGGGCCTGGAGTCAATGAACAGAACTGACCTCTAGAAGCTGGAAAAGGTAAGAAAATGAATTTTCCCCTGGAACCTCCAGAAGGAATGTGGTCCTGCCCACTTTCTGACCTCCAGAACTATAACATAATACATTTATGTTGTTCTAAGCCACAAAGGCTTTGTGGTAACTTGTTATGGCAGCAATAGGAAACCCAGATACCATCTATGTATCACCTATCTTGCAATGTGACATAATACATGCAATCAGGTAGGTTCACACATAAAAGTGAAGAAGACGCTGAGAGTAGAGTGGCATTTTAAACAGTGTTTTTTTTTTTTTTTTAATTTTAGAGAGGGTACAAAGGAGTCCTTGGAATTAGAGGACAACCTGAGCATGCATACTGTGAATAAGCTCCTCTAGATATTCTCATATCCTGACCTTGTACCTACTTCAATTCCTTACTTCTTACTTTGGGACCCATTGCTCAAAATCTTTAAGATAAAACAATCAGAAGAGTGGTATTTGATCTGCTGTCACTGATGAGATCCCTAATTCCCCCCAGTTAACTTGAAAATGCATTTCACATTGTCAGGGGGAGAAAACATATGGAGAGATCAATACAAGTCTATCACTCCTAGGAGACAAATAAGCCAGACCACATGTCCTGCTGACCGGGGGTCAATGTCATCATCTTTGCATAAGAAGAACAATATGTCCCCAGGACAGCAGTAACAATAAAAATATTAATAATTTCCCAAGAGTCATTGTCACATAGGCTGTGTCCATGCTGACTAAAGATGAAGATATACCCAGTTAACTACCACATAAATCTGGCACCTTGATGATTGAGGCTGACTTTCTAAATAGATACCATCCACATTTTCTTTTTACTGCAACTGTTTTCAAACTCTGGGCGTAATATTGCAGGTGATTTTCATACTTACAAAGACCAGGGAATTGAAAAGCATTGACTTCCCTGCACAAGGAGGCAGTTTTTATGGATAAACATACTGAGTGACTAAAATGTTTACTTAGAGAACTGGGATTACAGATTTCAAGTGCTAGATGCTGCATTGTCTGACTACAGAGATATCTGAACCATAATTTGGGAACAAATCTATTCCTTGGGAGCCCAAAATCAGGGCAGAATATTCTAGCAGAAGTTGCTAAGGGATTCTAGGATGAAGGTTATTGATAGAGCCTTAAGGCTAAGTTTTCTGTGCCTGAAACATTTCCTCCTCTCCTAGCCCATTTAACTCTAGTATAACCTTTCAAACCCAACTCAATTGCTTTGTCTAACTAAATCAGACTCCCTTGTTGTACTATCTGTAGCACCAGTTCTTAATAGGCTTAGTATAATTAGAATTTTCCATTTATGTGTGTCTTTTTAGAATCTCTGCCGTCTCCATCATACTTAAAGTTATAATGGGGAGGGGTCATGTCTATTTTCACTGTTATGCTCCAATTATTTAACAGTGCCTGGCATACAAAATCCCTGTATAAGTTTTTTAAAATTAAATATAAAATGAGTAAAAGAATGAATGACAATGGGATGAGCATACATGGCAGGCCTAGAAAGTCTAATAACTGCCAGGCATACATGGCTGTCTGAAGAACTTTAAATGGTAGCTTCTAATAGAAGGTGAATTTCTGCTCAAACAGTAACAATATAAGACCTTGTAGATTATATAATGATCAAATCTTGATGAATAGAAGTCACTCTGCTTGTGATGATGGCCTGAGATTTAATAGAGACTTTACCTGCAAATAGACTGGGGTATGTGTCACTGAAAAATTATTTTTTTACACCTTTGTTCTAAAATGCACAGAAAGTGTTTCTAGGCAAAACATAAGAGATATTACTCCTAAAGTTGTAGATAAACAGAATTGGGTAAATAATTTATAGGGCCCACTACTAATCTCCTGAAATTGGATTAGAGATGTTAAATTTTGCAATATGTTATATACACATAAAACATTTATATACATGAATATATTGCAGTTTTGATAAACAGCTACATATTTACACAAGCACATTACTTTCATCATTGGCCATTAGGGAATCATTCACATTTCAAGTTCTAGTGGAAATGAATAAAATCGAGTAAAATAAAAGTTTAAAAAAATTCAACCTTGATGAAATTCACTGCTTATTTTGTTGTATTGCTTTCTGCTGCTTTTTGCATTTGAAACCAGCACATTTAATTAAGCTCCCACCAAAGCTCAGCTTTAAGTCTAGCTCAGTAGACACTTGATAAATGATAGTTCCCCTCCTCATTGTCAAATACTTGGCATTTACCTAACAGATGTTACTCTCTAGTTTTAAAATGAAACAGCATTAGCTGGGCTTCCCCGGTAGCTTGGCTGGTTAAGAATCTGCCTGCAATGCAGTAGACCCTGGTTTGATTCCTGGGTCAGGAAGATCCCCTGGAGGAAGGGATAGGCTACCCACTCCAGTATTCCCGGGCTTCCCTGGTGGCTCAGATGGTAAGGAATCTGCCTGCAATGCAGGAGACCTGGGTTCAACCCTTGGGTTGGGAAGATCCCCAGAAGTGTATGGCAACCCACCCCAGTATTCTTGTCTGGAGAATCCCCATGGACAGAGGAGCCTGGCGGGCTACAGTCCCTGGGGTCACAAAGAGTCGGACATGACTGAGCAACTAAGCACAGCATAGCATTAATTAGAAAGAGAAAACTGATGTGAATCTTCAATGTCTGTCCTTGTGTGAAAATTTGAAAATTCTGTGATACCCCTGTGTTCAAAATTACTCCAAAATAGTCCATTATAAAGCAGTAATATTTCAATCCATTGCCACTTTGGATAACACAGGCTGCCGTCAACTCCCCCATGATACTGCAAAGATTTTTAAGGGTTAATCTCATGTGTGCCAAGGACATTGTTTTTTCTTTCAGACTAAGTGTGATTTTATACCAGAAACGCCCTGCCCACAATCACAAAGAAGTGCAAGCCAATGCCAGTGTCAGAGCTGCTTTTGTACATGCCCTTGGAGATCTATTTCAGAGCATCAGTGTGTTAACCAGTGCACTGATTATCTACTTTAAGGTGAGTATGTTGGAGTCTACTCGCTGTTCCAGTGACTTTATAGATTAGGTGGTACATGATCTGGCCCTCCATTATTACCTTACATGGGGGTAGACAGCCGATTTGCCTACACAAATTACTTTTCAAGGTGTAAACAAACAAACATTCAAAGCTTGAAACCTTAGATTTTCCGAATTCATAAGAGCTATGTCGTTAACTATAGGGCTGCCAGTCTTTTAAGAAAGCAGTTCTTTTGTCCTGGGGTTAAGGTGGACAGCAACAGAACCATGAAAAACTTAGGGTTTTGGGGTTATAAGCAACAGGAAACATCTCTAGCTCACTTTAGCAAAACATTGATTCACTGATTGAAATTTATTAGAGGTACTCATCTAAGAAAGCAAGGTAGAAATAAGGGAAACTTCTGGTTTTCAGATTTCAGAAACTATCCAACTTCTGTCCCAGGCACCATGCTGAAAGGAATGTATATGTGTGCGTGCATGCTCGGTCGCTCAATGGTGTCTGACTCTTTGCAACTCTATGAACTGTAGCCCACCAGGCTCCTCAGTCATGGGATTTTCCAGGCAAGAATACTAGAATGGGTTGCCATTTCCTCCTCCAGTAGATCTTTCCAACCCAGGGATCAAATCCACATCTTCTGCATTTGCAGGTGAATTCTTTACTACTGAGGCAGCTGGGAAGCCTGAAATGAATGTGATTCAGCTAATTATTTTCCCTCTTCTTGTCACTCTGCTGAAAATTCATGTTGCTGGGAAATGGAACACAATTGATGTAGACTGGGTCTTGTTTCTGTTGCTTGGATGGGGCGGGTAGAGCCATTGACTGACTCTTCCACATGGGAGGGAGAGAACTTCTTTCCCAAAAGAACTGTATTAATGGAAACCTGGAGTAGATCTGGGTGAGCCTCTGACCCTAAACAAATATTCACTATAGCTCTCTGTTTGGTAATAACAAGAACTAAAAGAGGTGGGTGAGGGCAGAAGTACAGGCAGGCGGGTAATGGAGGAGAGGGGCATTCATCTCTGTCCATTTGTGTCATTACTGTCCATTTAGCAGGGACTCTATTGTTTTACTAAAAAATTAAAACATGTAAATAAAAAAGAATTCAAAGGAGTAAATCCTCACTGAAAGATTTAAGTTTAAGGCAAAATTGTTCAAGTTGTACAGGTGAGTAGAGTTTGAAAGTACTCTTATGAAGGTCACTCTGGCTGAGTTTCTTAGAAGTAATGAGGCACAGAGTTTTCTGTGGCATAGAACTTCATCAAGGGCAGAATAGCAGATGTTTCACCCTGAGGCCAAGGGCACCAGTGGTGAGAGAGCATGAGAATGAGGCCTCAGTGTATACTTTTTGGACTGTATCAAAGACACCTACCTTGAGTCTGTAACATACTTAAGAGAGAAAGATATATACTGACCCCATCTGCCAAGACCAAGCTCTGGCTGTACCTTGGTCACATGCAACCTCTGAGCAGATGATTCCCTTTCTTATCATAATTAAGGCTGAAAAGTCATTGAATGCTTTGCCCATGTGTGCATATTTTCATCCATCCTCTCTACTTCTATTAATTTAAGAGACATTAAATAAGGCCTTTTGAAGGAGTACTCAAGGATGTCTCTCTTCTTACTTCTTTTTTATCCTCATTAAAAAAAAAAAAAGGCAGCACTGGCTTTTCCTGATCTGAAAGAATAGCATTGAAACATGTATATAACCATATGTAAAATAGAGTGCAAGTTTGATGCATGAAGCAGGGCATTCAAAGTCAGCGCACTGGGACAACCCAGAGGGATGGGGTGGGGAGGGAGGTGGGAGGAAGGTTCAGGATGGGGGGACCATGTATACCCGAGGCTGATTCATGTTGACGTATGGCAAAAACCACCACAATATTGTAAAGTAATTAGCCTCCAATGAAAATAAATTAATTAATTAAAAAAATTGGCAGCACTGGCTTTTCACTGCAGTGAGCAGGCTTTCTGTAGTTGTGCTGTGTGGGCTTAGCTGCTCCAAGGCATGTGGGATCTCAGTTGCCTGACCAGGGATCAAACCTTCGTCCCCAACACTGGAAGGTAGATTCTTTACCACTGGACCACTGGGAAAGTCCCCCTCCTTACTTCTTAAATTGTGAGGAGAGCATGTCCTGTGGTCTCCCTTCTTCAGTCACTGAGAGTTGAAAGCTTAGGTGAAGGATTACGTCTTTAGGAAGTCTTGTCTCTGATTTGGATGGGAAGTGTGAGGAGGGTGAATGGGTGACAGGAAAGGAAGGAAGCATGGGGGTTTACTTATTTTATCAATCAGACTTTCTGCATGGGAGGCCTGGATTCAATGAACTGAAATTCCTTTTTTTTTCTAGCCAGAGTATAAGATGGCAGACCCGATCTGCACATTTGTCTTTTCTGGCCTGGTTTTGGCCAGCACCGTCACGATCTTAAAGGACTTCTCCATCTTACTCATGGAAGGTAGGAGTGATTTTCATATTATTTCCAGCACGTGTGTTTTCTTTTCCCTATAACCACAAAAGGAAATGATCTCAAGGCATGCTCACTGTGAGCCTGCATTATAAGGAAAATGTAAACTTATAAGGAACTTTTATGAATACAAGTACTATGAGTTTTATTCATACGGGAATAAATAAAAAAGAATTGGCTTCTATTTCTTCCCCAGCAACTATCGTATCATATGGCATAGTATAAAAGCAATATGGACAAATACTAGAGATAAACAGTGAGGGAGAAACAGCAAAATTATACGTTTATTCCTAAATACATGGAAATTACCTAAGAAAGATTGTGTAACTCTGTCTCTTGGGCAGCATTATAAGTACTATGATACTGAAAAGGTAAAATGTTTGTTAGGCCAGCAGTTCTCAGACATTAGTGGCGTCAGAATCACTTGGAGGGTCTGTTAAAACAGACTGTGAGGCCCACCGGACAGTTCCTGAGACAGTAGACCTGGATGGGATGGGGCCTGAGAAATTTGAATTTTAACAAGATGTTGATGCTACTGCCCTGGGGACCATACTTTGAGAAACACTGGACTAGTGTTTTCATACCACTTCAGAGATTCCTCCATGAGGGCACGGGGAGCAGTCCTTGGAAAATCCAATCACAGCTAGAGGTTTGCATCCTACCAAACATTCAGATGATCAAAACCACCCAGATGTTGGCTGAGCTGCTCTCTTCTGTCCAGCTCACTGTGATCAAAGGTGGGCACAGTCTCAGAGGGCAGCTGCCTCCGCAACAGTTCATCCTCCCCTAGCTCAGCCTTCACTGCAGAGGACACAGGAAGGGTTTTGTTCTCAGCCGGCACTGTAACCATTGGTAGGTGGCTGTGCTGACCACAGTGAAACAGGAAACGGAGTCGAAAGTCCTTGTGTGACAAGTGAACGCCCTCGCCTGGCAGGGGACTGGGTATTTGTTTAGGTCCCAGATGATTCCACCTCCTGTCCTGGGGGCTGAGAGCCGGGCTGCAGCTGTTGCTGCTTTTACAGAAGCTATCGAAAAGAGACAAATGCATATACAATTTACGATGACTATATTCAGTGTTCTCTCTCAGTACAGCTCTTCTCTCGTGATTATCTTTTTTTATGTAAGGAAAAGTATAGCTAATTATTGAAACTCCTATCAGATAGGCAGGTAACTCCCATATGAAATATACTTATTTTTAAATTAGGTTAGCATAAAATAATGCTTGTACTAGATAAAATTTAAATATATATGTGCGTGTGTGTGCTGTGTGCTTAGTCGCTCAGCCATCTGACTCTTTGCAACCCCATGGAATGTAGCCTGCCAGGGTCGTCTGTCCATGGAATTCTCCAGGCAAGAATACTGGAGAGGGTTTCTATGCCCTCCTCTAGGGAATCTTCCCAACCCAGGAGTTGAACCAGGGTCTCCTGCATTGCAGGTGGATTCTTTACCAGCTGAGCTACCAGGGAAACCCATGTATATGTGTAGAAAGGCATACATACACATATACGTGTAAATGGAAAGGCATAAAATGATAAGACTTCTCCCCATTTTTTCACCTTTAAATTCTCAATCTTCAAGCCTAACATCTACTAATAAGGTAAAAGGTGACATATATCTTTCCAAAAACAATGTATTTACACATATATGTATAAACATAACACACACACACACACACACACACACACACGTGTGTATGCTGTTGTTACTTAGTCGCTAAGTTGTGTCTGACTCTTTTGCAACCCCATCCTGAGCAAGAGTACTGGAGTGGGTTACCATTTCTGTCTCCAGGGGATCATTCCGACCTAGGGATTGAAACTATGTCTCCTGCTTGACAGGCAGATTCTTTACCACCAAGCCACCAGGGAAACCCTAAATATGTGCATACATATGTGTGTATATATACATGAGTATGTGTGTGTGTGTGTGTATACAGTGTGTGTATATATGTCTTTTTTCATACAAACAAGATTATACACGTATTTTGTTCTGCACCTTGTTTTTTTCAACTAGAAATCTTTCCATATTGGTAAATACATAGATAACCTCTTTCTTTTTCATGGGTAAAAAGTATTCTATTGTTAGCATCCACTTGCTTATTGATGGACATTACAAATAATGCTTCAATTATATTCTTGGCACTTGAATCTGTGGAATAATTCCTAGATGTATATTGATGTTTCAGAAGTTATAGACCTTTTAAAATTTGATAGATACTGTCATTTCTACCAAAGAGACCATATCAGTTTCTTTCCCACCAACAGAGTATGAGAGTGCTCATTTCTTCCCATCTTCACCATCACTGGATATTATCAAACTGTTGATTCTCCTCTAATCTGATAGGTGAATATATTATATCTTATGTGAATGTTTAATTATGAAACCTATTGAGTAGTTTTTCACATGTGTATTAGCCTGGGTAATTATTTTTTTGAACTTTTTCTGGATGCATTAATATTTTTGTAGGCTCTCCATCAGAAAGAAAAAGATTTCTAGGATGTGATGAATACTGAGGTTAACAGGAACATATCCTCTTGCTTGTCAATATTATTTCATAGAGGAAAATAAATAGCCATAGACGTGCATTCTCCATAAAAGTAAAGTGATAAAAGGAGGCAAGAGAAAAAGAGATAGTAGGATCTTGACTTCATCTCAAGAGTCCCAGATGAATGACAGCAAAAGGTCAAAGGAAACTCTCCAGGGATGATACATTAGGCATAATTGTCATCTCTGGGTTACCGTACCTGGGGTCTAATGTTTACATAACACTTCACACCCAGAAGAGGGATCTTAGAGTCTGGCATCCCACTTACCCATGTGGCCTTACAAATTCTTAATCTTTCTGACTCCCAATTTCTTCTCCAGTCAAACAGTTCTAACACTGATTAGATCTTAAAGTTTTATAACTATTAAATAAGATCATTACTATAAAGTGCTTAGCACAAACTTCAACCTATAGTAGGTTCTTAATAAAGGTGCTAATATTATTAATTATTTTATTATTGTATAACATTTTCACCCATGACTATACGCACATTCTATGGCTAATCTGAGACAAGAACTTCTTTAATTTGTTTCTAGTACCCTGAGCTTTGAGGAGCTCATAGAGTAAAACATCATGTTGACCAGCTCTTTGTTCTATGGAACAATATAAAATGTTTCATAAACTCAAACTGTACTGTATTTTAGGTTAGCTCCAAGGAGGGAATCCCTATGAGCGACGTTCTTAAATCCTGAAAAAGCAGGGCTAAGGATTCCCCATTCCCTTTAAGAAAGTGGTTCTACACTGGCAGCTTATTACAATCACCTGAGAAGCTTTTGGAAAATACTTATGCCGAGGTCCTAGATGCAGAGATCTTGATTTAATAGAAACTGGCTCTGATTTATTTTTTTTTTTAACATGTAGGCAAGCTTGAGAACCACTTCAAAGTAGGGCTGCCCAGCAGCTTTAAATACTAGTGCAATGGTTCTCTACTTTGACTCTGTTAGAATCAACAAATGAGTTAAGAAAATACTGATGCTGGTCTTATCCCCAGAAAATCTGATTTAATTGGTCTTGGGTATAACCTGGTCATTGGGATTTCTTAAATATCTGGTGACACTAATGTGCATCCAAGGTCAAGAGCCACTCTGAAAGCATATAGATTTCAGAGCCTCATCCATAGATGTTTTCTTCAGGAGAATTTTAATGGAGCCAAGGCATATTTATTTATAACCAACATACCAGGTGTTTCTGTTGTATGTATATAATTGAAGTGGAAGCCAAAAAGTGTTCATCCTTAGAAATCTTTTCCACAGAATCCTCTTTGGATCATCTTTAGTTGAGAGAGATTTACCTATTGCATCAAATGGCTTTACCACAGTGGTGCTGGTTGAGTTGATTTTAAAAAAATTCTTATATCAACCTGATACCTTTTATGATTTTAACCAATCACTGACTTGGTATTTAGCCAGCCAAACCAAGTGCCCTTATGTTTTCGAATCCTATCATCTTCTATGTGACAATCCTCGCAATGTTTGAAAACAATGGTTCTACTTCCCTTCACCTTCCCATCTCCAGGTAGAGACACTCCAGTTCTTTAGCCCCAAAACATAGCTGACTGGCTGCCAAACTCTCCACCTTCTTGCATGTCCCACAGTATTCCTCTAGAAACAATGATGACAATCAAACTACTACATTCTGCAGCTTGAATAGTAAACCCTTACTAATGAACTTAAAATAATAGAAATTCTACAGACAGAATAATGAGATGGTATTATAACATTAGAATTTCCTATTATCATAGTTCACTAAGGGACTGGTTGGATAACTAACACTTGTATAGCATTAGAGTTTACAAAGGACAGATGTTTTCTGAGATGATTTCAGAGTCCCCAAAGGACTCTATTAACTACATATTGCTTTTATCATACCTATTTTACTACAAATATTCTGAGGATTAGAGAAGTTCCAAGTGCTGGGTAAAATTTATAATAGTTGTAGTCAGAATGCCAACCCAAGATTATTCAATACCAAATCCCATGGGATTCCACTTTGTTTTCCAGATAATTGCAAATGTAATTGGGGGGATAATACACTCTAAGAAATGAAGGGTGATGACTGTCTTGATGGTCACAGAGTAAAATCTGCAAATGCTCTTTGTGAACCTGTGGCTGATGGCAAACCCTTTGAAACAGGTGAATCTGCTTTTTGTAAACATTTGAAAAGAGAAACCATAGATGGGGAGGGCAAGGTAGCGTTTGAGTGAGGACTTTGCAGCCCCAATTAATCCTTGCACTGAGCCATATTTCATGAGATAACCTACTAACCCCAGCCTCCTGTTCTCTCCTCTTGGCAGGTGTGCCAAAGCACCTGAGCTACAATGGTGTGAAAGAGCTCATCTTAGCAGTGGATGGGGTGGTGTCTGTGCACAGTTTGCACATCTGGTCGCTAACAATGAACCAAGTGATTCTCTCTGTTCACGTTGCTGCAGGTCAGTGAGTTTGGTAAACATCCTGGACAAGAATTCATTCTTATCCTATAACATCAGTAATTTCCCTCCTGTTGGTAGAGCAGCCCTGGGTGCCTGTTGCATGCCCAAACAATTGCAATGTGTTTCGTGTGACCCAGGGCAGCTGAAACCCCCTTCCCCGGTGCCAGTGTCGTCATGGCAACAGTGCTACTTATGACCACCCTGGAGGTCAATGGTAGAAGTTTAGAGAGTAGAACAAAAGGATAAAATGCCACCCAAGCTTCAAGGCCTTAAACTTTGTTTGACTCGATGTCCTATTGGTTAAAGGAGTGGAATGAATTTAACAAGAAACCTTCACTGATTATCTTTGGTGTGTGAGATGTTTTACCCTAGCATCAAAGAGAGAAAGGTGAAGGAGACACAGGTCCCATCCTTAAGATTCCAAAAAGGTAAAAGATATACTAGTCAGAATTAATGGTGATTCCTTTACTGGATGGTTAGCAATTCTGTAACCATGTGAGATAACTCTTAGGATGTGAGGTTTACCCTAAAAAACTACTTTGTCCAGTAGAAGGTGATTTTGCTCAGGATACATCCTAGGGCTGAGAAAATGGGCAATGGCTTGGGAGACAGCTCAGACCAAGGATGATGTATTAGGCTGCTGTGAAATAACTCATGGAGTTACTTAGAGGCAGGATATAGGAAGAGTCATTGGAGGACTGTGCTTTCTCAGACATCCTCATCTCAGCTGAGAGGCTTGGATCTGGCTGCAGGGAATTTACAGCCTCCACTACACCAATATTTCACTGCAAATGGAAGGATCTAGTAAACACTCAGGTTACCATGGAGGGAACTTCACAGCCTCCTGATACCTTTTGGGAAAAGAGAAAAAGACGGCAGAGAAGGTTGCTGCTCTAAATGCTTCCTGGTTCTTGTCACTATCCTTGAGATAAATTGTGATTAGATATAAGGGTGAAAACTCAGAGAACTCAGGGAGCCAGTGAGCAGGGCTGTATAAGAAACAGTAGTTCTGACTTGGCTTTTTCCTGGCTTATCTCCTCTGTCACACTCAGCCCCTAGGGACGCCAGACCCCAGAGAGGACTGTGGGCAGGAAGTCCCCATAGTGACAGGGCGCTGCAGCCGTGTCTGTGTCCGCGTAGCTGACTGTCAGAGCCATCACGGCTCCTTCCAAGCGCGCGGCCTGTGCCCTACCCCAGCTGCAGAGACAGAGTACCTGAAGCTGGAGATGAGCTGCCGCCCCTGTGTGTGCAATCAGTGCCAATCTCTCTCGGTTCTTTATCAACAGCAGCCCGCCGGGACAGCCAGGTGGTTCGGAGAGAAATTGCACGAGTCCTTAGCAGGCGCTTTCCCGTGCACTCACTCACCATTCAGATGGAGCTGCCAGCCGACCAGGATCCCGACTGCCTTTTATGCGAAGACCCTCAGGACTAGCCAGTTGCTCTGCCAGCTCCCCACGTTTGACAGGCCACGGCGTGCTGCTCCACAGTTTCTAAGAAACCAACAGAAGAAGTCTGAGAAACTCGTGATACAGTACGATCGATGCACACTGTATCCTTCTTTATTTAGCTCCGTCCACCATAAATGAAAACGTGCTTAGATTCATCAGTCAATTGGATTATCCACCCATCAGTAGCTGTGTTCATTCTAGAAATGTATGTATAGATTAGTCCTGACTGGGGCTGAAATAACAGCTGTTTGTAACCACAGGTAATAGAAAGTTCACCTCCCTTCAGTAATGCATCCCAAGGCTGAGTGGGCAAAACTGAACTCAGGAAGGAGTCTTACCAGGAATCAGTGGCAAGGAAACAGTCACAAAAATTTTTCCAAAACATGAAAAGTGGAAGTAAGGAGAGCCGAGTCAGGGGTAAAAGCGAATCTGGAGGTCCAGTATTCTTGCCTAAAGAATCCCATGGAGAGAAGAGCTTGGTGGGCTACAGTTCATGGGATTGCAAGAGTCGAACATGACTTAGCACATGAGTATGTATGCATGGCTCTTTAGATATGTCCCCTTATTTCATTCTAATGACTTTTAAAAAGTGGAAATTAATACCATCATTGTATAGATAAAGCCATAAAGGTTAAGTGAATCAACCAAAGTCATTTATTATTTCATTTAAAAATCTTTTTCAACACAGGCTATGAGCAGAGCACCGGTAAACCAAGCTGACATGCTCTCTGCCCACACAGAACTCTTTCCCCTTTGGGAGGAGACAGGCATTATACTAATAAACACCACCAAGAATATTCTACAAATAGCAGCAAGTGATAAGAAAGAAGAGAGGCTGATTGAGGTTGGGGAGGTCAATGGAAGGCGTCTCTGAAGAGATGGCATCTAAGTTGAGACTAGAATGAAGAGGTAGGTGATAGCCAAATGCACTGTACCAGGAAGGACATTTCAGAGGAAGCAAGAGAATGAGGGGACACCGTGAAGAAAGAGGTGGGTGCATTTGAGGAACTGGGGAAGGTCCTTGTGGCTAGAATGTACTAAGTAAAGAGTGAGTTAAAGGATATGAAGGACCAGAAATTGGAGAGGGACTTTCCTGGTGGTCCAGTGGTTAAGACTTCGTGCTCCCAATGTAGGGGGCAAGGGTTTGATCCCTGGCCAGGGAACTAAGACCCCACATGCCACATGGCATGGCTCAAAAAAAAAAAAAAGGCAGGAGAAACAAGCAAGTCCAAGTAAGAAAGTAGCTGAAACCAGATCTATTTTGACCAAAATCCCATCTATGCTTTCTCTTTGAACACTTTTTCTTTGTTTTGGGTGGGGGGCTGTTTTTTTTTTTTTTTTTTTTGATCAAGTGATCTGCATTGACAATCAGTCATTATTTCAGAAGTGCCTACAAAAGAGGAGCCTATGTTCCTCAGAGGAATGAGATGAACAAACTGCTGTGTTTAAAAGTAAAGGCCTGACAGGTGCTTCTGTAATAAATCCTGTCTTAGGTGGTACTAGGACTGTGCCACACAGGAGTCTGCTAAAGAAAGAGGAAACCTAAAGTAATGGAAGTGGTTGTGGGCCAGCCTCAACCCTGGAGACCCTGAGTCATGCCAGTGACGTGGGACATGAAAGGGACAGAGGAGTGAGGCGGTGGAAACAGGGGACTCTGTGGTAAGGAATGAACGTTAGAAGGAATGAGAAATCTGGTCAGTCCCTTCTGCTGCCTTCCAGATCTGTGACCTTCCGCTGCCATTTCATTTCTCTGAGCTTCAGATTCCTCATCTGAAAATGGGAATTATATTTTCATCAATGGGTTTCTGTTAGAACTATGTGGGGTAAAAATGTAAAGAACAAGGTTCTTTGTGTGGTAAAAATTGAGTACTCCATAGATACTCTTCTCAATCCAGAGTTTCTCAACCATAGTGGAATCATTATTTGGGGTTGGATCACTCTTTGTTGTGGACGGAATGTTACAACACAATGGCAGAAAGTTATTCTTATGCATCATAGGAGGGGGCAGCCCTGGGCTGTACCTACTAATTACTGCTAGCACTCTCCAACATACAGAGAGAGAGAGAGAGAGAGACTAAATGGGGAAATGGCAGTTGATTGGGGCATGGAGGTCTTGGCATTCAGGATGACTCAGAAGTGGCACTTTTAGGCACTGCTAAAAGTGCCTTTTGACCAAAAGTCAGTGGGATAAGAGGAAGTAATCTGAGGCCGCTCCTTACATGCCAGGTCCACTTCTGTGCACATTTCAGACTGTCCAACAAGGGGACAGGAGTATTTAACATGACTCATCTGAGGCAAGAACATTCTTTGGGTTGTGGTTTTCTCCTAGACAGGGTTCCTGTGTCTACAGCCACGGACAACTGATCTCATTTTTCTCTCCTTGCTTCCCTGGTAGATAAACCCAGACAAAAGTATCTCCTTGTTCCAGGCCAGTCATGCTTCTCTCCTTTTTTTTCTTTTCCAACCCCTCTGAGCAGAGAGCTGAGTAGGTGACTTAGGCCAAGGCCTTCAGTGCAAATCTGGCCACCCATCTCTCCTCCCCAGCCCACTCTGTCTTTGCAGAGAGGACTGAATGTGCTGGTTTCAAGATTCAGATTCAAGCAGTAAAAAGGAAAGGGAAGTCTCACTTCAGCTTCCAGCTGGAGCAGTGTGTTCTAAACTGGGAGGCACTTCTCTGGGTTACTGGGTCCTGCTTCAGATTTTAAGGATGTGGAACTTTTATTTGTATTCTGCTATTATTCTCTGCGTGTCTCTCACCTGTGGAGAGTAACATGAAACAAAGATGTGCAGGCCTCAATGGGTCTGGTTTGGAACCTGAACTTCTGTATGTTTTAACATACCTGGAGATGATTCTAAAGAACAGACAGAGTCTAGAAGAGCCTCAGCCAAAGGAGGTCACTAAGTGGGGGATTCAGACACCCAGGGACCTACAATGATATCTTAAGTTGCAACCATGTGGATGGGGTAGGAAGGGAGCACAGAGTGGTGAGGATTGTGGGCTTGGCGACTGAGACTTCACGTCATTAAGCTGACAGCCACACTGGAGTTTGAATGATATAGGAAGGTTCTCCAGGCAGAATAAGAAAAAGGTCTTCTAGACAGAGAAGGCTACGTGTAAATCATGCTTGTGTTTTCCTGCTGGTTTTTAATTTGAAAAGCAGAATATATGTGGCAAAGAAAATGATCAACTCTGTGATGTTTACAAATGTAATTTCTGGTACTTTATCATTATTAACATTGAGGAGAACAGGAGTTCTGCCTTTGATGATTTTTCTGACATTGTCAGCATCTAGAAGGGTGCCGGAAACCTAGCAGTCATTAATAATTGCTGAGGCAATGACTCTGGGGCCTTGTCATTATTTTTTATTTACGTTTGTGTTTTTCTGAAATTCTGAGGGCCAAGGAAACACTGACTTTGACTGAGGAGGTCACACGTGTACCATCTCTGCAAATCAATCCACACTGCCGAAAGACCTACTGGCATTCTGCTGAGGGCTCGCCCTGCTCTGTGGAGACGGCCAGGCATGTCCCCCACCTCGGGAAACAAGCTTAGGCAACCAGAACAAGAGGTTCTGGGGTTCTTAGTGGCTTCTGCCTCAGCTGGCTCTCGAAACAGAAGGAATGGTTCATGCCAACTCAGTCTCCCATCTCAAGGGCTGCTGTGTGGTTTTGCTTTTCCATACTTTGTAAGGATGGAGCTCTAAAGGACAGACGACCTGGCAAACACACTAGTTCTAGGGGCACTGTCTGCTCTGCTTTTCTCTGAAATTGTGTTAATATTCAATTTGATGTCAGAAATACATCGAATGCCAGGTCACCCCGAGGGAGATGGACTTGTACATCAACCAAAGGCAGCGCCTCATGGCTCCCAGCCATTTCTGCTCTTTCCCTGAAATTCTCCTTCTTTAGTCAACTAGATTGAAAATTCTGGATGGTAGATGTTTTTGTGTTAAAGTCAAGACAACTTGAAGTGGGTTTTTTAAGGATTTGAGATGAAAGAGCAGCTACCATCAAGGGATTTCATGTGCCAGGCATCAGCGCCCAAGGTCTACCCCTCTCTCTCTCTGCCCCCCCTCCCTGGCACGGTCAGAACTCCAGGCCATTGAACTTACTGCAGTTGTGCAGCAGAATTCTTTACTTTGTGGCGTGGTATTTTCTCTGGCTAGTGAAACATTAATGATCTTTCATGTCTTTCAAAGAAACAGGCTTTATTCTGCAGAATACTAAAATCAAGCCAACTCCACTGGCACCCTCCATCCTTACTATGCTTCACTGTTATTCAGAATCCGCTCAAGATTTATCTAGGGCTCCGTGGTGAGGTTCGGGCCCAGAAAAGAAGTGTATATGTTCCATATGTTTGGTTACAGATGGAAAATGGGAATGCTGAAGGACATGGAGGAAAGAATGCTTATCCTTTGAACAGCAGTTCTGTCGATTGCCTGAGTCTGAGTCTTAGCCCTTCCCTTCATTAGCTCCGTGACCTCCAGCTAGTGATTTAAATGCTCTGGCCCTGTTTCCTGATCAGTAAAACCTCCCTATTGGGATGCATAAGAATGTCATAAACAAGGACTCAAAGAGGTTGGATTTGTGTATAGTGGAGAGTTAGCACTCAGTATCTTAACTGTTACTGTTGTTATGTACAAAGTGAGTCTGTATGTATGTGTCACAGAGATTCATATCATGCCAACTTTTAAAAGGTTTTGAGTCATCAACACACTCCCACAAGAGAGTGCCCAAATTATTGGTGAGAATCAAACAGCCCTTTCTCTCACAGGGAGCGATTGAGGCTTGCTGAGATAAAGGCTTATCTGAGAGAGCGTTACCTAGTAAGGGAGTCCTGGAATCATTAAAATAGTTAAGTCCCTTTCTGACATGCTCTGAAAACTTCTACTTTTATCTTTGAAGTAAAAGCTGAATGAGGCATCCGATTGCATTTATTAGCACTGTTTAACTGTCCAGTTCCATGAAGGCAGTCAGAGGACCCCTCCCCCGACCAGAGCTTGTACCCTGCTCCTATGAAACATCACTTTCTTGGTTTTTTGGTGTCTCTTTCTCTCATGGAGTCAAGACTTGCTCTTGCTAGGTGCATTTCCTTCTGTTGGTCTCTAGATTGTCATTGCTGTATTTAGATCATTTACTTACCTGTTAAATTTTTTTAATTAATTAATTCATTTTAATTGAGGGTAATTACTTTACAACATTGTGGTGGTTTTCGCCATGCATTGACATGAATCAGCCATGGGTGTACAGGTGTCCTCCCATCCTGAACCCCCCTCTCACCTCCCTCCCCACCCCATCCCTCTGGGTTGTCCCAGAGCACCAGCTTTGGATGCCCTGCTTCATGCATCAAACTTGCACTGGTCATCTATTTTACATATTTACCTGTTAAATTTTGAAAGCCAACAAAGGCTTTTAGCACTTTAGTATCAAAAAAAAAAAAAAAGTGCGCTGGGGCATACACATTTTATAGGTTCTTGGAGAATGTTGCTTTCCAGCACCATCCCCACCCAATGAAATGGGAGCCAGAGAACCCTGCAAAGAGACAGACCTCATTTTCCACAGTTAGCTTTCAAGTACCTTCAGGAAATGATTTTCTCAGCTCATCTCCCTGTATTCCCTGTTTGGGATCACAGGGCAATCTGCTTAAATGACTAATTACAGAAATCATTAAAGGCACCCAGCAAATGTTGTCTTTGTACACCCACATCCCCAGTTTTACAAGTCCTGCCTGGCCTGACAGTGATGGAACCACTTAAGAGTCCAGCGCAGGCGGATGTTAAGGGAAAAAAAAAAGGTGACCATCTGTGGTTCAGTTTCCTAACTTTCAGATTTCACACTTCACGTTTGTCATTCTGTTACTGGGCACCTGTTTAAAT
Source organism: Cervus canadensis (assembly GCF_019320065.1). Classification (NCBI taxonomy): domain Eukaryota; kingdom Metazoa; phylum Chordata; class Mammalia; order Artiodactyla; family Cervidae; genus Cervus; species Cervus canadensis. Next base: position 44,892,546 of record NC_057397.1, on the reverse strand, counting down.
TCTATTTTAAAATGTTAATGTATATTTAAGACAAAATGAGGAAAGGGAGAGTTTGGATTAAGTCGTCATCTTTTGATCACTAAAATCATGACAGGAAATATTTCTCGTGACACCAGTCAGGACTGTATTGAGAGGACATAAATGTCCACTCTCAGTCTTTTAATGGAGGGAGGAATGCATTTGAGGAGCGGACTGGTCTGAGAGAGATCAAAGGTGATCTAAGAATCAGAGGCACTTTTGAACAATGCCGGTCATTGCTATGAAGCCCTGGTGGGTGTTAGATGTTGGTGGTCAGAAGCTATGGTAGCCCTTGACAGTTGTTAAAAATTCAAACACACTTGAGCTTCTTCGGCCATAAAGGCCAGGAAGTGCTGTGACAGATCAAGCACCCTTTTCAGGTGGGTCAAGAAAGCCCCAGGAGACAATGTATCAATATAATTGCCCTACATTTCCTTTCCTCAAAGGGGTGCCCATTTGCTGAAAACATAATTGTCCTATTTGCAGCCATTAAAACCATGTGATCATTGTACACAGTCCAGTGGTACCCTCAAATGTTATGTCCCTAGACCTGTAGAGTTTCAGTGTTTGGGGTTATTACAGAAGAAGAAAGGGTGCCAGCCGTACTGAAGATATTCTAAAGCATGGTGAGTTAACCTGTACAATAAAATCAGCATCAGATGTGATTTGGGGGTTTTGTTTGAAGTTGAACTGCATTTTTCAAATGGAATTCAGTAGGAACTTCATCAACTAATGCCCTGTTTCTTTTCCATCCCCTCTCCTATTTTCTGCAGTGATGAATAGGGGATTTTCTTTGGCCTGAACATGGGATTTATCAACAATAATTTCTGTTACTGTCCCACTCTCCACTCCAAATGTGTCTCTGACATGGCAGAATCCACAACCAGAAAAATATGAGTACCCTGTGTTGACATTTCATTAGCGGAATACATTCTATGAATAATTAATAGGCCAGAAAGATGAAGCCTCCTCTTCTGGTTTCTACTGTCTCATACAGTTCAGCACCTTGTATGAATTTGGATGAGGAAAGGACAGTTCAGATTTCCCTGGCTCAGTAAGCCCTGAATTCATAAGTAAGAAGCAGATTCTTTTTCCATTCAATCACCATTCCTTTATAAACAGAAAACCATGGAGAAGATTTTTCAGGATCTTGAGATGAGATCATCTTTAATGTTGACTAAAGAGAAAATTCTGAGGGAGGCAATTATTTTTCTTCTTATTATCATAATTAATATTATTTTGATAGCTTTTAAATAGCTTAGACTTTACCATTTATACCCCAACTATGCACGGTGTTTTATGTGGGTATAAACATTTGCACAACATATACTTCAGTATACAGATTTTAAAGAAAACTTCTAATTCCACCCTGAAACTATTCATTAATTTATTAACTCATGTAATCCATTTTTTTCAACTGATTTTACTAATATTTATTGATCGAACACACGAGGCATAGTGTAAGGGAGTATAATATTGCTTAGATACATAGTCTAGAAGACTTTTTTTATATTGAAGATTTAGAAATGACTGGATAGACCTCAGAGGTCCTGAAAAACATCTTAATACTCATATGTTAGACATCAACTCTGAGAAGTAAACATATCTGCATTCTTCCTTAAAAAATGTATTTTATAGAGGCATTGCTCAGGTGCAATCAAATCATGAAATCAGCCCCATTTCCTAATGAAATTTTACTGATGGCTCTAAAATACTTCATTTCTCTCTCCAATTACTGAGATATCAGTGCCTCTCCCTGTACAATAGAAATTACTGGGCAATGACTTGAGGATTAGATAAGCTTGGAATGTTATTGCCGGAATATATAAGAATGAAATACTTAGTAATAAATTTATCTAAGGAGGTAAAAAAAATCTGTATATTGAAAACCATAAGATACTGATGAAAGAAACTGAAGAAGACACAGATAAATGGTAATATATCATGTGTTCATAGATTGAAAGAATACTGTTAAAATATCTGTATTACTCAAAATTATCTACAGATTCAATGTAATTCCTATCAAAATTCCATTGCAGTTTATCACAGAAATAGAAAAAAAATCCTAAAATTCATACTGAGCCACAAAAGACCCTGAAAAAAATGACACAATCTTGAGCAAAACAAAACTGTAGGCATTACACTTCCTGATTTCAAAATACATCACAAAACAACAGGAATCAACAATATGGTACTGGCATAAAAACAGACTATAGACCAACACCACAGAATAAAGGCCCCAAAATACATCCATGCATTTATGGCCAACTGAACCCCAGTAAGGTACCAGGAACACACAGTTTGGAATGTATAGTCTCTTTTATCAATGATATTGGGAAAAGTGGAGATCCATGTGAAGAAAAATAAAATTGTATCTTCATCTCACACTGTGTACAAAATCAACTCAAAATGGATTAAAGATTTAGAGGGAAGATCAAGAATTATAAAACTACTTGACGAAAACATAGGGGAAGAAGTTTGACATAGGTTTGGGCAATAACTGTTTTGGATATAACCCTGAAGGCGATTATAATGCAAATTTGTAGGACCTGACAAAATTTGGAAGGTGTTTAAAGTAAACTGCATTGAGATCATGCATATAAGATGCCTAGCATAGTGTCTCGTTTGCTAGGTCACTGGCCCAGGTAATAAGTGTAAATTCCTCTCCTATTGTGCACAAAAATAGAATAAACTGGGAAAGTGGGGACATGGGATGAAGAATGGGATACAGTAGACAGAAGGGTAAGAGGTTGAGGATAATAGTAAAACTGATTCATAAGTTACTCATACCTTGGATGGAGGACACTGAAATAACTTGATGCAAGTACAGTAACAGACAGCCATTTCCCTCCATAACTAGCAAAGCCAACAGAAATTGGAGCATTTTAATACTAATGCCAGGGTAGGGCAGAATTTAAGTCACCCTAAAACTGATTTTGCTTTTTAATTTACTTGTTTATTTAATGAGATTTTAACGGTTAACATGTGACAGGCTCTGTGGTAGACATGAGGATCCAGGGATGGTGATGGACCCATGTTCTAGTAGGGACATGGACAATAAAGAAATAAAGATGTAAATAAAACATTTTCAGATGGTGCCAAGTGGTAAGAAGAAAATGAAAGCAGATGATATGGTACTGACTGGTGTGGGATATCTACACAGGGTGATCATGCAGGTCCTTGATGAGTAGATGACATGTGGGCGGAGCCCGGATGTCAGGAAGGAGCCAGCCATGCACAATGGTGGAGTGAAGGGGAGGCAGCATGTGTGAAGGCAGGAGGCAGGAAGAACTGGGCCTGTCTGAAGAGAAGAAAATAAGGCCAGGGGAAGAGGGACACACTGGGCTCAGCTGGACAGAGGCCTGTACACCGCAGGGAGGAAAGGTGGAAGCTTAGTAAAGAGGGAAGACCTGCATCAGATGGAAGGAGGAATTACAGCAGAAACGCGCTGTGTGCTGCGCTTAGTCGCTCAGTTGTGCCCGACTCTTTGCGACCCTGTGGACTGTAGCCCGCCAGGCTCTTCTGACAACGGGATTCTCCAGGCAAGAATACTGGAGTGGGTTGCCATGTTCTCCTCCAGGGGATCTTCCCAATCCAGGGATCAAACCCAGGTCTCCTGCACTGCAGGCAGATTCTTTACCATCTGAGCAGAAACATGGTTTGTTACAACTCTGTAGCTTTGTTGTTTTGGCAAAATACATTTTCAAACAAATTCATCAAAGATTTACCGAGTATCAAAAAATCCCTTGTAAAGAAATGCTTTGGTTTTTAAAACATAAACACACACAGACACAGATATGCCTTAAAAGTGAAAATAAAATGAAACAGGGGAAAATAAAACCAAGTGTGGGTTTATTTTATTACGTGTGTGTGTGCATGCTAAGTTGCTTCAGTCGTGTCTGACTCATTGTGACCCCGTGGACTGTAGCCCACCAGGCTCCTCTGTCCATGGGGATTCTCCAGGCAAGAATACTGGAGTGGGTTGCCATGCCCTCCTCCAGGGGCTCTTCCTGACCTAGGGCTCAAACCTGTGTCCCTCATGTCTTCTGCATTGGCAGGCGGGTTTTTTTTTGTTTTTTTTTTTTTACCACTAGCAGCACCTGGGAAGCCTTTATTTTATTATTATCTTATTTAAATGGTGCTGATGGCAGACAGCACAAAAGCTCCAAAGGGGAGATGCATTTCAGAAGCCTGCAGGTTCACTAGTCACCTATTCAATCTGGCTTTCACCTCCACCTCATGACCCTCTTGACACTGGTCATGGGCTGTAGTTCCCTGAGTGTGGTGTTTAGCTTACTCTGTGTGTATGTGCATTTTAAGGCATGAATTCCTCTCATGGGTCTGTAGGAGCTGTCCCCTTTCTCCATGCAACCACCATGGAAAAGTCATAGTACCCATACAATCCCCACCATTGACTTCAAGGCCCACATCCTATCCATACCTGATCTGGAACAACTTGGCCTTTCTCCAGACAAGGAATTGTGAAGTTTATTATTTATAAAACTTACTGCCTTTTAAGAAACTACATTCTGAACATATTCATCTCACACCGGGTTAAAAACTAGACTGCTCAGCTGAGGTTGTCTGGCCTGATTTTGCCTTCCAGTTTCAACTATTATCACTGTTCACAAGTATTCTGTACTTATAACAGTGAGCATCTCACCTGTTCATGAGCAGGCCATCACAGTTCACAGCTCTGGGCTTTGGCTCATTTCCCTTCCTGAGAAACCCTCCCTTCCCTTTTTCTCTTCCTAAAAAACTCATATTCTACAGATTTCCAGTTATAAAAAAACAAGTTCTGGGGATATAATGTACAATGGGGTGACTATATGTAACAATAATGTATTATACATTTGAAAGTTGCTGAAAGAGTAGATCTTTAAAGTTCTGGTTATAAGAAAAAAAAGTGACTATGTGAGATGGCTGATGTTAACTAAATTATTGCGGTAATCATTTTGCAACATGTACATATGTTAAATCATTATGTTATACACCCTAAAGTTACAGAATATTGTATGTCAATTATATCTCAATAAAACTGGAAGAAAACCAAAACAACAAAAACTCCTATTCATCCTCCAGAGTCTCGCCAAAGATTGACTCTGAAGTTTTTCTGCCTTATTCTCTCAGAAAGTTAGTTCATCCACCTTTCTTTCTTATTTGACAGTTTGTAGGCACTTATCACGGAGAAGGCAATGGCACCCACTCCAGTACTCTTGCCTGGAAAATCCCATGGACAGAGGAGCCTGGTAGGCTGCAGTCCATGGGGTTGCTAAGAGTTGGACACGACTGAGCGACTTCACTTTCACTTTTCACTTTCATGCATTGGAGAAAGAAATGGCAACCCACTCCAGTGTTCTTGCCTGAAGAATCCCAGGGACGGGGGAGCCTGGTGGGCTGCCGTCTATGGGGTCGCACAGAGTCGGACACGACTGAAGTGACTTAGCAGCAGCAGCAGCAGCAGGCATGTACCACATTCCACAAAAAATATTTATTTACAATTATGACTTTCCCAATTAGATTTTGAGTCCCTTAAAAGCAATTATCTTTATATTAAAATGAAAGTCACTCTTTGCGACCCAATAGACTGTAACCCACCAGGCTCCTCCCAGGGATAGAACCCAGGTCTCCTGCATTGATTCATTACTGTCTGAGCCATCAGGGAAGCCCAAGAATACTGGAGTGGGTAGTCTATCTCTTCTCCAGTGGATCTTCCCAATCCAGGAATCAAACCAGGGTTTCCTGCATTGCAAGCAGATTCTTTACCAGCTGAGCTACCAGGGAAGCCCATGGTAGTTTTTTAATTAGCTTTTTATTTTCCCCTAGAAACTATCATTGTGCCTAGCATTTAAGTAATCATGGGATAGTTTTTCAAATGAGTGATTATAGAATATGTTGTTGTTCAGTCACCTAGCTGTGTCCGACTCTGTGACCCTATGCCAGGCAGCATGCCAGGCCTCTCTGTCCCTCACCATCTCCTGAAGTTTGCCCAAGTTCACATCACCAACTTCTAAAACATAGGAATGGCTCATGATCTCTGATCACACCCTTAAGGAAAGGGAGTGTAAGGGAGTAGATGGGAATAGGTGGAAGTAAGTTAATCGGGAGAGACATCAACAGAGCCAATTGTGTTCTGTAAATTATTCACAGCGAACTCTGGAGTTCTATCTCCCCACAAATAAGATGGGAATAAGAAATCTCCCATCAGTTGTTATGGAGACCAAACGGGATATCACAGGTAGCCTGTAAATCATCACATGTGCACGTGTGCACGCTCAGTTGCTTCAGTCATGTCTGAGTCTTTGCGACCCTATGGACTGTAGCCCACCAGGCTTCTCTGTCCATGGGCTTCTCCAGGCAAGAATACTGGAGCGTGTCGCCATGCCCTCCTCCAGGGGATCTTCCTGACCCAGGGATCGAACTCACTTCTCTTACATCTCTGGCAGGCAGGTGCTTCACCACTAGTGCCACCAAAGAAGCCCCAAGTTCAGTTCAGTTCAGTCGCGTCCGACTCTTTGCGACCCCACGAACCACAGCATGCCAGGCCTCCCTGTCCATCATAAACTCCCGGAGTTTACTCAAACTCATGTCCATTGAGTCGGTGATGCCATCCAACCATCTCATTGTCTGTCATCCCCTTCTCTTCCTGCCTTCAATCTTTCCCAGCATCAGGGTCTTTTCAAACGAGTCAGCTCTTCCCATCAGGTGGGCCAAAGTATTGGAGCTTCAGCTTCAACATCAGTCCTTCCAATGAACACCCAGGACTGATCTCCTTTAGGATGGACTGGCTGGATCTCCTTGTAGCCCAAGGACTCTCAAGAGTCTTCTCCATCACCACAGTTCAAAAGCATCAATTCTTCGGCGCTCAGCTTTCTTCATAGTCCAACTCTCACATCTATACATGACCACTGGAAAAACTATAGCCTTGACTAGATGGACCTTTGTTGACAAAGTAATGTCTCTGCTTTTTAATATGCTATCTAGGTTGGTCATAACTTTCCTTCCAAGGAGTAAGCGTCTTTTTATTTCATGGCTGCAATTACCATCTGCAGTGACTTTGGAGCCCCCAAAAATGAAGTCAGCCACTGTTTCCCCATTTATTTGCCATGAACTGATGGGACTGGATGCCATGATCTTAGTGTTCTGAATGTTGAGCTTTAAGCCAACTTTTTCACTCTCCTCTTTCACTTACATCGAGAGGCTCTTTAGTTCTTCTTCACTTTCTGCCGTAAGGGTGGTATCACCTGCATATCGAAGCCCCAAACCATTATATAATCAGCATCTATTATTATTATTACTAATTGCAGCAATTACTATAGGCACTATATTGTAGAGATTATATAATAGATCTATCTCTTTCCACAAAAGTATATCTGCCTCCCCTCTCCAACCTTCAATCTACCTAAAACACACACATACACACTATTTGCTTTTCTGAGTTGTAGAAAATTGCTTACTGAGATCTTCCTTTAAGGCTACTTGACCATAAGGCTGCAAATCCATGGAGACTCAGAAATAATTCTTCTGGTGGCAAGTGCTGTTATCATTTCAGTAAACATTTTTGGCTAAGCAGTTTTATATGCCTGGTCCTGTATTTGGGGAACTCAAGGTGATGCAATGGAAAATGAAGTAGAGTGTCTGTTCTCAAATTCCCCCTGCCCCAGCACCAGAGGCTAACCTTATAATACAGAGTTCTAATAGGAAGGTCTTGATTAACTTGTGGGAATGTTGACACAATTAGACATCTCTGAATGCCATATACCTGGCTGAAGCAGGTAATGAAGTAAAGAAAGTAATTACAGGATGCATTCTGTGACTTAAAATAGAATCCTACCACTAATTAACATGTTGGAGGAGACAGCTTCTATACTAATGTTACATTGGAATTCAGGATACTCTTGACCTTCAGACAATTTTTAGAAGGTTTGGAAGTCAAGGGCTGGGTGCTTCCAGAAGGTACGGTTGGTTCAAAAAAGCTTGACCGCTTTCCTAACAGGAAAACGAACCTGGCATCTATTCTATGAGAATTATTATTGGAGTGACAAAGCCACAAACAAACGTGTTCAGGCTCTTAAAGTGAGGGTCTGGCAGCAGTGTTTATTCAAATTAGGGTTTTGCTTTATTATAAAGGAAAATCTCTGCTTTCCAGTGAATCGGTCCAGCTGACAGGAGTGAAGTGAAGCAGAAGAAAAATCACTGTCCTGATTGATAGGGGCTTCTATACATCACACACCTCTTTAGGAGGAATTAGCATCTCAGACAGGAGGGCTTGGAGAATTTGAACATTAAGTTGATGAGAAGCCAAATAACTTGGTTCAGTCAGAGGCTCCACAGGCTTCCTGAAAGCCCTGTCTGCACTGGTCCAGATGGCCTTTTTTGGCTGTGCTACCCTCAGCCACACATCCAGCCAGCTTCATGTTCCAGCTTCACTCGGAGCGAGAGAGGCTGCCCCCACCTCCTTCTGTGCCCCACAAATGCCGCCCCATCTCAGTGCTCAGTGAGTCCACACTAACAGCCTGAACTTGGCATGTCCCTTCAAAAATCCTGGAGAAAGGACTGGAGATACTGAATTGATGGCTGGAAGGAGAGACTAGGGTTAACCTTTTCTAAAGGATAATCACAATAGTGATATGTTGTTGACAATAACGTTGATGATAACATTAATAGGGCCCGGCAAGGTATCAGGTACTGGGTTGAGAAATTAAATAAATTTTCTTATTTGACTCTCAACTAAATTTCATGACGTATGTATAACCTCCATGTTGTACGTGCATGCATGTTCAGTCGTTTCAGTCGTGTCCGACTCTTTGAAACCCCATGGACTGTAGCCAACCAGGCTCCCCTGTCCATGGGATTCTCCAGGCAAGAATACTGGAGTAGGTTGCCACGCCCTCCTCCAGGGAATCTTCCCGACCCAGGGATTGAACCTGAGTCTCCTGGGTCTCCAGCCCTGCTGGCAGATTCTTTACTGCTGAGCCACCTGGGAAGCCCAACCTCCATGTTACAGATGGGAAATAACTCAGAGGGTATAAATGAGCTTCCCAAAGCTAACACATGATAGGACTAATTCAAGTCCATGTTTGTGATATTCCAAAATGCATGCTCTAAAACTTTATACTCCTCCCCCAGCTCATTATAGCTACATAAATAACATGAAAACTGACTTGAGGGTCAAGAGGAGGCCTTCAGGGAATTCCCTGGTTGTCCAGTGGGTAAGACTCTGTGCTTCCACTGCAGGGGCTGGGGGTTCAATCCCTGGTTGGGGAACTATGATCACACATGCTGCACAGTGCGGCCAAAAAAAAAAAAAGAGAGAGAGAGTTGGCCTTCAATTCCCTTGTTTAACACTAAAGAAGCAAAATTTCTTGGTGAGGTGACAAGGTGGAATTGAGGTGAGCAGACTAGAAGTGAAGAAAGTCAAGTAAAGCTATATATATATGTTTTTTTGCATTCTGTCTTCTGGACCCACTACCCTGAGGAGTAGTGAATTCTGCCTCATTTGAAAAAGGCAATTGTACTGATCATAATGGTGATGATGATGACCATACATCTTCAGAGAAAATTTTATCAGCTGTTGAATAATACAATATTACTGAGGGTCATTAGCTATAGAATTATAAATGCAACCCACACATGCAATGTCTTGAAAACACTGAACGACCTGAGTAACTTGCTGATCTTGAATGTGGCCTCAATTTTTCTACTTAAAGAATGAGAAACTAGAATTTTGTTTATGCACATAGGTATATATGTATGTATTTGGATATAAATATATATAATGTTTCAGTGAGATGGGTGGAAAATTGTTTTGAGTGACTGTATTACTTATTGAAAAATAAACCTTGAAAACCAGTCACTTTCAATAGCTTGAGGTGCTTAATTAAAATATATTTACATCTATTGAGTATCTATAGTGTATCAACTTTCCCATATATATATAAAGTACACAAAATAAAATTAAATGACTAGCTTTTTTTACTATATTCCCTGAAATTTCTCATACTCAGGTATTAGGGTGGGGAAGAGTTTTATCTAGAATTGCAGAAAAGGCATATTTGCTTATCAGAATGATTATCACTACTCTATGGCACAGTTCATTTGGGGAAAAGAAAAGCTCAAAACTTTCAATCCTTTCCAGCCTTCATTAAAGATGGGCTTGCAGTTGCTAAATGATTCACAATCACTCAAGGGCCCAAGATCTGGGTTTGATCTTGTGCCGCTCACATTAAAATTATTAAACTGTGATAGCAGAAATAGAACACAGGATGGTTGGGCAGGTGAGAGGGGAAAACCCTCATTAAGCATAGAAAACTTTATTAATCCATGGTTTGCTATAAGGCAGGAAATGCAGAGAAGGTGTACGACAGCTTAATGGAAGTGGCTGAAATATGGACTACTCCTATTTTTGCAGTCTCTTAAGTGCAAAACGTCTTATAGGCACAGAAAGTACTTTGGCCAGTGATGGTTGCATTTGTCAAAAGGTCTCCTCTAGCTTTATGTACTCAAGGCAGATAGATGAACAGTGATTTCTTCTTGAAACCTGAGTCTACTCTGGTTCACTCACATATCCAACTGATATGACTGATGTATAGAACATGCTTACCCATGCACTCTTCTCTGAAACACAAAGCTAATCATTAGAGGCCGTGTCAAGTAACAGTTCAGCGGGGTTCTGGAGCCAGACTGCTTTGGTGTGAACCCAAGTTCTCACTGAAATTTTCTAAGGATGAGCTTCCCCAAGTACAAAAGACAGAAGATCAGATTCCCACCCATAGAGTTAACATACATAAAGTACCCTTAGAATAAGGTCCTTTGTCAACCATAGGATAAACTACAGTTGACAATGTCTTCCATGACCCTTGTCTCCAGCCTCACCTGGTACCTCTTTTCTTTCCCTCTGTTCTTACTTCAGGCACATTTCTACTCATCCCAGCCTTCTCCTTCAGGGACCTGGCATTTTCTATTCCTCTGCCTGGAAGTTTCTGATCTTCTTTCTCACAAAAAAGGGGCTAAATTTTCAGCCAAGTCTTGATTTAAATGACACTCAATTAGGCCTGGTGTAGATCCCCCATGTTGCACCCCCATAGCTTCTTGAACTTCTTTCTGTAGCATTAATTAATATAGACCTTAAAAATGTCTGTTCCCTGTCACCCTATGTTGATTCTAAGTATATACAAGCAATGAATGCAGTATCTGACATTTAACAGAGACTTGAGAAATACATTTTGGCTGAATAAATGAATAAATAAATGTTATTTGGCTATGGTTGGTACCCTGTGTTACATAATAATAAATACAGTTTTCAGTTTATCAATATGCACCTGTTATTACAAGTTTTTGGAGAAACTTTTTGAGATGATAGATAGCTTTACTGCATAAATTGTGGTGATGGTTTCATGGGTGTACACTTATCTCCAAACTCATCAGGTTGTACCCATTAAATATGTACAGCTGTTTGTATGTCAACCATAACTCAAGAAAGTGGTTCTAAAAAATTCAACTACACTGCTTCTAACATGTTTTATAGATCCTAGTAGCTATTTATGTGTCTAACTCCCCACTAGATTCTATAGTCTTCAAAGACAGAAGCCACGGGTGGAAATATATTGAACCTAATATAAAGTATATAGAAATTATTTAAATGAAAAATAATAACAAGGTTGGTTAACCCGTGTTCTACACAGCTACCTGGCCTAGTGAACAACAATCACAGCTATAAAGGAAAGTCTAATGGGCATGAACCCAAATTAGAAGTTGACATTTTAGGGTGTTGTGACTTACAACGATCTGAGTGCTGACAGCGCCCAAGGCTAAGAGCATGGCATCTGACCGGGCCACGCCGCATTCCTGGTAAGGAGCCATGCCCTCTGCTGCACGTCACCTGTCACTTTGCTCTGCTCCTTTGTTCTGGTTGCCCTCAAAATACTTTCCACTCAGAGTCAGCCTCTCTCAAGTTTCCACACCCTCCAATGTGTCTTTCTTCCCAGGCATGATCCAAGCTCCAGGACGGGGCTTCATGCCGGGTGTATGGTTCATCTTTATCTGTGTTCTGCCTGCCTTGTGACTGTTGGGTCCCTAAGAGCTGCAGTTTGAGCATCTTTGGGTAAAGCCAACAATAATCTTGGTCCAGGGTTTCAGTCTAGCACTTGTGCAACATGCAAATTAGCCTGATCTTTGTCTCTCAAGCAACAACGTGGAGAAGCAGTTAAGAGCACGGGTAACTGAACCTGGGTTTAATTCTGCCTCTGCCATGTATTAGCTACATGGCTTTTGAAGTCAGAGTCAGCTTCTTCCTCTTTTAAAAGTGCTATCTTACAGCTTGTCAACAGCATTTAATGAGACAATGTGTATAAAATGATCAAAATGGTGGCAAGTACTATTACTACTATTATTATTATTATTACCACTACCGCTGTTACTATTACTACCACTACTACTGTTATTAGTATGTACTATGATTATTATTATTTCAAGTTGATCCTGAGCTGATTGGATTTCACCAATCGATATGATATATGGCATGTGTCCAGAGACCATTGTCCTATAGTTGAAACTACCCTAAAATATCTGAATAGATGGTTCTGTACTCCTTAGGGAAGACTTCAGGCAATTCTTCAGAATCTCCATGCTGATGGGAATGTTGTGGTTCAAATAATGTTGAAGGGGAAAAGAGCAGATAACAGGTGAAGACAGATAAAAGACTGGTAAATTGGAAGTTATAGTTGAGAATCATATGGAAGCCCTTGCTGTCTATTTTGCAAATTAGTGTGCTTTTTAAATTTCCTAAAAGTTTAGTTCTACCAACTAGCAAGTCAGCGGGAAGCAGGATTTTGGTGAGTTTCTTGTGGATACTCTTCCTTTTCATGATAATCTATTTTGTAAGTATATAAACACGCATATGATACGTCCTCCTGTACAAACATATAGGCTCCTGTTTGGGAGTTGAGTTTTAAAATTCTCCTTTGAGAGCATAGACAACTTCACCCCAGGGCTCTTGGGACCAGTGGAGAACAGAGACAGGGGCATGGGGACCTTCATTAGATATGGTTGTCACCTTGCCCTCCTGCCAAATCGTGACTTGTAGCCTTCAAATGGAGGGCCTTTCTCCTGGTGTCAGGGTCTGAGCAGCACTTTAGACTCCTAAAGCAGAGGAGCCACTAATAAGGGTGTTTCATATGGAATTTCAAAATAGAATGGTACATACAGGATTTTCCATCTTGGATGGCTTGTTTGAAGTTTTAATCTGCTCAGCTGGGCATGCGTGTTGATGGTAAAGTGACTGACCCAAGTCTTGACTACCTATTCCAGATGTGAGACTCGGTTAGGGGCACATTTACCTTATCCAACTGTGGGGCTTCCCTGCTCACCTCCTCTGGACAAGGGCCCCACCGTCATGCTGATTTATACTTCATCTTTCAGAGAACTTGTAGGTCAGGTCATACTGTTTCTTTAAATTGTTATGAGCGCTCTTGCTCAAGCACAGTTGTACCTGGAGGCTAGAAGCTATTGGTTTGGTTGAGAAGTTCTCTCTCTTAAGGGCCCTGGTAGTCTGATCCATTGTGCTTCATCTCAATCTTGTTTAGCATGATCAGGATGCCCCACTCTGGGATCCAACAAAGTGTGAGTCTTAGGGATTTGTAAGTACCATTCTGATAAGTCACCATATAAGTCAAAATAAGCTAAGCATATAGAAATTTGGAGAAGGAGCTATAAGAAACAGAAAATATAATTGTCAGTGGGGTAGCTGATCATTAAACCCCTGTAATTTTTTACTATGTGGAATGCAAAATAAGAGAGGAATGTGGGTATCAATAGCTAAAATTACTTTCAGCCCTACTACTTTCAAAAATGGGCTACTTGGAATATGATCCAACAATTCCATTCTGGGGTATATAGCCAAAGAAAATAAAAACACTAATTTGAAAAGATACAGTGCACCCCAAAGTTCATAGTGGCATTCTTTACAATAGCCAAGATAAGCGTCTATCAACAGACGAATGGATAAAATATGAAATATACATACAATGGAATAGTACTCAGCCATAAAAAAGAATGAAAATTTGCCATTTGCAACAACATGGGTGATCTGGAGAGTATTATGCTTAGGGATATAAGTCAGACCGAGAAAGACAAACACTTTATGTTATTATTTGTACGTGAACTCTAAAAAATGAAAAAAGTGAATATAACAAAAGAGAAATAGATTCATAGTAGAACAAATTACTGGTTATCAGCAAGGAGAAGGGAGTGAGGAGGAGCAAGATAGGGGTATGGAATTAAGAGGCTTAAACTATTATGTATTAAATAAATAAGCTGCAAATACAAAAAACTAGTGAATATAACAAAAAATCATACTCACAGAAATAGAGAACAAACTAGTGGCTAGGAAAGAGGGAAGGAAGGCAATATAGGATTAGAGGATTAAGAGGTACAACCCATTATGTATAAAATAAGTTACAAGGATATATTGTACAGCACAGGAAGTAGAGTCAGCCTTTTAAAGGAACTATAAATGGAGTATAGCCTTTAAAAATTGTGCATCATTATATTGTACACCTATAACATACAATATAGTACACAACTATATTTCAATAAAATACATGAATAAATAAGTAAATAAATAAACTACAAGGAATGATTGTATAGCACAGGGAACATAACCAATATTTTATAATAACTTTGAAGTATAATCTATAAAATATTGAATCACTATGTTGCACACCTTAAACTAACATAATGTAAATTAAACTTCAATTAAAAAATAACATAGAAAAATGTATGTTATAACACTAAAGAAAGTGGAAATATGACATTAAATTTCACACGCAATGTGCTCCTAATGGTGTAAAAATATGTAATGCAGTTAGTAAATTTTTACTAATTGCTTAAAAAAATAAAGTGAAAATGGGCTACTTGGAGGAGCAATATCTAATGTGTACTCTCTCTGGCCATCCTAAGAATTGCCTATGATTTGCTGTATGTGTGCCTGCCCACTGCACAAAACTCAGATACTTTCAGAAACATCCACGCTAGAGCACAGGCTGTGAGGGTCTCATGGGGAAGTTACTGCATGTTTGACCAACTGCTCAGTGACACGTGATTCTGATGACTCAGAAGTTCCTTTCTCGGAAGTCGAAATTTCCTATACAACGGAACACTTTGTGCTTGCAAACATCAGGGCTTCCTTGGTGGCTCAGTGGTAAGGGTCTGCTTGCCAATGCAGGAGACACGGGTTCTATCCCTGATCCGGGAGGATCCTACTTGCCTCAGAGTGACTGAACCTGTGCTCTAGAGCCCCCAAGCCTCAACTACTGAGTCCACGGGCCACAGCTTCTGAAACTCATGTGCCTGGGAGCCTGTGTTCTGCAATAAGAGAAGACACCTCAATGAGAAGCCCTCACACTGCAACTAGAGAAAAGCCTGTGCAGCAACAAAGACGAGGCACAGCCAAAAATAAATAAATCATAAAAAATTAACACCAAAAGAGGTTATTTATTTATGACAAATTCAATAAAACATGTTTAAAAGCATTTCAAAACAAGATGGGGAAACAGTAGCTGCTATACATGGGATTAAAGTCACTGGGGCCTGGAGTCATTACAGCCTGAGAATAATCCCAAAGAAAGTTCTAGAGCCCCTCCTCCCAACATAACATTGGAGAGTCTGGTCTCCATTTAACCCCTCGACTCACAGATCCCATTTGGGGCTGTCTATACCAGGGGTGAAGGACAAATGCAGCTTTTCCACTTCTCATCTATAGGTGAGGGAAGGGATATCACCTAAGACTGCAGACTGTGTTCTCTGTCTATGTCTTCCATTAAGCTTCCTGGACAGCTCCAGGACTCTCAGGCTATATGTGACTCTTAGGATTCTGCTTTCTCAACCTCAGGAACCTTCTGTGGATGGATATTTAGAAGTTTCCAGCACACTAAATATGACTTCTGCTGTCTTTGCTCTTTTGACATCAAGCGAAGAAAACGTGTTTCAGTCCAGATGGTGCCAGTTGACACATTGGCACCTAATGTAGCATGATACCATAGTGTTGACCCAGTGCACATTATGGGTAATTTTCTCAGATTTTGCTTTGGAAAGGAGAATGCAGAAGAGTTTGGAGGGGGGAAAAAATGTAATAGTGTGAAAACCTAAGATTTTTTAATTTTACTTTGTTTTTTTCTAAACTAGAATTAAACATGCATATATTATCAATGTAATCGTAGTAGTATTAATCTTTTGTTAAAAATCCGGAATGTGCTATTAAACATAATTGTTTGTTTTATATACTTTTAATTTTAAAATTTTTATTTTCTTTTTTACAGCTTTATTGGCATATATACAAAAAATTGCATATATTTAATATATACATGGGGCTTCCCAGGTGGTGCTAGTGGTAAAGAACCCATTTGCCAATGCAGGAGACCCAAGAAATGTAGGTTCGATTCCTGGGCCGGGAAGATCCCCTGGAGGAGGGCATGGCAACCCACTCCAGTATTCTTGCCTGGAGAATCCCATGGATAGAAGAGCCTGATGGGTTAAAGTTCATGGGGTCGCAAAGAGTTGGACATGACTGAAGCAACTTAGTACAGACGCAATGTATATATACTGATGAGACATAAGCATATACCCATGATAACAGCACCAAAATCAAGGTAATAGGCATATCTGTCACCGCCAGAAGATTTCTTGTGACCTCTTGCTTTTGTTTGTTCTGTGTGTATGTGTGGCAATAGCACTTAACATGAGACTTACCTTTAACGAATTTTTCAGTACACAACACTGTATTGTTAGCTGAGGGCATTATGTTTAGTACAGCAGGTCTCTAGAATTTTTGTCTTGTATAACTGTAAACAACTCCCCATTTCCAACCTCATCCCTCCCCCAATGTATTCTCTGCTTCTGAGTTTCTACTTTAGATACCTCATACAAGTGGGATCATGTAGTAGTCACTTTTCTGTGTTTGGCTTATTTCATTTAACATAATGTCTACCAGCTTCATCTGTGTTGTCACAAATGATAGGATTTCCTTCTTTGTTAAGGCTAAAAAATATCCCCACTATGGATATACCACATTTCTTTTATCCATTCATTTGTTGATGCACATTTAGGTTGTCTCCGTGTTTCAGCTATTGTGAGTAGTGCTGCAATGAGCATGAGAGTACAGATAACTCTGCTCAAGGCGTCTTTGGAATTACTGCTCCTTTTTTGCTGAGAATATACTTTCCCTCACTCTTTCCCATGATTTACATCTTCACAGCTAAGCTCGCACTATGTACAGTGGTGCCCGTCCCCCTGCTCCTAAGTAGTTACTACTGAGCACATCTTCTTGTTCATAGCTCTAGGTACCATCATAATTATTCACTTTCCTGCATGATATCTGATTGAAGTTGAAATAAAATCTCCAAAGGTGTGTTTTAAAACTTTTCTATTGTTCATCACTGTGTCCCCAGCACCAAACATGTGTGAGTGTGCGTGCATGCTAAGTCACTTCAGTCATGTCTGACTCTTTGCAACCCCATGGACTGTAGCTCACCAGGCTCCTCTGTCCACAGGGATTCTTCAGACAAGAATAATGGAGTGGGTTGCCATGCCCTCCTCCAGGGGATCTTCCTGACCCAGGGATCAAACCTGTGTCTCTTGTGTATCCTGCATTGGCAGGCAGATTCTTTACTCACTAAATAAACAGAAGTTGACTAAATGAACCTATTAGTTTGTTTGCTATTTCCAGCAGCCCCAGCTCCCATTTCCCATGGTTATAGAACTATTAAATGTGTCAGAGTCAGAATTCAAACCCATGTCTGCCTGGCTCTCACACCATTTCTATTTCAAGGAATATTGCCTCTCACGGATGGACGCTCAGTTGGCTCTTCTCAGAAGTTCTCTCTGTTTCAGGGCACAGAGGTCACGCGCTGCACTGAGCTAACAGATGTGTTTGTCACTGCCACAGCAGCTAGGGGCGACTGACATTAGCACTCGCCCCCAAAGCCGGCTTTTCCATTTGATTCTCTCAAGAGGACCAGAATCAGGATGTTTGTAGTTTCCCTTGAATGAACTCATCTTCAGGGATGGAAAATTAACTTCATTCTGCTGACCAGTCCATGGGAAACTCCAGTCCTTAAGATACTTACTAACAAAGTGCTTTCACCCCAGAGATAGGGCAGTTATCCTCTTCAGAGTGAGGAACCCCTTGAGACTCAAGGTAGCTGTTTCTAGGCATGATTCTAAATTGCAGTCAAAACCTGATCTGTATATAAATCTTGTTTATGAGACCTTCTCCTGATAAAACTTTTATCAAAGAAACTCTTGTCCAGGGTTTTTAGTCCTTAAAAATGACACAAGACATTAGAAATGGAGTAGCTATCTATCTCAGCCCCTTGGCAATTCAAAATTTCTGCCTCCTGCACACTAGAACAATCTCATTTGAGTGCTCTGAACGTGTTCCTTTTCCTACTCAGGAAACATCACTCTCCATCTGGGAAGTTTTGTTGTCATCATCAATCTGTTTTTCTGTCAGCCATACTCCTCTCACTGCTTCTGCCTGAATTACCATTAGAAGCTTCCTCTGTCTGCCCTTCTGTGTTAATAGGGGTTGTAGTTGGTTTGTCTCCATGATAAAAGCTGTTGCCTTTCTTCCTCATTGTTAATCACAGATGCTCAGAGAGAGCTGATCGCCCACAAGAAGTGTTAATTTTTTGGCAAAATGGTCATGCCCTTCTAGTCTCTTATGTGAGTTCACTGCGCTCTTTCTTTACCTCTGGTCTTCATCAAGTTGAATAAAAGCCACCTCACACTTGATCCACACTAGATATACCACTCTTTCTCCTATTCCCTATCTTGATCATGTGCATAAATATTAGTGAAAATAACAAATAAGTGAATGGATGGCCAATATACTTGTCTTGCCCCATAGAAAACTAGAAAAAGAGTACTTGACACAAAAATAGCACTCAGTAAAATAGATTGCATGCTTTGCATCATTTCTAATGAATGAATTCTCATCTTTGCTACTTTATCGCCAGTGATTTTGTCTGATGCCTTTATCTTTTCATCAGTCCTGACGTAACACTCAATGAGCTCATGAAAGTCCAGTGGGTAAATCAAATTTTTGTCTCCAATTCAACTCATTGAGCACCAATTTTGTTAGACACTGATGAGAATACACAGATGAGAAAGACATCATCCCTATCATTAAAGATCCAAACTATCAGAATTGCAGAGTCACAAAGCAGGAAGGGGGCAACTACAGTCAGGTCTATAAATCAAACAAAAACTAAATGATAAGGGAAGACAGAACTTCTTTTTCTTAGGTGCAGATTAGGAGAAATTTCTTTGGCTTTAAAGATAAAGAAAATGTGATTTCCCTTTCCAGAAAAGTTAAGATGAAAAACGATGGAATATGGTGGGCTAGTTTATCATGTGTCAACTGGATCTTTCTACTATACTCCAGCTCCGGTTAGATGGGCTGCTATTCTACTCAGCACAGGTAACCACCCTCACCTGCTGGAGGCTGGGACTGGTAGTGGCTCCCATTCTTGCCAGTCCTGGGATTCTGTATGCTCCCTTCCTAACGCCCTTCACTTTGCCCTTATCTTTGTGATGTATCCAATGGTTAGACATCACACATTGACTCTGTTCGATGTGCTGTTTACTAAAAGGGTCCAGAGCCTTGGTGGCTCAGAGGGTGAAGAATCTGCCTGCAATGCAGGAGACCCACGTTTGATCCCTGGGTTCGGAAGATCCCCTGGAGAAGGGAATGGAGACCCACTCCAGTATTCTTGCCTGGAGAATTCCATGAACAGAGGAGCCTGGTGGGCTACATACAATCCCTGGGGTCACAAAGAGTTGGACATGACTGAAGTGACTGAGCACACATGCACAAAGCTGAAATAATACTTTCGAAGTGCCGGGCACTGGGCTTCCCTCGTCATCTGGTGATTACGAATCCCCTCGCCAATGCAAGGGACACTTATTCCATCTCTGGTTAGGAAGATTCCACATGCCATGGAGCATCTAAGCCCGTGCAGCACAACTGCGGAGCCAACACTCTAGAGCCTGTGAGCCTAGAGCCCATGCTGCGTAACGAGAGAAGCCACCTCAATGAGATGCCCACACACAACAAAGAGTAGCCCCCGCTCGCCACAACTAGAGAAAGCCTGCACACAGCAACAAAGACCCAGTGCATCCAAAGATAAATTAATTAATCAATTAATTAATTATTTTTAGACAGTGCTGGGCACTGCACATTTTCTGATTTAATCTTCAAAACAAAATTGTGGGTAGGAATCACTGCTTTAAACATGAAAAATATTCATTTCTGAAACATTAATTAACTTAGAAAGTGGCAGGGGGCCCAGGCGGCCTGACACCCTGTTCTGAGTTCTTTATCTAACCTCTCTTTGCTCCAAACAATAAAAACTTCACTGCAGCATGTTTTCCCTCTCTCCTTTTATTTCAGCAATCAAGGTCTATTCATTATTTTTCCTGCCAGGCTTTCCCACCCCTTAGTTACAGACACTATATATGTGCATTTGAGGGACTTCCCTGTCAACATTTTTATGAAAAGTCTGTGAAAATGAAAGTACAGAGGAGGCCATTTCTCATCCACTCCAGGTATGTAAGAGCGAAAGAAAATAAAATTCAATTCTTGCAAGTGACAACCACAGATAATAGATACTATCAAAGCAGGAATTTGAGAGTGGGTTGTAAATCAAAACAATACAATATGCAATCAAGTAGATAAGGAATAGGAGTGATCAGGGCTCTTTCCATCTATATATTTATCCACTCTCAGCAAAAGGTTCTGGCTCTGAATTTGAGCCAGAGTATTTGAGCTCCTAGAAACGCCACTTCTCATTGCCAAGCAAGGTTGGACACTGACATGTTATTTCACACATCAGGCTTCAAGCTGCCAGTGTTGTCTCCATGGAAGAATCTACCAAACACCAGAGAAGGCTGTGATGGAGAGGTGCACACTTTCAATAACAGAAAGAAAAATAATAAGACCCCCAAATAGAAGCAGTCACCATAGTATGGGCTGACAGACGTCTCTGACAAGCAAAGGGTTGAAGCTCCTTTACTGTAATAACATGAGAAGTTGGATGGCACCTTTATACCATGATGGTGATAATGCCATTTAAATTTATAAAGCCCTTTTCATTCCTAAGGAAACACAGACTGGGGAAAAAACAGAAAATACTGAGTTTTGCTCATTTGGTGCTAGTTGCCCTGGCTACAGGACAGTACATGGTCTGGAGAATATCACAGGATTGCATGGGATATTTATCCTGCTTGTGGATTAGCCCTTTTCTTGTTCAGGAAAGATGGTATTAATCAGTGGCATGCAGCAGATATTTGCTTCACAGTATTCAGGCACTTGAAACATCTCATTGCTTTGTTTTCCAAAATCAAATTAAATGGTTCTGAGTACTCACAGAACCAAGCTGGGATAGCCAATATCTGTCATTATCAAGGAAATTTTCTGTTTTATCTTGGCTGTTCTGGGTCTCAAATGGCTCAAACCTCAGCAACTGTGCACACCATGTAACTGCTACCATCTCAAGACATAGAACACTTTATCACTCCCCAAAGTACCCTGGTACAGAGTTGTAGGGAATTTATGGTTTATACTTCTGGACCTAGGCAACCACTGACCTATTTCCACCACTATACCTTAGATCTAGAATTTCATACAAATGAAAAGAATATAGTACCTCTTCTCTTGCTCTGGTTTCTTTTGCTCAGCATTGTGTTTCTTCCAGTTCACTCATGTTATTGTGTGGATCTGAGGTTTGTTCATTTCATTTTTCAGCAGTATACCAATGAATACTTGCACCACACTTTGTTAATCCACTTACCTGCTGACAGGGATTTAAGTGGTTTCTATCATTTGACTATTTTGAATAAAGCTTCCATGGACACTTGAAGACAAGTTTTTGTGTAGACATGTGTTCATTTCTATTCAGGGGAAAAACCCTAGAATTATTAAGTCGTATGTATGTCTAACTATGTAAGAAACTGATAATACTCTTCCAAAGTGAGTATAACATTTTACACTCTTATCAACAATATTTGGGAATTGGAGCTCCTGCATTTCATAAAATAATCAAATCATGGTATTTTAATTTTTTACTGTACCTATTTAATCAACATATAGTAATGTCTCAATTTGTTTTTAATTAGCATTTCATTGATGACTAATGATTTTGAGCATCTTTTCATTAGCTTATTGTTTACCTTCTTTTGTGAAATCTGTTCAAATCTTGCCTATTTTTGTCACTCTTGAAGTGTAGGAGTTCTTTATAGATTCTGGACATAAGTCTTTTGTCAGATATATACATTGCAGTTATATTCTAGTCAGTGGTTTGTTTGTATTTTTAATTTCTTAATGCTGTTTTTCAAAGAGCAGACATTTCTAATTTTAATGAAGTCAAATTTATTAATTTTTTCTTTTGTTATTTGTGCCTTCTGGGTTCTATCCAAGAAAACTTTGCTTATACCAACTTTGTAGAGATTGTTCCTTTCATTTTAATCCTGAACTGTCAGGAATTGGCAGCATTTCATCTCCTCACATTTTTGTTCCAAATTTAATTGCCTGTTTACTCCTCGATTTTCTTACCAGAAGATTATGAATTTTCTTCTCTTTTGCCTCTCCTCCATCTCCCCTTCTTCATTCCCTTTCTCTTCTACATTATTTTTATGTACTAAGTCTAGACTTGAAAACAGATGCTACAAACACTTGGAAAGTTGACTAAAGTACAACATTCTTCAAATACATTTGTGAGCTCATATACACGCATGCATGGACATAGACATACACGTGACATGAAATCTCCAGGTGTCAGAAACAAAGAACTAAATGAAACAAGTATACTATCAAGGGTGAAACAGATCACCAGCCCAAGTTGGATGCATGAGACAAGTGCTCAGGGCTGGTGCACTGGGAAGACCCAGAGGGATGGGATGGAGAGGGAGGCGGGAGGGGGGATTGGGATGAGGAACACATGTAAATCCATGGCTGATTCATGTCAATGTATGGCAAAAACCACTACAATACTGTAAAGTAATTAGCCTCCAACTAATAAAAATAAATGGAAAAAAAAACACAAAGAACTAAATGCTACTGTGATGCAGTTGTGACTGGAGAGAAACGGTAGGGAGATAATAGTATCACTGACCTATTATCTGGAATTTTAGGGCCTGACAGTCACAGGCAAAAAGGTCTCAGATATCTATATCTGTCTATATCTGTATATCTATATCTATATATCTGTTTTGCCTGACAGTCACAGGCAAAAAGGTCTCAGATAGCTATATCTATTTATCTATATCTATCTATATGTATATCTATCTATATCTATATCTAGGGGCTTCCCTGGTGGCTCAGCTGGTAAAGAATCCACATGCAATGTGGGAGGCCTGGGTACGATATCTGGGTTGGGAAGATCCCAGTATTCTGGCCTACAGTCCATGGGGTTGCAAAGAGTTGGACATGACTGAGCGACTTTCACTTTCACTTTCATATATTTATAGGGCTGTGAGCTGAAGTTATGACTGTTGCATAATTCTGGAAACCTTGAAGAATTAGACACATTGTGAAGTATTAGAGTTAGAAAAACATCCACTTGCAGGAACAGGGAAAAAAAATAAAGGTTTTTGTCTGTCTAGGCCTGGTCTTTGGTAGGAAAATATAATTTAAAACTCTAGATTTATGTATCCTTCAGGTTTATATTTTGAATTTATACCCTCTGTGTGGTCCGGGAACTGCAATCCCAGAGTTTAACATAAAAAGTGGCCCCAGGAAGTACCTTCTAAAAACAAATGTAAACTCTTAATTTATGTCACATATTATACCCAGTTAAAAAAACAATAACCAAAGAGATTAGCTTCATGAGCCTATTTAAGAAAGATTGTGAGGAATCAATTCAAATGCATTAGTATCACCATGCAAAATAGCAACAAAATTCGTGTTGTACAAATTTGAGGTATTAGAATGTCAACCTGAAAGTAAAATCATAGTGAAGAATAAGTGTTAAGTGAAGGAATCAAAATCACCAAACACATACAAGATATTACAAGACAAGAATAAGAAGATTTCATTGGAAAATGAAATAAACCTTTAAGAAGTAGAAGAGCATAATAATTGAAACTAAAAATTCAATAGATGTGTTGAACATCAGATAAACACATGGAATTCATAAGCAGAAACATCTGTTTGAGAAAAAAGTCAACAATGTATCATGAATGATAAGAAGTGAAAACTAGGAAAGCAATGTTTAGAAATAAAGGGGATGGAGTGAGAAGGTCTAAAATACATCTACCAGGAATTCCAAACGGAAATAGTAGAAAAAAATAGGAGACTAGTAATAGGTATAAGAGATAACTGCTAATTTTCCAAAATTAATGAAAGAATTATGAACAAATTCAAAAGTAGAAGAGGAACGTCGGAGGGATTAGGAGACTGGAATTGATGCATATATATTATTGATACTATGCATAAAATAGATAACTAATGAGAACGTACTGTATAGCACAGGGAGCTCTACTTAATGAACTGTGGTGACCTAAGTGGGAAGGAGATCCCAAAGGGAAGGGATAGAAGGGATATACGTACCGCTGATTCATTTTGCTGTACAGTAGAAACTAAATGTAAAGCAACAACACCCCAATGAAAATTAAATTAAAAAGAAAAAATAATAAAAGTACAATCCTTCAATCAACAAAAGCAGAGCAAAACTAAGAATAATAAATAATTCTTTAAAAATCAGAGAAAATAAATCACTTCTATTAGACAAAAATAGTTACATTGAAATAAAACTCCTCAATACCAGTAACAGAGGCTAAAGATCTTAGACACTGAGGGGAAAAATGTTGATAATCTAGTGAGCTTGAACTGTGTAAAATTGCAGATATTAAAGCGTTACACCTACAAAAATGGCAATGTCTTATATCAGTTCAGTTCAGCTCAGTCTCTCAGTCGTGTCCGACTCTTTGTGACCCCATGAATCGCAGCACGCCAGGCCTCCCTGTCTATCACCAACTCCCAGAGTTTACTCAAACTCATGCCCATCGAGTCGGTGATGCCATCCAGCCATCTCATCCTCTGCCGTCCCCTTCTCCCCCTGCCCCAAATCCCTCCCAGCATCAGGGTCTTTTCCAATGAGTTAAGTCTTTGCATGAAGTGGCCAAAGTATTGGAGCTTCAGCTTCAACATTAGTCCTTCCAATGAAACCCAGGACTGATCTCCTTTAGGATGGACTGGTTGGATCTCCTTGCAGTCCAAGGGACTCTTAACAGTCTTATCCAGCACCACAGTTCAAAAGCATCAATTTTTCGGCGCTCAGCTTTCTTCACAGTCCAACTCTCACATCCATACATGACTACTGGAAAAACCATAGCCTTGACTAGACGGACCTTTGTTGGCAAAGTAATGTCTCTGCTTTTTAATATGCTATGTAGGTTGGTCATCACTTTCCTTCCAAGGAGTAAGCGTCTTTTAACTTCATGGTTGCAATCACCATCTGCAGTGATTTTGGAGCCAAAAAAAATAAAGTCTGACACTGTTTCCACTGTTTCCCCATCTATTTCCCATGAAGTGATGGGATGTCTTATATAGTTTAACCAAAAATGGATTTTATTCATACAACTCCTTATTCAATTGTGAAGGTAAAATTATGACATTTTCAGAAAAAGACTGAGAACTTTTCACCCCAAATCCTTATAGAAAGATTATAATTCAGAAAATGGAAAGTGAAGTCAGAGGACAGAGAGGAATGCAGAAAGCAACTAAACAAAGAAATTTAACATGGATATAGTGACATCTCAACAACCACTGACTTCATTAAATGGTCAAAAATAATGCCTTGTGAGGACTATATAAAAGCAAAGAATAACTAAAATACTAAACATTAATTACATGAAGTTAGAAGAAAGGAAATTTAGTAACAAAAGTTCTAAGAATCATACATCCTGCTGCTGCTAAGTCACGTCAGTCGTGTCTGACTCTGTGCGACCCCACAGACGTCAGCCCATCAGGCTCCTCTGTCCCTGGGATTCTCCAGGCAAGAACACTGGAGTGGGTTGCCATTTCCTTCTCCAATGCATGAAAGTGAAAAGTGAAAGTGAAGTCGCTCAGTCGTGTCTGACTCTTAGCGACCCCATGGACTGTAGCCTACCAGGCTCCTCCATCCATGGGATTTTCCAGGCAAGAGTACTGGAGTGGGTTGCCATTGCCTTCTCTGAAGAATCATACATAGTTGAGAAGAATAAAGGTAGTGGCTTCCTTTATATATTTTTCAAACATGAGGGAGTATTAAAAATTTAATGATATTCTCAGAAGAATAGAAATTGAATGTATAACATATGAGTGAATAAAGGAGAAAAAACTATTAGCAGGCAGAAATGAGAAAAAAAGGAGCAAAAAAAAAAAGCCCCCACTAAAGTGAAAAGTTTAAAAAATTAGATAATAAATAAAAATTCAACATCAGTAGGAATAAATGTTAGCAGATCAAGCTTACTATAAAAGGTATTCAGAGCTTCATTAAAGAAAAAAATCTACTTTTTTCATTGCTTTATCTCTAGCATCCAGAAATAGACCTTAATATTTAGAAGGAATTAAATAAATACTTTCATATGTATTGAAAGAATTAAAAATCAGATTGGAAGCCTATTTTATTCTGTTTACAAGAGATATAGTTAAAATGAAAAAAAAAAAAACAAAATTGTATAAAAATAAAGGACAAGTTAAAATATTCCCCAAACTAATGAAAAGAAAGCTAATGTAGATAGAGGAATAACACAAAATACCGTTTTTAAAAAGTTTAGAGGGCTTTCCGGGTGGCTCAGTATAAAGAATCCACCTGCCAATGCAGGAGACACAGGTTCGATCCCTGGCCTGGGAAGATCCCATATGCGGTGAAGCAACTAAGCCCATTGGCCACAACTATTGAGTCTGTGCTCTAGAATCTGCAAACCACAGCTACTGGGCCCACATGCCGCAACTACTGACGTCCCAGCACCTAGAGCCTGAGCTCAGCAACAAAGAGGGGCCACCTCCATGAGGAGTCTGCGTGCCTGCAACCAGAGAAAAGACAGCAGCAGTGGAGACCCAGAGCAGCCAAAAATAAATAAATTGTTATTGTTGTTCAGTAGCTAGATCATGTCTGAATCTTTTAAATAAAATTTCTAAAAAGTTTCGAGATAAAAGTATCATTAGGGACAGAGTATCACTACATAATTTAGTTTGACAGGATAGGTTTTGCTACAGTAAAAATTAACCCAGATCCCAGTTGTTTTACATGTAGTGCTCACATTTTACAACTGTAATCCATCAGTGTGGCATTCTATTCAACATAATCACTCAGGAACCCAAGATGATAGAATCTTTGTCATCTCATAGCAACCATCTCCGAAAGACACAGCCTTTTTTGCCATGGAGGGTGAGAGCACCAGAGGGTCACATGCTATGAATGAAATGTTTCATCCTGGAAGTGACATTCACTTCACCTCTCAGCCCCTTGGTGGAAATTGGTCACTGGCCTTGCCTTACTGCAAAGAGGCGGGGAAGTATAATGTTCCAATGGACCCAGGAGGCAAGAAGAACCACTTATGGGTGAGCACTAGAAACCTATGCCGTAATTATAAAAGAGCAACTGAAAATTTTTATGCACCTAACAACATGCCTAGATAGCATGTTGAAAAGCAGAGACATTACTTTGTCAACAAAGGTCCATTTAGTCAAGGCTATAGTTTTTCCAGTAGTCATGTATAGATGTGAGAGTTGGACTATAAAGAAAACTGAGTGCTGAAGAATTGATGCTTTTGAACTGTGGACTTGGAGAAGACTCTTGAGAGTCCCTTGGACTGCAAGGAGATCCAAGCAGTCTATCCTAAAGGAGATCAGTCCTGGGTGTTCATTGGAAGGACTGATGTTGAAGCTGAAGCTCCAATACTTTGGCCACCTGATGCACAGAGTTGACTCATTGGAAAAGACCCTGATGCTGGGAAAGATTGAGGGCAGGAGGAGAAGGGGAAGACAGAGGATGAGATGGTTGGATGGCATCACCAACTCAATGGACATGGGTTTGGGTGAACTCTGGGAGTTGGTGATGGACAGGGAGGTCTGGCATGCTGCAGTTCACGGGGTCACAAAGAGTTGGACACGACTGAGAGACTGAACTGAACTGAACTGAACAGAACAACATGCCTTCATATAAAGTAACATTTAGTACATTTTACAGAAAAATAAATGTCAAATCTACTACCAGAGAAAGAGATATTCACACACATTTTTAAGGAATTTATGGACTAAGTAGAGAAAAATTAGTAAGGGTAAAATATTTTAAAAACACAGTAGAATATTTGAATGAGTCAATTAACAATTAGATCTAAGAACATATGTGGTATCCAATAGTTTGAGAATACTCATTCTGTGCAAATATATAAATAATGAAGGAACAAAACTTTTAAACTAAAATTTTATAGCTGGTGATAATATCTTTCAAAAAGGAAGCTAAAGACTTTTCAAACATACAAAACTGAAAAAAATTATCAACAGCAGACTTGTACTTCAGAAATACAGTCTTCCAACAGAAGGAAAATGATCTACAGATGGAAATATGAATGTACAGAGAGGAATGAATACCAATGGAAATGGTAAAGACACTGTGATGATATACACATATTCCGATTATTTATAAATAATAGTAATTTATAAATCAAAGTAATAATGTAGCACTTTCTCTGTTTTACAAATATCATTCTCAGAAAGCTCTAATTCTACTATTTCTCTTGCTCTTGAGGTATGATAAACACAAATATCATATCTAACTTGAAAATAAAATTTTATAAATTAAGAGGTCAGTATTATTAATCTATGTCTTACAGGAATTAGAATTTAATTCTGGATTATTTAGCCCATAAGAGGCTTTAGTGTTTTTAGCACATGTACTACGTATGTATGTGTGTTTGTGTGTGTTTAACAATGCCTATTTCATGAATAGATTTCTGAACACCAAGTTAAATTTGGTAAATTTTTATTATCTGATTCAAATTTTATTCCACAGTCAAATTGTGGGAATTTTCAGCTTGACTAAAAGAAGTTTTCTTGTGAAAACCTTTTCTGTAAGGTATTGTTTGGCTGAGCCTATATATCTTCTGCATGAATCATGAGATAATCGGTACAACATGGCAATGATCTCACCTATTTTATATTAAACACCAAATATTATGTTAAATGGATTTAGAGTTGCTTTATAACTGATTTCTTTTTCCAGCAGTGCCCTAATTGCAATCTGTACTCAGTCTACTGCTTTAACAACTAATGTGAGTTCAGTAGTTTCAAGGACTTCATACAGTATTTGCTGTGGGCATAAACAATCTTGGCAAAGAGGCAAAGAAACTCAAAGACAAGTTTTGCTCAGGTGCATTTCTGGAAGACATGTGGATCAGGAAAAGGAATCTTACAAAATCCACTACGATTCCCCCTTTTCACCCCAAATTAGAGTTTGAAATTACCCTCTGTGTAATGAATGGGAACAAAAAATAGGGGAAACACTCCAGTTTTAGAATGGATGTAGCTGAAAAGTTTCAGAAATCTCTGAAGCTTTGTGGCAGTGATTATAAAATTTTCTTTCATGGGAAAAATGAGATTGTCAAATTTGAATTTAAGATACTCCTATTCAATCTTGAAAACCCCGAGGGGCCGTAAAGGAGAGACACCATGGTTTAGGCATTCACGTTCTCTCATTAAGAGATGGTTAGATGGTTAGATGGCATCATTGAATCAATGGACATGAGTTTGAGCAAACTCCAGTAGACAGTGAAGGACAGGGAAGCCTGGTGTGCTGCAGTCCATGGGGTCACAAAGGGTTGGACATGACTTAGTGACAAAACAATAATACCTTTTTAAAAGAGATACAAGGAATTTCATAATAGCCACTCACCATGGCTTTACAGGGTATTATTAGTGGAACCAGCCCAGACTGAATTGTAGAATAGGAAAAGCACGATTTCTGCTTCCTGAAACACTTTATTTCTAGGGCCCTCTGTGTAAATCAGTCCTTCCAAAGAGCCCTGTTCACCAATGTTTTCCCAATCACCCCCATCCATCCAAACTTACTGGTTTATTTCAGGACTCCTGTGTACTACCAATATTTCAGTCTTTGGGTTAAATGTGCTAAAATTATAAAAAAGGGAAAATGCAGGCCACTGACCAAGAATATATAATGAAGAAGGATCATCATTTCGATAGGGGGATGTGTGGAGGTGCTGTGGGGACACTTAGGAAGGGCCCCACCCGTGTCTTAGAGGATCATGAAAGAACTCCTGGACATCCCTGGTGGTGGTAAGTGGGTAAGAATCCACCTACCAGTGCAGGGGACACGGGTTCGAGCCCTGGTCCGGGAAGATTCCACAACACCGTGAGGCAACTAAAGTCCCTGTGCCGCACCTACTGAGCCCGAGTGCTGCGACTACTGAAGCCTGTGTGCCCAGAGTCCATGCTCTGCAACAAGAGAAGCCACCACAATGGGAAGCCCGAACGTGGCAACAAACAGTAGCCCTTGCTTGGCTCAACTGGAAAAAGCCCGTGGGAAGCAACGAAGACCCAGAGCAACCAGAGATAAGTAAATAAATAATAAAATAAATAAAAATGTAAAAAGAAAGAGCTCTCAGTGAAAGTGACACCAGTCTGAAGCTGGGAGGAAGAGGAGTTGGCCCCGTGAGATGGACGAGGACAGCATTCAGGGTAGGTGAGCGGCCCGAGGGAAAAATGCGGCACGTTTAGGGAGGGAGAGGAGCTGCTGCTCAGTATTCATCAGAACACCTGGGCCCCTCGTTCAGAAATGCTTGGCAGCTGCTGTTTATAAAGGCATTTGCTTCTTAACTATCTGGTATTGGCAAACCCATGTTGGCAGGTGGCTTTGATGCCTGGCACTTTCAAGAAATGTTTAAGAATAAGTTCTTTTTAGAAGGACACTTTACTATTGTGCAATAATTCTAAAAGTTACTTTTAATCACAGTGGTTGAAACTTCAGTTCCGAATTTCGCTCTGGTTACTAATCTCCCTCACTGACACAGACCATGGGGGTAGACTCTTCCTTCGGGAGTCACTTCCGGAGTTCATTCAACCCCTCTTTCAACAAACTCTAATCAGCACCTCCTTCGTACCAGGTGCTGTGCCAGAGGCCAGGGCTGAACAGACTGGCTCAGGGAAGGCTTCAACAGTGAAGATCACTCAACATTTGCCACTTAAGTCAATTTCATGACAAAAGTTCTGATTACAAAAATCCTTTTCAAGTGATGATGTCCCCATTTTATTTCTGCCTTATGAAACATTTGTTTACTCATTCATCCAGCAAATATTTATTAAATACTTACTATAACATGGGACAATTTTATCTTCCATGAGGCCTATTAGGAGAGACTCCTGTATGTCAAAATACAGTGATAAGTAATAAGTTAGTAATTAATAATAATTACATGGACATGAACTTAGGCAAACATTGGGAGATGGTGAGGGACAGGGAGGCCTGGCATACTGCAGTCCATGGGGTCACAAAGAGTTGGGACACAAATGGGCAACTGAATAACAACAACAATTAGTAATAAGTACAATAAACATTGTCATTAAAGCTCTAGATAGGCCCTATGAATGCTCAAAGGAGGACATCTCATCTCTCTACCCAGAGAGGTCATGGAGGGCTACCTGGAGGAGGTGATAGTTGCCGTCTTAGACAAAGAATACCAATTGTTTCCTCTTCTCAGACTTGGACAATTAGGGAGGGGCTTCTCTGGTTGGCTCAGTGGTAAAGAATCCACCTGCAATGCAGGAGAGACAGGAGATGCGGGTTCAATCCGAGTCAGGAAGATCTCTGGAGGAGGGCATGGCAACCCACTCCAGTATCCTTGCCTGGAGAATCTCATGGATAGAGGAGCCTGGTGGGCTGCAGTCCATGGGGTCACAAGGAGTTGGACATTATTGAAGCAACTGAGCACGCACAACATACAAGAAGGGAAGAACTGGAAAGATCTAATGTTTCTTATTGCCAATAGAAGGAAGGGAATGAGTGAGAAGGGAGAGACTACATGTACCCAGGTATGGAGACAGGAGAAAGCAAGAAATGTTTGACATGAGGAGTGCTAGGTGGGTGGTAAGATGGGTTGGCAGATATGATTGGAGAAGGAGGCAGGGCAAGATGATAAAGCCCATTTAATCCTCAATACCATCATGGATAATAAGCACTACTATTATCTAAATGTCACCTCCATATTTCCATTTGAAAGCCTATGTGGTCTTTTAAACAATGTGTATAAAACTTGTCTCCTGTCCTGCCCCCCACCCACCTGCTGCTTCTGCAGATCTCTGTGATTCAGTAAACAGCATCTTCATATATTCAGTTGCTCAAGTTTAAGCCATTCTCTATTCCTCTCTTTTCCTCACATCATGTATCTTAACTGTCAGTTAATCCTACTGATTTTCCACTGAAACTATGCCCAGCATTCAGCATTTCTCATGACCCCTTGTTCCTCGCTACTATCACCTCCTGTCTAGGTAACTGCTGCCACCTGTTAAGCTCTCTCTCTGCCTCTGTCCTGGCTTGTCCCCTTCTGCTCCCAAACCAATCATCACAATGACCCTCTGAAACTCTAAGATCATATCACTATGCTTGAATCCCTGAAATAGCCCCATCTCACTCAATGTCCAGTAGTACAAAGGATGACAAGCTCTATAAATTCTGCTCCTGTGTTAGCCCTTCAACTTCCTCTTTTATTCCTCTCCCAACGTCCCACATTCTCCCATCACCTCAGGCTCCTTGCTTTTCCTGGAACTCAGACACCCTCCCAATCTGGCTCTTTTCTTTCCTTGCCATTCCCCCAGAAATTTCCATGATTCATCCCCTCACCTCCTTCTAGTCTTTGCTAAAATGTCACAAGCTCAGAAAGACAGGCCACCAGGTCCCCTATTTAAAACTGCAACTCTCACCTACGTGACTGGCCTCTGTTCCTGTTTTACTCTTCACCATAATATATTGCTCATTTAACTTAAAAAGACTGACTGAGAGTTCCCTAGTGGTCCAGTGGTTAAGAATCTGCCTTTCAATGCGGGGGACACAGGTTTAATCCCTGGTCAGGGAACTAAGATCCCACATGCTGTGGGATATTAAGTCTGAACACTGCAACTAGAGAGCTTGCTTGCTGTGACTACAGAAGCCTGTGCAGAGCAATGAAGAGACCGCATGCTGCAACAAAGACCCAGCACAGCAAAATAAAAAAAGCCTGTTAGTAGTAAGTAAGCTGATTTAGGATAGAGATCTTCATGTTTGTTTTCTTTTTTCGTCATTGATATATTCTTAGTACACAAAACATTTTCTGACACATAGTGAAGTGAAAATCACTCAGTCATGTCCGACTCTGCGTGACCCCACCTTCTCCAGCAGATCTTCCCAACCCGGGGATCGAACCCAGGCCTCCTGCATTGTGGACAGATTCTTTAACCAGCTGAGCCATAAGGGAAGCCCAAGAACACTGGAGTGGGTAGCCTATCCCTTCTCCAGTGGATCTTCCCAACCCAGGACTCTGACACATAATATGCACTCAAAAAGCGAATAAATTATTGCTATTTTACAAATGAGGGTCACAGAGGGAGTGAGAAACTTGTTCCAGGTGCTACAGAGGCTTGTGTGCCATGCTGATCTTGGCTGGTTATTTCACAGGCAATGGACAGAGTTTATGACTCTGAAGGCTATACGCTGGACCACATCTTTCTAGAAATATTACAGCCTGAATCAGAGTGAGGGCTGACAAAGGTCAGCAGGGCCCTTTAGAGTCCTGGAAATAATGGACTCCCATTGTCATGACAGGTGGTAGGATGGTTATCCCCTACCCCTTCCAGAGCTACCTTACAGGGATGTCATCTTCAACCAGCCGGAAAGGGACTCTTCCTGCTTTTTCCATGAAGAGACTTTGCTTCTTCCCTCCTCTGGGTCAGAAGTTCCCTTTGAAGTATCAAATATGGTGGGTAGGATGTGAGGGACTTTTGGGGTCTCTGTTACGAGACAGGCACCACTGGACTAAAAGAATGCTTTGAAGACTTATTTCTGAAAAAGTCCTCTGATGGTTCCATGGGGTTTGTCTTTTAGAGGCACTATAGAAAAAAAAACTTTATAATAAAAATTACCTATTTTTCTTTGAGTTTCTTGATAAATATGTGTGAAATTTAAAATCTCATTTCAAAGGGGGAAAAGTGATCCTCATTCAATGGGATTCTTTGGGGAAAAAATCCAACTGGAGAGAAAGGGGATTTATCTATTGTCAGTGCATCTTTATGTGGGGAGACAAGCTTTGATGTAACTGATAGCTTGGTTATATAATAGCCCAAGAATACAGACACAGCATGTGATGTATTATGCAGCACTTGAGACCAAAAGTTTGCTTCTCTTAGACTAGAATGAAAGTTCAGCCTGAAAGCTTTTGTTGAAAGAGACTTTCTTTGTAATAAATCAGGAGGACCTGTTAAAATTACCTTCAGTAGGCACCTCATATACACTTTGGGGAAAAAATTGTTAACTCATTAAGCTTAATGGCCCCTGAAGCATCCTGGGATGCTACAAAAGCTAAACCTTTAACAAAGAACTTCACTTCTAAGAGGTAAGTATTGAATCTACAAAAGAAAAATTCTTTAAAGGGGAGATTAGAAAGCTGAACTATTATGAAAGAGCCAGAACAGAAGCTAAGTCATTCTTTACTAAGGGCAGATAACAATTTCAGAGATAAGATACTACGAACTGTGGATCCTGGGAAAATCACTTCATCATGGTCCCCTGGCAAGAAATGAATCTTAAAGTGAACAGATCCACAGAAAGGGTCAGGAAGAAAATACACTTAAATTGGGAAGATTTATAAGAACACCTGTGTGTGCGTGTGTATATTTGTGTGTGCCGTGTAAGCAAAATATTCATCCTGAAAATGGCATGAGTTGACTGAAAAAGCAATGGAGAACAATAAGTGCATAGGAAGTGACCCGAGACCCTTCAATTGCAGAATGAAAATAAAACATTCAAGAGTTTCTAGTTCTATGATCATGATTTCAGTATAGAAAATGCAAAACTAAATGCAAAGCGAGATATAATTGAACAGAAAGGGACATAATGGTTTCTGAACTCCACAAGAAATGCCATAATAAGAATATTTAGCTCAGTTCCCAGCTTGTAATAAGAGCTCAAACACTATTAACTATCATGATCATTATTATTATCTTCTTATAGACCAAACTGTGTTAGCAGATTTACATGAGCTATTTGATCTAACTGCATAGAATAAAGGCCAAAAAGACCAAATGAAACATTCTTCCAAAATGAAGTTGAACGCCAACAAATTAAAATCTCAAGAAATCTAGATATGAATCAAAAAGGTCCAATTCTGTATTTGCCTACAGATAATGCCTCACATCTGACCATCTGAAACCACCAAATTGAACTCAGCTTCGAGCAAATATATGGTATGGCTTATGTTGAATCACTTTTCTAATAGTTCAGATGTTTGTCTTCCTAATTTATTATGGCCAGACACTTCTTTCCAGTTCTTTTCCCATCTTTTCTTCTGGCATTGAAGCTCAAACTCCCATCCGTCATCCAGAGATATACTACTTGTCTTGTTCTTGTCCCAATTATTTGCAAAGATGCTGTAATTTACTGCAGGCAACTTGGGGGAGAACTACAGTTAAAATTATTGCTTGCTTAAGGTTTCGTTTTGGAATCCCGATAAGTCATTTCGAATGTAAGCTGTGTCGAGTACATATCAATTTATTACTTTTTCTAAGTGAACTAATCTAAATTAAAATCTCACAGAATCAATACCTCATTTTTATCATAGAGCTTTCTGATTCTACCTCCCAGTCGTTCATCTATCATTCACTGTGGCTTGGAAATTTCTAACGATGAAGAATTATTTTATAGCATATTATGGAAATGAAACATCTGCAGCCTGATGTTTCATATATATGCCCAAATTTACAGTAAATGTTGCTTGGCTCTAAACACCTCATTTTATTTATTCTGCAGACTATTTCCCTAATCCCTTATCATGAAGTTTATCTAATGTACATTCTGTATTCTCAATGTGCATGATTACAACCTGAAAACTGTCACAAAAAATGGTCTCATTTGTTTGGCTTCAGTTGCTTATTACAGTAATAACAACCAGTCTAGACAAATGCATAGATGTTTTCAGGTTTTCAAATGCTCTTCAGTGCCCTTCCCCCAATGTATTCATTCTGAGTATTTCCCTTCCTTCGGGTTTTTAAAGGTCTAGTGTTGACTTGGAGATACTGCAAAGATTTTTAATGCACATGCCATTCTCCTAATATATTTTCATTTCTGGTGACCTAGAAAAGAACAAAAGCAAAAAAAAAAAAAAATGGTGCAAGGGGAATTTATTCTCATGACAGAGTGTTTTAAAAAAAGCTTTCAAGGGATTTATTTAGTCAGGTCTCATCTTTTCCATTATTCTTTTATGTCCCACTTGCACTGCATAGTCTATGGCCAATCCATAAAAGAATAATAAAAAAAGCTCCATTTTATGCAACCACGTACTAGCACGTATGCATAAAATAGGTGATGCATATATTTTATGTCCAGAATTCCAAATGGCCACTCATATTTCTTTTCTCTCTCAGCTTTCAAGGTTGGGTTCATAGTTTTTCAAGAACAAAAGATCTTCAGTGCATTTGTTTCTTGAGGGTAGGGGCTGTGTTTGTCTTATTCACTGCTGAATTCCAGAACCTAGGATGGGTTCTGATATGTAGCAGGATCTCAATAAATGTTTGACTCAGTAAATCAGTCAACACATGAGACAAGTACCCCTAGCACCCTCTTGGCTTAAAATTCTGAGAAATATTTGCAATGAGACATTCTAATTTTCCAATTGTATAAACACATAGTTTTTAAGGACAGAAAACTAAGGTGGAAATTTTCCACCTTAGAGAAAATGAAAGAAAACTCCAAGCGCTGTGGCTTAGTGTGAATATGCCATATGTTATTTTCAAATATTCAAATACAGATGAAGAGAGCTGCAAAAGTTCATAAGAATCACTCATTAGCTTCTATGTCTATTTGAGCATATGTCATATGTTCTTTTGTCCTATAACCCAGGGGTCCCCAGCCTCCTGGATCTAATGCCTGATCTAAGGTGGAGCTGATGTAATAATAAAAGAAATAAAGTACACAATAAATGTAATGTGCTTGAATCATTCCAAAACCATCCCTCTCCCTCCCATGGTCCGTGGAAAAATTGTCTTCCATGAAACCGGTCCCTGGTGCCCAAAAGGTGGGGGATTATTTGCTATTCTCTAGTAATGAGAGAAGTATGTTTCTTCAGTCTGAAATGGTGAAGACAGTCACTGACTTCAAAATGCCTATAATCCAATTGAAGACAAAGTACATAGAATTTTCTTTAAAAGATAAATGAGGATGTAAGTCTAAATATGGAGAAGGCCAAAACAATGAAAAAATAATGATCATTTTGGGGTAAGGAGAGCAGGGCAGGCTTTTGGAAGACAGGATCTAAGTCCTGAAGAACAGATAAAACTCATAACATTGGAGAGAAAGGATATGGGGTGAAGAAAAGGGATGAAGCACGGCAGTTATTTTGGGAAGAAGGAATGGTGTCAACTAGTGATGCTTGGATACAAGAGTGAGTGCAATGTCAGCTAGTGATTTTGGACACAGCAGCACAGACAAAGCAGGTTTGTTCTGGAAAGTAATCAGTCATATGGTTAGGTCAGGCTTTATGCAAAGTCACAGCCATAATGAGAATTAGATGGGTTCAGAGTTTTTCCAAAATACATGAAATGATGATCCTGTTTATACATAAGAATATATCTGATTCCCAATTGCAAATCATTTGGCCAAGTGTTCACTGAGAAAGTATATTCACCAATGAAAACAGGAGCTGTAAACGAAGCAGAGACAAGTTTCGCTGGTGCCCTCAGAAACAGATGGTCTTTGGAGAGTTGCTTCCTGAGCTCCAGGCACTGCTGATTTTTGTAACCAGTCAACAGCAGAAAATGAGTAAGTCTGGACAGAGGGCCATGCAGAGGAGAGCGCTCTCTGGATGCCCTGTGCAGTTAACTCATACATTCCAGGGGCTACCTGAGTGGAAGCAGGGCACATTATCCCCAGGGTTTCTCAGCCAGGAGGTCAGAGGTGTTCAGCTGATACCTCTGCGGCAAACTTTAAAACTGATGAAAACAAAATATCCACACCCAGAGGGGAAGCAGGAATGAAGCAGAGAGCTGGCTTCCATAGAAATATAGCACATGGGGCTTTGTCTGTCCCTGAAGGTCAGGACCTCTTGTTCTAATTGCCACTATGGAACCACCATGACATCCCCACTGCAGAATGGAGATTATTGTTTCTGGGTTTCCATGGAGCAACTTTAGTGATGTTCAGGAAGCTGATTTGTGGCTTATATATCAAGACCGTGCATCCTACTTTTGGACATCTATTAGTGACAATAATTATGAATATATGCTACCATTTACAAACTGGGGGTTGAAAATAGCAAAAATTTGCTAACAACTAAAATATCCATCAGTATGAGCTATGCTAAGTAAAATGGTATTACATATCTACTCTGGAACAGTGAATGTAGCCCACAAAAGAGGATGAGAGTCCAGGAGGTGTCAATTGAAGTTCTTTGAAAAAAAACAAAGAACAAAAAAGAACTCCCTGTTCAAACACACTTCAGAGACACTGAGTTAAAACAAACTAAATGGATTTTGTTACTTGATTTCTGAGAACCTTTAATATGTGAAGGAACTCAATGATTCTCCTAAAGGGAGATGAAATAAGCAAGCTTTCCAAGTATCACTAACTTCCCCAGGGGTGGAAGCTACCCTTCACAGTATTATGAATACTGTGAAGAACTCAAGAATTGCTGAAAGCTTAACTCAAGGCTTCATCTTTTCATGTGCATTGTTTCTTAGTCTTAATGGGAAAGAGTAAACAGAGGTCAAGGGAAAGCAAGTTTTCATTTGTCAAATTCCTGATAACTCTGGTTAAGTCTGCTGTTCAATTCTGGTATAAACATTCAGCCATTTTTAAGAACACCATTTTAAAATTTTAAAAATTAACATGAAAAAAGGTATTCTAGACAAGAGCAACACAAAGTATTTAATCAGCATTCCATCCATCACTGTGTAATGAATGCAGACTCTGTAAATGCACAGGAAGGTGTGCAAAAGTGGAGCTAATGAATTATGGAAACCTTGTGTTTAGTGCATTAAACACTTTCTGCCAACCCTTCCCCTCAACCTCCCAACAAACATGGCTAGAATAATGTTAGGTAAACAAAGCCCCTTAATCATCTTTAATATTCAAGAAAAGAGAAAATAATTAGTCAATATGTCTAACAATGGAAAACTGTGGCCACATGTTCCTGTGTGCTAAACTCAGCTATGTTATTGTTTATACCAAATCTGTTAACTAAGGGGGAAAAAATGGAAATTTGCTCCAGACTGAGGCTCCTATTAATTTCACATATTGTGTATTATATCCAATTGAATAATTAAAAAGTGATTCACAAGTTCAGTGCTTCTTTCATCAATAATGTGAATCACATTTATCATCCAAACATAAACAATGGGCATCTGGAACTGAAGAGATTTAACTTTCCCCTTGGTGTTTGAAGATAGACTAAAAGAAGGGCTTCTACTTATAATCAAGCTATATGAACAAGTTATATATGAATTATATACACACACAAAGGTCAGTCATTTATTTGTTTGGTGAAGGGCCCTACTATGATGAAGAAATTATTCCTCTTTACGTTAAAAGATTTTTGATACTTTGATTTTTTTGTAGCTTATAACCTTGAGAAATTATTTAATGAGAAATTACTTAATGTTTCAGTTGGTGTTTTCTCATCTCCAAACTGTACCTACCATTTTATTGAGCATGTACTTTGTGCCAGACACAGGGCTGACCCCCTAATAGAACTTATCTCATTTAAGCCTTATGAGAATCATGTATGAGAGTTAACAAACATGTCAAGAGAAATCCTGAGAGGCTAAGTACCTTCTTTTCAGAAGAGTTCAGAGAAATTAGCTATAGTATAGCTATAGTATAGAGGGTGGATTTGGACCCAGGAATATTAGATTTCTTCCTGACAAAGTGCTTTGACGTTTTCCCTCTGGGTGAATAAAGATGAAAAGGTTTGCTCAATCAGTCTCCCAAGTTTATATGAGGCTTGTACATACATCTTTTCCAAAAATAGTTGCTCCAATTTACATTGCATTGTAACCTCTCCTTTGACCATGTGGTGTTGATAATCCTTTACTGATAGAAGAGGCTTTTGTTGCCTTCACTTGAATCTGGACTGACTTCTAACTTCCTGAACCAAAAATATGCAAGGGAAATGATGCTGATGACTTCCTAGACTAGGTCATAAATGGTAAAATGACTTCTGTGGGCTCTCTCTTTCTCTCCCTTAGATTGCTTGCTCTGGGAGAAGCCAGTCACTACGCTGTGAGGACATGTAAGCAGC
Organism: Cervus canadensis; assembly: GCF_019320065.1. Classification (NCBI taxonomy): domain Eukaryota; kingdom Metazoa; phylum Chordata; class Mammalia; order Artiodactyla; family Cervidae; genus Cervus; species Cervus canadensis. Next base: position 44,851,995 of record NC_057397.1, on the reverse strand, counting down.
CTGGGAAAGTATCACATGTGGAAAACCAGGCAGGTGACCAATAGTCAGTACCAACTTGCCAACTATGTGAGCATCTTGGAAGAAATCCTCTAGTCTTAGTTAAGCCTACAGATGACTGCAGCTCTAACCAAAACTCTACTGCAGCAATATGAGAAACCCCTTGCCAGAATCACTCATCTAAGCCATTCTCAAGTAACTGACTAACAGGAAGCATGAGAAATCACACATGATGTTATTGTTTTAAGCTACGAAGTTTGGGGATGATTTGTTACCTAATGATAGATAAAACGAGGCTCAAATAAAAAATATTTTAGAAACTGTGAATGAGTCATTTATAAAGCTAATGCCTGCTTTATAAACGCAATTGGGTGTGTATATTCAGAGAAAGAAAATTTAAATAAATATGCTCTTTGAACCGAATAATTTAGGTTGCGGCTGTGATACATATCATCTAAACCCCAATTTGCATCCAGTTTACTAAAACAGAATTATAATAGTAGCCAGTTAAATAGACTTCCCGGCAGGCAACAACTCTGGGAATGGAAAAGGGGAAACAATGCCTTTCATCTGTGTTGTGCTCTACAGTTCACAAAGATCTTTAACAAACATTATCTCAGAAACTGATTTACCATGAAGCTCAAAATGCTTTGGTTGCTGGGTCTCTCACAGGTACAAGCCCCTTCCGAGACCCTGGCAATATGTTCACACGCTCTGTGTTTTTGTAAAATTTGCAAAAGTGGATATTTTAACTGTGCAGTTTGTTATGACCACGCTTTCTCTTTACTCTGACTCTTCTTTCAAGTGTCTCTTCCTGGCCACATTCTTTGAAATATTTTTGACATCTGGCTAAAATAAATTTGAGGTGGGAATATGGTTTTCATAACATACAGTGATTTCTTATTCTAAATTCCACATTATATGTAATTTGTTTTTATGACTTGGTAATTCTATTTTTTGACCAGGGTACCCCAAATTCTGTAAGCTTCAGGCTCCACATAACCTGATCAAGGGAAGATCAAGGTGATCCCTCATCTTCCCTTGATCACCCTGAGTTATAAACACAGTAGCCCTGTAAGGTTGTTAGGGGAGATGCTATTATCCCAATTTTATAGTGAGAAAAACGGAGATTCTTAAATTCCAAATGGATTACCCAAGGTTATGTAATTAATAAGAAACAAAGAAAAAACTCAAACCCTAGACCCCATTCCTGGTTCAATGCTCTTTCTGGTACCCACTCTTCTGAAAGAAAATACCGTCTAATTTCCAGGCAAAACTGTGTCCCATTCTTTTTCACCCTGGTCTCTCCTGTAATTAATATGATAATGTAATTCAGCTTCGATTAACAACAAATCAGGCACAAAGGAAAGATCATACAGGTTACATTTCAATTGTAAGCCTTTCCTCGCTGCTCTCAAATCTCATAATCCAACTGTACATCTGACTAGGAAAATGAACTCAAGAGTATAGCAAGTTTAAAGACAGAACGACCCAGTGATGCTGGGCTGTACTTTTCTGAGTAGGCCTGTGGAAGACATAGGATGAATAACTTCTCCCTTGCAAATGGCTTTCTTGGTACCATCTAGATGCTGCTTCAGGAAACTGCCCTCAGCTTTGTGCGCCATTGATCTGGCCAATTTTATTTTTCATTGAGCGTCTTGTTCCCATCGTAGCCCACAGCATCTGGCCTGCCCCTTGCTTCTCATGAGAATGGGAGTCCATCCCAGTTCTGCATTCTTGTGAAACAGTCTGTTTTAAAAGCTGAATTGCTTCAGTGAGGCCTCTTGGATCTTTTTACAGAGCTAACAAATCAGAACACTATTTGTTGATCCAGAGGTGGGAAGAAATCAAGCTCTCCCAAGGGCAAAACTGAACCGGGTAGAGCTGGAACAATTGATTTCAATTAGTCTTAAATAGTCATAATGAATGCTAAAAGATCTCTGCTAAAAATGTCCTTCAGCTGATAATTCATTTCCACTCCTTTCCCTCTTCAGAGGCAAAACTTTAATGGACTGTCTTTTTGCTGCAAATCTTAATATAACAGTTAATATGCAGACGAAGTGACCCAGTCCCCTTGACACATGTGTCTGATCTCCATTTGGCAGGGATGGGAGGGAGGGAAGAAGGCGGAAGTACTTAAGTGAAGGCGTGGCCCCTCCCCTACGCCATCCCAGTGTAGGTTTGGTATCATTAAATTCTTCTATGAGTTTCTTACAAATCTCTTTTCAAAGGTAGCAAACTGTGGGGTCATCTTTTTCAATTCCACTAAAGGCACCGAGGCTAAAATATAATTTTTCTATTGGATACTATGAAAAACATTTATAATTATATTTAATATTATGTAAAATTATAGTCATTTTGTTCAATCTGTTTTAAGATCAACAAGAAGACGTTAGGTTTTTCTAGTTCTTTTTGCTTTATTTTATGTTTAAAATACCCTAACTGTTCTTTCTTCCTGTCTCTTCTTTGCCTTATTCCAACTTACCACTCACTAAAACACCCACTGGGGCTTCCCTGGTGGTTCAGTGGTAAAGAATGTCAATGCAGGAAACATGGGTTCAATCCCTGATCCGGGATGATCCCACATGCTGCAGAGCCACTAAGCCTGGGCACAACTACTGAGTCTGTGCTCTAGAGCCGTGTTCCACAACAAAAGTCACCACAGTGAGAAGCCCATGCACCAGAACTACAGAGTCGTCCCCTCTCCTAACAACTAGAGAAAAGCCCATGCAGCAACGAAGACCCAGTACATATTATAAATAAATAAGTAAAATTATTTTTAAAAAATCCACTAATCTGCTTATCATTTTGATCCTAAGCCTTCTTGTTAATTCTCCCGGAATTCCAAGTCTTCTTCTTATCAGTTTCTATTTTTAGCTCCTTCCTTTCTCTCTATAAGGAGATTTAAAGTTCTGTTCACCAGTATTCCAGGGGGCTGACCCCAGACAGAGATGAGCAATCAGACCTGACCAGACTTCCTGAATGCTGGCAACAGCCCCAGGGCAGCAATGTGACTGCTGATGCCACGGCTCTGGAAGGAGCAGGATGTGAGCAGGAGAGAAGTTGAGGGGATGCCCAGGGCTGCTGGGGGCACAGACCCAGACCAGCTGGGAGAATCTGGGACAAGAGATTTGTGAACAACACCCATGAAGACTTCAGGAAGATGAGCCCATGAGATCTTAGGATGATTTCCTGTGATTTGCTGAGTCCTTTCTTCAATAAAATCTACACTAAAGAGAGGCTGTATTTTTTGCTCTCATGTCTCCCTGCAAAGCCCTTACCCAATTCCTATCTACTGAAAAGTCCCTTTATTTTTCTGGACTCCAAAATCACTGAAGATGGTGACTGTAGCCATGAAATTAAAAGACGCTTGCTTCTTGGAAGAAAAGCTATGACCAACCTAGACAGCATATTAAAAAGCAGAAACATTACTTTGCCAACAAAGGTCTGTCTAGTCAAAGCTATGGTTTTTTTCAGTAGTCATGTATGGATGTGATAGTTGGACTGTCAAGAAAGCTGAGAGCTGAAGAATTGATGCTTATGAACTGTGGTGTTGGAGAAGACTCTTGCAAGTCCCTTGGACTGCAAGGAGATCCAACCAGTCCATCCTAAAGAAAATCAGTCCTGAGTATTCACTGGAGGGACTGATGCTGAAGCTGAAACTCCAATACTTTGGCCACCTGATGCAAAGGGTCAGCTCATTGGAAAAGACCCTGATACCGGGAAGGATAGAAGGCAGGAGAAGAAGGGGACGACAGAGGTGAGATGGTTGAATGGCATCACCGACTCAATGGACATGAGTTTGAGTAAGCTCCGGGAGTTGGTGATGGACAGGGAGGCCTGGCATGCTGCGGTTCATGAGGTCACAAAGAGTTGGACACTACTGAGTGACTGAGCTGAATCGAACTGAACAGTCCCAACTGCCCACACCAGTAAGAAAACATCCCACCAGAGATAGGAACTATCGTGGGTCACATTTTCATGGAGGGTCTACTTTAGAGACATGGTACTCATAGTTCATTGCTTGCTGTGGGCACCACTGTTGCACTGGCTTTAGACTTCTGGCATCAGGCAGGACTTTGGTGCTTTGCTAAGGAAGCTGTTTATAAGATTTGGGAAAGAGTGGGCATGACCAGAGCTCCCAGATGTGAGCCTGATACTTCCTTCTACTCCTACACTAATTGCCTCATTCACACTCAGGAATTCTCTTTTCTCCTCTCTTCCGTAAACTTTATCAGCTGTCCATCACAGCTTGTGTATCAACTTGGCCACTTATAGTTCTAGAACAAAGCTTTCTCCTCATCAGCCATCCTGATTAAAACAAATCGGAAAAGTAGTTCCAGTGTTTACTTGTGTTCATGTCACCCTCTTCCCTCATGATATGAAAAGTTGCTTTGAAGGAGAAAGGATTTAGAAAAGGACCCCTGGGCCACCGGGTAGTAAAGGACTTTATGTGTTGCCCTGGCTTAAAAAGCAGGAAGGAATCTCAGCAGGTGCCCGGTTAGTGATCTCACGATGTTGGTAATGGCTAAACGTTTTGCCAGACGAAAACCTTAGCTCAGGGACTTCCCTGCCTGTCCAGCGGTTAAGGCTTTGCTTTCCAATGCACGGGGTGCCAGTATGATCCCTGACCAGGGAGCTAAGATCCTGCATGCCTTGTGGCCAAAACACCAGAACATAAACAACAGAAGCAATATTACAACAAATTTAATAAAGACAAAAAAAAAAGTGGTCCACATTAAAAAACAAAACAAAACAAAAAAACTTGGAGCCCAGATTGGAATAAGTGTAGTAGGTTCTGACCCCGGGCCAGCTTTCCCCTCTTCCCCCATTTCCCCTCACCATGTGGCTACTTGGGCAAGCAGCTGGGTACCCCACTGTGTCCTCCTGTGCCCACAAAGTAAGATAGCAGTGCCTGTTGCACGGACTTGGTGCAAACATGAAACAAGAGGGTGTAAGTGAAACCCTCTACACCATGCCTGGAAAATAGCAATCCCCAGCAAACGTTGCCATTACTGTTTCTCTTACTAATGGCAGAACTAAGACTAGAGGCCTTCTCACTCCTCTTTCAGGCTCTTAGATTTCTTTATACTGAAACATATACAACTTGTCCCTGCTTTGCTTTTGTTTTACTGCTGTTACTTTCAGGATGCTCTCACTTTCAGATTCCCCCTACTGCCACCACCAGCTTGGACGCAGCCACCAGTCCCAGCCCATCTCCTGCTCCGTTAACAAGCTGGGGCCCCGGCACGCATACACACGCAGATACGCACGCGCAGAAGAGTACGCAGCCTTGCTCCCTGCAGGCAGGCCGGGTCAAAGCTGTCTTGTTCCTCTGGCCTCCCTCTCCTGCGGCATCACTGCCTCCCCCTCTCCGTCTTGGCCTTCTCTCCTGTGCCTGATAGGGCAGGTTTTTCCCAGCCCCCTCCTCCTTTTTACAATCTCTTCCTGCCTTTTCCTCCCCTTGCCTGCCTTACAAGCGTCCTGTCTCCTCTCTTTCCTCTCTCCCACTCCTGCCTCCTTACTGATGGACGAGCCCACTTGATCGCATGCTTGGTCCTGTTCCATCCAGTTTTATCCAGTGAGCTCCCGCCTCGTTTGAAGGTTTTAAACAGGGGCTGGAATGCCATCCTAATGCTCGAGGCAGTACCATCATCTCACATCAGGGTCTTACGGTTACAACAGGAGCGCTGTTGGAATAAATATGGGAGCCAGGTGCTGCCACTGATAATCCCCAATAAAGGGCTCCCACGATGATGTACTACCAGATGAATCAATGCCATCTGGACGTCCAATTCTGGCCAGGAGGGCAGTAAAGTCATGGTGCTCAGTATTTAATGTTAATTTCCCCTGAATAACCCAGAGTGAATTTTGTAATTTGCAATATTGTAAATTTTGTCAACATGTGGGGAACTAAAACACTGTTTATCCTGTACACTCTGGCTAATCATACCCTGGCTGTCTTTCTGATTGCCAATTCATTTTGTTCATACTTAAAAGGGAATAAATGTATCCCAGAGAAAGCACTCGTCTGGACGAGCTCTGAAATGGAAGCAAAGGCTGAACTACGGAGGATAATTGGGTTCAGAGCCGAAGAGTGCTGCTTCCAGGGAAGAGTGCGTCTATGGATACTGAAGGAGTTAGGTTCTCAGGTATAACTGGGATCAGCACATAAATCTTGGAGTAAAATTCACCTTCCCAGACTCCCTGATCATGCAAACCACTTGCTTGTCCAATGGTAAAAATATAACCCGTCTTACCAAAATTCTGTCAACTAGAGAATTCTATTAGTCAGCAATCTCTACTGTTGGTGCTTTGCTAGTATAATTTGATATATACTATATGTAATGTATATGTAATTACATGGCATATAATCATATAGTATGGATGTGTTATATAGTTATATATCATATGCTATATCTACTGCATTTATAATACGTAACTATTGGTGCCTTGCTAGTAAAGTTGAGTATGTAATAAGTAATATGTAATACAAATAGTCATAATAAAGAACTTGTGGTTCAGTTAAACCTCAAAGCATAGCTCTAGTAACCTAAGAAATTCATTCATTATTCACCAAAGATTTAATAAACTTCTGTATGCAAAATAAAACCTGGAATTTCAAACTCTGTTCAGTTAGTTCCCATGTTAAGAATATTTTATTGTATTTTAATTATCAAAGATTTGAATGCACATACAGGATCAGATTTGGTTTTTCATTTCTTAGTTCTTGAAAGCTGTACATTGAATGGTCATATATGATTTGATATATTATAATCTGTACAAGGTACATCTGCTGCTTTTGTCTGCCTGGCATGTCTTCTTCCTCATTGTGAATTGTGTCCCAATTCATCTTTGGAGAACTACCCTACCCCATTGCAAGCAGTGATATAATATATATTTAAAGGATAAATATATAATCAAATAGCCTCCACGACCAATTAACTTATTTTTCCTTTTGGATTATTCGCAGGTCAGGTGGTTCCCTTTTGTCTCCTTCCCAATATGTTCCTTCTTCCCCACAAATCAATGAAATTGAGGCTGCTGGGGCAATCTTTTTCTCAAGTTCATAATCCAAGTGTTTCTTTTCCTCTCTATCTGCCTCATGCTCCCCCCCCCCCCCGCCCCCCGCCTTCTGAGAGCTCATTATTTCCACTGAGTTTCCTTTACTGGCATCTCTGTGACCTTCACTCTCCTCAATCAGAAAAGTAAAGAACAAAGGAAGTTGATAATAGCATGAGACACTTCAGCCTGTTACACAGGGATATTACTGAGGCTCCCCCTTCAGAAATATTTTGATAGGTTTGGGGATATACCTGAGCTATCAGTCCTCCCTGAGCTGGGAGATCCAATCACCAGGTTAGGCTGAAAGACCTCATTATACAATGTCACCTGTAACCCAAGCCTGCAGCCTGGACCCCAGAGCTGTGTCCTAGGAGGAGGTGGCAGCATCATTCACCCATGGGAGAAGCTTGATGCTTTAATAACATTTGCTCGCTACACTGCAAGTTTTACATCCCAGTGACTTTTCAGAGATTAATTACAGTTTTCTCTAAGAGCAAATTGTGAAACTCAGCAGCTCACTTTACTTGGCTGCAAGAATAATTCTCATTTGGCTAAAATTAAGAATTTTAATGGGTGCCTTTGGAGCCCAGGTAGTTTAAGAACTCTCTGGGTCCTCTTTACTGCTGAGCTATGCTCTGGAAAGTCCTGGTAGAGGAGCTACCTGTGACTGAAATGCCACAGAGACTGCTTCTATAAGACACTTTAATAAGACTTCTCTCCCCGACTTCCCAGTAAAAACCCAGCAGTTGGGTGGCCTGTATTATTAGGGGACAGAGTCATCCCTGTTTAGGGACTCTACTTGATGGGTCCTCATTCATCCGCAAATAAACCCTTTTTCTCTCAATTTTCCCGCTGTGACACACTCATCTCTCTAATTCTCTCCTGCTCTCATTTACATATTCCCCACATTAGTATAGAAGATCTCTGAAAACAGAGAAGGCAAACATGAGCAGTTCCCTTGTCTGAGTGTCTGGTTTGGATTAGAAGATAAACACCTCACACCATCCTATACCCTACTGAGTCTTACTGGGAGGGGCTCTGAAACTTGCAATAATTGGTGGCTCTGGGAGAGAAGTCAGTATTTTACATCATCTACATCTAGACAAAATCCTTCTTTGTGTCTATTGTACTACATCATGAGTAAATCCTCAAAATAAATATTAACTAAATTTTTATTAAAGATCTAATGATTTAAATTCTCTGTGTTTTATAAATAAGCCACTTGCTAATTGTGTAACCTTGGGCAGGCTGTTTATCTGTTCCCAGTTTTCTGTAAAATGGGAAGATGATAAGGGTACCAATCTCCTAGGGAGATTATGCGGATTCAGTGAGGCAGTTTGTGTGTTTACCCACCTGCTGCTGTATGTAGTAAGAGTTCAATTAATGTTCAGTATTTAACTGCTATGGGAGAGATCTTGTAATTGGATTCCCATCCCTGAGTCAAATATGCAACAGGCATCTACTATCCAAGCTTTTCTTGACTCTGAGCTATAGCGATGAATAAATTACAGTGCCTATCCTCAGAGAGCAAGCAGTTAGACCAGGGGAGAGCTACAGAATCCTTTATATAGTCTACAATATGGTTAGAGATGGTAATAACCATTAACATTTATTGAGTCCTTAATACTATGCTGGGCATTTTACATGGATTGCGTTATTTAATTTTTTCAGAAACTTATGTGGTAGATGTAAGTTCTTGAAGAAACTTAAGAAACTTGAATTTATTGTTCAGATGAAGAAATTAAGGCTTTGAAAGATTAGGTAACTTCACATCCATCAGACTTCAGAAACTATTTTTTTTACCATTTTTCTTTACTGAGCGCTGGAGATACAAATATGTAACATGTGCTGAGAGAGCCCACATACAGTGGAAATCATTGTGTTTTCAGAACCTGGGGATAGGAGGTGGCACATGAGCAGGGTCTTGACAGAAGAAGGAAAACAGCCAAAGAATGAAGGGGAGGAGGAAGCCTTGAAAACCAGGCAGGTGTGACCATGACCAGATAGGACTGGGGGTGCAGAGAGGGGGCAGGGGTGATGGGAATGGGCAGGCCTATTGGGAATGGCCTGGGGCACAATGGGCCAGAATTTGAATTCTAGTTGTGTGTTTAAGAGAGGTTTCTAAGAGGATATAACACAAGATCCCAAAATCAAGTGGTCAAAAACCAAGCAAGCAGAAACTTTGCCAACATCAAGCAGGCCTAGGGGAGACCCCTAAACAAAACTCAAGAATGAAATAAAAGTCAGGGATCTTTCCACACAGAGAGGAGAGGAGCTCAGACAGGTGAGTAGCATATTTGTCTATGTGTTTATTTGACAACTTTCTGTCTCCCCCACCAGATTGTTGAGCTTATCAATGCGGTGACTATGCTAATTTTGGTCACTATTTTAATTCTAAAACCTAACACTGTCCTGGTCCTTTAGCAGATATCCTATAGTTATACCTTGCCTGAAATTCTGGAATCACTAAAAGCTCAGAAGAGGGGCTCCAGATATTGTGCATGGTCAGGAAATCAAAACAAGGTGATCCTTGTGCTGAGCCTTGAAGGATGATTGGACATTAACAGGCCAATGGTGGGAGAGAGGGACGTACTGGAGAGGAAAGGTCACTGGGCAAAAAAATGGAGGCACGAGAGGGGACAGCGCCTGCAGGCAACTCCAAGTAGGTTGGTCTGGCTAGAGCAGGGTTTCTCAGCCTCAGCACTACAGGCATTTTGGCTAATTCTTTGCTGTGTGTAGCTGTTCTATTCATTGCAGGATATTTAGCAGCACCCAAGGCCTCTGTCCGGTAGATACCAGAGGCAATTCCCCCTTTCGCCCCTAACCGTAACCATCTAAGATGCCCCCAGATATTGCCAAATGATCTCCCCCCTGCCAATTCAGACCCACTGCCAGGGTTTTTCCAGTGAAGAGGAAAAAAAAAAATTACGGGGACATAACACAAGATGCTGCTAGAGGAAAAAAGCAGAGGGAAAACGTCAAAAGACGGGTGCATCATGGCCAAAGTGGATGGGCTTAACCTGAGCTCAGTGGGAAAATCCCTGAGGGATTGAAACCGAGCAGGGCCACGAACGCAGGCCTTGTGTTTTGGGAAAATCACTTGGCAGCAGTGGTTCGCAGAGGGTCAGGCATGTCGGCAAGAACAGGCTGTTTCAGCCCTCCATTCAAGAAGACATGAGGGCCGGAACGGAGGCCGTGGGCAGGAGAAGTGGGATGGCAGATGAGAGTTTCTTAGGAGGTTAAACCCCCAGCGTTTGGATCCGAGGAAAGATGATATCAGCAGAGATGTGATGAAAGGAACCCTTTCAAGGATGGAGGGGAAGCTAAGCAAGAGAAGCTTGCTGGAAGCTAAACAGTTAATATTGGAGAAGGATGCTAATCAAATGAGCAAGTGTGAAGTGAAAATGCCAACCCAAGGGAAGAAATCCTGCCAAAGGTGGCACGGACACATGGAGAAAAATGCGAGCTGTGCTAGTGAGATGGTCCTGAACGTGGAGTCGAACTGCATGAGAGGATTCAGGCAGAGGGAAACAGATGGTCCTTGCGATGTCCTCAGTCACTTGACAAGCTGGATAAATAATTGTTGCCAGGGAAGAAATAATAAAAGCAGGATTCTGCCAGCATGAGTTGCTGCTGCTGCCATGGCCTTTGGTTCAGAGCATGCTTCTGGAGGCGAGGGGAAGGAAAATAAATATGGAATGACGGAGGGAAATCAATTAGCCCCTCACAGATGGCCTCCCACATCCAAGAGACTGTTACTGCCACTAACATGAAAGGTTGAATAAGGTAGGAAGAGAAATAACACGGAGAAGGCTGTGTCCAGGGCTTCGTGAGATAACCTCACAGCAGCAGGGGTGCCCACAGGGCTCACAGGACAGCTGTGGAGGACGGGACCCGGGCCAAACCTGGCCAGGCTGGCGCCTGAGAGCTCAGGCCAAGCTCCCCTGAGGGGGCGCAAGGTCAGGCTTGCAGAACCGGACCGCGGCAGTTATATGAAGTGAAGTCGCTCAGTCGTGTCCGACTCTTTGCGACCCTATGGACTGTAGCCTACCAGGCTCCTCTGTCCATGGGATTTTTCAGGCAAGAGTACTGGAGTGGGTTGCCATTTCCTTCTCCAGTGGCAGTTATGGACCCTGACAATTCTACTGACTGCAGAAACCCACGGGGTGGGGTGGGGTGGAGGGGCGGCGGCGCTTTGGTGAGAGGAAGAGATGGACGGATTGTCTAAAATAGGATATTTTCTTCCCTTTAAATACATTACATTTTGAAGTAAACAGCACAACAGGCTAGCTCATGAAATGGAAAGAGCACTGAAAAGAGAATGATACATAATTAAAGTGAAAAATTGTATAAGGTACTTAAGCTAGAGTCTGACTTCATGTGATGCTCAGCAATATAAGATGGAGGAGGAAAGGAGAAAGGGCGGGAGGAGGAGGAAAGAAAAAGAAAAGAAAGGGGAAGAGAAAGAAGAGGAACAGGGAAAAGAAATTTGTGAGCAAAACCATCACTGTATTTTTTTTTTCCCCACTAGAAGCATGTTTATCAAGCTTGAGCCTGGGGTAATAATCTCAGGTTTTGCTCATGTTTCTCTTTTATCATTCATAATTGAAATGTCATTGACATTTCTTGGGCATCTGAAGACGGGCCTAATTTATTTTCATCTTTTCTGAATTTAATATCAATAATATTCATGAAGCCACACAATGTCTAAATGAGGCCTCAAAAGCTGTTACTCTAAATAAAGAAATTCTTGCATTTTTATAGTTCTTTACATGATTTTATTGGCTCCTGACAACAACCCTGTGTGAGAGGCAAAAGGAAGTATTATTATCTTCATTTATTTTTCAGTGGAGGAAATGACAACCCACTCCAGTATTCTTGCCTGGAGAATCTGCATGGACAGAGGAGCCTGGCAGGCTACAGTCCATGAAGTCGCAGGGTTGGACATGACTGAGTGACTAACACACACACAGTAATAGAGATTTACAAAGTCTAATGAGTTTTCCAGAGACTACCCTGCTGGCTCAGTGGTAAAGAATCTGCATGCAATGCAGGAGACCTGAGTTCGATCCCTGGGTCGGGAAAATCCCCTGGAGGAGGGCATGGCAACCCACTCCAGTATTCTTGCCTAGAGAATCCCATGGATACAGGAGCCTTGTGGGCTACAGTCCATAGCGTCACAAAGAGTCAGACAAGACTGAAGCCACTTAGCATGAGCACATGCACACAATGAGTTTTCCGAGCTTTCCTAGCTCATTGTATGAAACTTGGGGTTGAAAATCATGTCTTTGATTCTCCATTTAGTGCTCATGGGATCTTAGTTCCCCTACTGGGAATTGAACCCAGGCCCTTGACAGTGAGAGTAGAGTCCTAACCATCGGACCATCAGGGAATTCCCCTAACCACATATTTTGATAGCAATAAATACAAAGTCCCTTTTCTCACTCTATCAATTTTCCTCTGAAAGCAAGGCCACTCCCACCCCTACTGTGCCCTGACTTTTCCCATTAGCCCATAACTAACTCTACTTTAAGACCAGGAAAGCTCACTTCTTCTAGAAAATTCTCCTTGATTAATTCTACCTTAATTAACCCCACTTTTAGACTAACAGGTCCTTAATTCTTAGCTTATACTAATTCTTAGTTGGTACATGTTGAGTTGCATTTTTTAAAACTAGTGATTTTATTACAGCTACTATAGTGAAGGCTTTTGAATACACCCTCATGTAGTAGGAAATGGTTTTTAAAATATTAAACAATTTGAAATCAATATCTTGTAAGTAAAAAGGGCTGAATATCAGCAATTTAATATGAATCAGCTCAATTTTAACCATCATTTTTGTAGAGATTGCTTTTTCCCAGTTTTCACTTCCTCTCATTCAAGAAATTGTGCTGATCTGAGCTAACTGCTTGCCTCAGTCCCCAAAATAAAAGGTGATAACAGAAATCAGAAGATAAAGAACATTTTCTGCCTTTTTAGGTCTCAAAAGGGTGAACTTTTAAGGGAAAAAATAAACTTAAGATACAGGTAAAAGTTTGCAGAATAATATTTTAGGCACAAGCAAAAACAAACAAACAAAAAACCACTCTCTGGGACTTTCCTGGTGGTCCAGAGGCTAAGACTCTGAGCACCCAATGCAGGGGGCCATGGTTCTATCCCTAGTCAGGGAACTAGATCCCACATGCTACAAAGAAAGGTCTCGCACACTACAACTAAGACTCAGCGCAACCAAATAAATAAATCAACCCCTCTCTTAGCTGGGAGGGGACAAAAGATTCACTGGACCCAGGAGAAAGTGGGAGAGGACCAGAGCTAAAGGGATTAGAGTCAACTTCACGTATATAAGTTTAGATGGTCTGAGCCAATAAGGCTGGATCTGTACGATGCACAGGTTGTGAGAAGATCCAGGCGTGCAGGTCACCAGGCTCCTCTCAAGAGGGCACCACCCGTCAACCTTGGGAGGTTGAGGTGACACATGAGGTCCATTGGGATGGTCAACCCCTAAGGGCTGCTGCCTCAATGCTGCATTTCCTGTCCTCTGATGGTCAATAGCATGTTGCTCCTTGATCGCCCCAAAAGGAGTCAAAGGGAATGTCTCCACTCTCTGTCCTGACACTCTGCCTGGCCGCTGTATACTTCTTCCCTATTCATCTCCTCCCATTGGCATTCAGAACCCCAGCCCAAGGCATTGTCTACTTCTTACTTTTGCAACATACTTGATCAATTCACCCAAGGCAGAATTGTCTTTCAGGTGCACATGTCCCATATTATACTTGCATGTAAATTTCCAACACTCAAAGCACTTTTCTAACCAATCTTTCTTTAGATTTTTCCAACAGATTTTTCAAGTAAGTAATAGAGAAGAAAAGCTAAGAATTAAATTCTCTCTTTTTATTGATTCACTGAGTCTTCATCAAGGCCTACTCCTCATCTGCTAGGACATACAATGTCCCCCGGCAGCCCCCATTTTAATGTTGTGTTCAGAAAAGGGAAGAGCCACGAAAACTCCATTATTGAGTCACTTGTGTTTCAGGGGCTTCCAGAAGATGAGTCTGGCATCGGTGTGCAAGACAGATGAAGCAGAGAGGAGAAACGTATAGGGAGGGTTTGCTGGAATCCAGGAATGATGTGACATGCTCAGAGATGCTTATTGTACCAGGCTTTAAAAATGATAATAATAATTCTTTTAGTGATTTGTTATCTAAAACCTGGGCTAGTCACTAAAACAGATAAATTTTTATTCATTCGTTGTCCATTCCTTGGTGCCCCAGATTTACTGGGCCAGACAAGATTTATGGGACGCATTTAAAAGCCCAAGACAGACCATTGAAAGAAGGGAGATCAAATTCCTGGAAACTGTCATTAACAATCTCCTGCCTCTTTAAACTCTTTCCCATGTGGCATCTTAGCAGCAGGTCAGAACCCACATCGGAATAGGAATTGTAAAGGATTCCAGCTTCCTAGTTATTTGTGATAAAACAAAAATTGACTTTCAACTGAAGTTAGCATGGGGGAAGTCAAACGTGAAAGACAGTGTAAAACCTCCAGCATTTTCATGGGCTTGGAAGGTAGACGGCTGTTCAGAGACTGCTCAAGCCTGAATGGTCCCTTATCAGTGGGCTCTGCGTATAGCTCCACTTACAAAGCACTTGAGCATTGTTTATCTTGAATTTTATTTGCCTCTTTATTGCCCAGTTGCTCAAGCCAGAAATAGGACATTATTCTCCTTTCTCTTCTTCAACGCAAACATCCAATCAATCACCCTTTCCCACAGCTCAGCAGCTCAAATTTTAGCGTGCATCGGAATCACCCAGTGGGCAGATTGTTGGGCCCAGCCTTAGAGTTCCTGGGATGAGGCCTGAGCATCTGGGTTTGTGACACATTTCCAGGTGATGCTTTAATTTGGAGGCCACACGTTGAGAACCACTGCTAGAGACTGGATCCTGAGCCTCTATCACATTCATCCATTTTAGCTATTCCCGTCCTGAGTATTTTAATCCAGGTCATCCATTGTTTTCATGTTTGTCAACTGTTTTATGGCAGGGATCTTTTTTAAGACACAAATCTGATCACTTAGACCCCTGCTAAAAACTTCAGTGACTCTCTAGGATCCAAAAGATGATGTTCATCTCCTCTCTTTGCCTTCCTCAGAGACAAAATTTTAATCCTTTGTCTGATTATTTTCTTATTTAACTCCATGTTCAACATCCTTGAATTGCCATTCCTTACAATTTTAGTTTTATGCTTTATCTATTGAATCACCACTATAAGACATACGGTTCTCTGTAGATATTTAACCCTTCATGAGCCCTACACATTCTCCCATTCTCTCATATGATCTCTTTTTCAGCATTAACGGCAATATATAATTGTGACTATGCAAATGATATTCACCACTCAGCCATTTATGATCACTTTTTGTTTTGCCTATAGTAAATAATGAGTTTGGTCTTGTTTGCTTATTTTTTATATACTTGTTATAGAGTGTATATAGATGTGTGCGTGTATGTATTTATATATACTTTTATATACTTTCCATGCTGATCTTCTGTATCTGGTGTGTTCTTTACCCCAGATTCTCTCCATAGATTTTGTGAAACATATTCTCCAGTAGTTTTCAAATGAATGTTGCATGAGAAATAAGTCTCTTGAAATTTTGTATGTCTTAAAATATTTTTAGTCTATCCTGATGTTTAATTGACAGTTTGGATCAACTTCAAATTTGAAGTTGAAAATGATTTTCCTTTAGATTTTTGAAGGTACTTGTCCATCACCTTCTAGTTACCAGCCTTTCTTTTGATAAATCTTTTAACTATGACTTTTTATGCCCTTCTGGAAATTTATAGGATGTTCTCTTTGTACCCAGTGTTCTCAAATTTCTCTATAAAGCACTGTGGAGTGGGTCTGTTATGTCCAACGTGTCAGACACTTGATGACCCTTTTAAAATAAAAACTGATATATTTCAGTTGTGGAAATTTTTTTCACTATTATTTTAATTTTTCCTACCTTCCATGTTTCAATCTTATCTTTCGTGCACCTTATATGTATTTATGCTGGACTATTTCTTTCATTATTATAGTTTTCTTTATTCCTAACACTGATTTTAGCCTTAAAGCAATATTGTAATAATAGAGTCATGTCAGCTTTATTTAGGTTAGTATTTTACATTTATAAAATAGTTTATATTTTTATATTTAAAAATAGTTTATTACAATATTTGGGGGTCATTATATTTAACTGTGTCTCTAACAGAATATATATCTCTCTATATGCATTCATAATTGTCACTGATCAATACAAGTTTACTCCTCAAATCACATTTTGGGCTTTTTTATTTTATTTTTTTTCTTGTTTTTTTTTTTCATTTATTTTTATTAGTTGGAGGCTAATTACTTTACAATACTGTAGTGGTTTTTGCCATACATTGACATGAATCAGCCATGGATTTACATCTATTCCCCATCCCGATCCCCCCTCCCGCCTCCCTCCTCATCCCATCCCTCTGGGTCTTCCCAGTGCACCAGCCCTGAGCGCTTGTCTCATGCATCCAACCTGGGCTGGTGGTCTGTTTCACCCTTGATAGTATACTTGTTTCAATGCTATTCTCTCAGAACATCCCACCCTTGCCTTCTCCCATAGAGTCCCAAAGTCTGTTCTGTACATCTGTGTCTCCTTTTCTGTTTTGCATATTGGGTTATCGTTACCATCTTTTTAAATTCCATATATATGCATTAGTATACTGTATTGGTCTTTATCTTTCTGGCTTACTTCACTCTTTTAATGGGCTCTAGTTTCCTCCCTCTCATTAGAACTGATTCAAATGAATTTTTTTTAATGGCTGAGTAATATTCCATTGTGTATATGTACCATAGCTTCCTTATCCATTCGTCTGCTGATGGGCATCTAGGTTGCTTCCATGTCCTGGCTATTATAACCAGTGCTGTGATGAACACTGGGGTGCACGTGTCTCTTTCAGATCTAGTTTCCTCAGTGTGTATGCCCAGGAGTGGTATTGCTGGGTCATATGGCAGTTCTATTTCCAGTTTTTTAAGGAATCTCTCCACACTGTTCTCCATAGCGGCTGTACTAGTTTGCATTCCCACCAACAGTGTAAGAGGGTTCCCTTTTCTCCACACCCTCTCCAGCATTTATTGCTTGTAGACTTTTGGATAGCAGCCATCCTGACTGGCATGTAATGGTACCTCATTGTGGTTTCGATTTGCATTTCTCTGATAATGAGTGATGTTGAGCATCTTTTCATGTGTCTGTTAGCCATCTGTATGTCTTCTTTGGAGAAATGTCTGTTTAGTTCTTTGGCCCATTTTTTGACTGTGTCATTTATTTTTCTGGAATTGAGCTGCAGGAGTTGCTTGTATATTTTTGAGATTAATCCTTTGTCTGTTGCTTCGTTTGCTATTATTTTCTCCCAATATGAGGGCTGTCTTTTCACCTTGCTTATAGTTTCCTTCACTGTGCAAAAGCTTTTAAGTTTAATTAGGTCCCATTTGTGTATTTTTGCTTTTATTTCCAATATTTTGGGAGGTGGGTCATAGAGGATCCTGCTGTGATTTATGTCGGAGAGGGTTTTGCCTATGTTCTCCTCTAGGAGTTTTATAGTTTCTGGTCTTACATTTATATCTTTAATCCTTTTTGAGTTTATTTTTGTGTATGGTGTTAGAAGGTATTCTAGTTTCATTGTTTTACAAGTGGTTGACCAGTTTTCCCAGCACCACTTGTTAAAGTGGTTGTCTTTTTCCCATTGTATATCCTTGCCTCCTTTGTCGAAGATAAGGTGTCCATAGGTATGTGGATTTATCTCTGGGCTTTCTATTCTGTTCCATTGATCTATATTTCTGTCTTTGTGCCAGTACCATACTGTTTTGATGACTGTGGCTTTGTAGTAGAGCCTGAAGCCAGGCAGGTTGATTCCTCAAGTTCCATTCTTCTTTCTCAAGATTGCTTTGGCTATTCGAGGTTTTTTGTATTTTCATATAAATTGTGAAATTATTTGTTCTAGTTCTGTGAAAAATACCGTTGGTAGCTTGATAGGGATTGCATTGAATCTATAGATTGCTTTGGGTAGTATAGCCATTTTCACAATATTGAGTCTTCCAATCCATGAACACGGTATATTTCTCCATCTATTTGTGTCCTCTTTGATTTCTTTCATCAGTGTTTTATAGTTTTCTATGTATAGGTCTTTTGTTTCTTTAGGTAGATATACTCCTAAGTATTTTATTCTTTTTGTTGCAATGGTGAATGGTATTGTTTCCTTAATTTCTCTTTCTGTTTTCTCATTGTTAGCGTATAGGAATGCAAGGGATTTCTGTGTGTTAATTTTATATCCTGCAACATTACTGTATTCATTGATTAGCTGTAGTAATTTTCTGGTAGAGTCTTTAGGGTTTTCTATGTAGAGGATCATGTGGTCTGCAAACAGTGAGAGTTTTACTTCTTCTTTTCCTATCTGGATTCCTTTTACTTCTTTTTCTGCTCTGATTGCTGTGGCCAGCACTTCCAAAACTATGTTGAATAGTAGTGGTGAGAGTGGACACCCTTGTCTTGTTCCTGACTTTAAGGGAAATGCTTTCAATTTTTCACCATTGAGGATAATGTTTGCTGTGGGTTTGTCATATATAGCTTTTATTATGTTGAGGTATGTTCCTTCTATTCCTGCTTTCTGGAGAATTTTTATCATAAATGCATGTTGAATTTTGTCAAAGGCTTTTTCTGCATCTATTGAGATAATCATACTCTTTTTATCTTTCAATTTGTTAATGTGGTGTATTATATTGATTGATTTGTGGATATTAAAGAGTCCTTGCATTCCTGGGATAAAGCCCACTTGGTCATGATGTATGATCTTTTTAAATGTTGTTGGATTCTGTTTGCTAGAATTTTGTTAAGGATTTTTGCATCTATGTTCATCAGTGATATTGGATCATCAGTGATATTGGAAAAAAAACCTTTTTTTTCCACTTTTTTCTGCCTTCTATTAGACTGTTTCATTTTCTTTATCCACTTATTTCCCTCCTCTAATGATTTAGAAGTTTCATAATTTATAATGCATTTCTATTTAGATTGTAGTGTTTTCACCTTGAGCAAGTTCCCTAATCTTTCTGTATATTTGAATTTCCCTATTTGTAGAAAGGAGTTGATAGTGAAATATTCCTTAACAGAGTTACTGTTAGAATTTAATCAGATAAGAAATCTAATACATTCAGATATTTAGCATATTGTATACCTCACAGTAAACACCAATAAAAAGTAGGTGGTGATTATTACTAATGTTTTGTATATTTAACTTGAAATGACATGAAAATCTTTTCAGACACTCCACTAACTCAAAAATTCTGAGAAGCAGATTGTGTATTCTACTGCAGTAGAGTAGTTTACCTGTGTGCCGGGAGTCTAATTATGTACCTTCCTGCTAACGCCTTTAGTGGGAAGTCAGGCTATCAACACTGTGGGAAATTGATTGATTAACTCAATCAAGATCATCCTCAAAGATGACTCCAAAAATATCTCTGACGGCTTGTGGTCGAGAAAATCAGTCAGCATTTGGGGGGGAGGAGGAGAAGTCAGGCAGAGGGATCACTTTCACTGAATTATGAGTCCTGTACAAGACGGATGTTATGTGATAACCCCATGTGAAAAACTCTTCCTATTACCTGCAGAGTTTTGAAAATAACTCTTCAAAATTCACTCCAAGAAGATTTGTGTTTCAACCTCTGGGGCTTGGGGTATTTATTTGTCCTTCAGACAATATTTTTAATATAGAATATATGCCATAGAATAAACAGTAACTTTTATGAAACTGTACTCTACTCAGTGACTTGGAGAAGGAAATGGCAACCCACTACAGTATTCTTGACTGAAAAATCCCATGGACAGAGGAGTTGGGGGAGCTCCAATGGGTCACAAAGAGTCAGACATGACTGAGTGACTAAGAATGCAGAGTGGCCATTTGGAGGTACTGGTTCCCACATAAGGAAGGATTTGTTTCAAATAACCAGATACTAGGGCCACAAACCAACTGCCCACATTTTTCAGTCCTGAAAGAAAGACACATACACTTAGATCAGGGCTGAAGGACTCACATGGTGCGCATCCTTCTTTCTCCCCCACACATGTGACTAAATGGCTTTCTAGTCAGGCTGATTAGAAGCAGAATTGAGAAGTGAACACATTTGTTTTCACTAGGACTCCATCCTCTAGATTAGCAAACATGTGCCTGTACACACATGTGTACACGTGCACACGCGCACACCCACACCCACACTCCTCCTTTATGTCTCTTACTTCTCTTTCTACTGCCATTGTCGAGAATCAAGTGGCAATTTCACAAGTCAGCTCATTCCATTAGAGCTTGGGTTCCTGCAACCATTAAAAAGATCAAATTCTAACTCAGCCATTCAAAATCTTAGCAAGATCTAACAACTTGTGTCATCAGTCTTTTATCGTGATGCCTTCTGTGGGTTCACAGAAAAGGTCCTGAGAAAATCTTGGATGGGCTATATCATAATTCAGAGCAGAGCTGGTAATGTACCTCTGAAGACATCTCTGTTAATTGATACTCTGTATACAGTCATTCTAAAAAGCTCAACTTACGTTTTAGCACTTCTGCTTGAACCATTTCAATGGCTCCCATCATCTCCCCTCGTGTAACTGAAGTGTGTTCTATGAACTAGAGTTGGACTGCAAGCTGTTAATTTCCTTTAAAAAAATTTTTATTGAGGTATAGTTGGTTTTCAATGTTGTGTTCGTTTCTGCTGTACGGCAAGGTGAATCAATTATACATGTACATATATCTACTCTTCTTTAGAATCTTTTCTCAGATAGGTCATTACAGAGTATTGTGTAGAGTCACTGTGCTATACAGTAGGTCCTTATTAGTTGTCTATTTTGTATATAATAGTGTGTGTACATCAATCCCGATCTCCTAATTCACGCCTCCTCCCCTTTACCTCCCAGTGACTGTAAGTTTATTTTCTATAATTGTAACTCTATTTCTACTTTGTAGATAAGTTAATCTGTAGCCTTTTAAAAAAATACTCCACATATAAACTGTATCATATGGTATCTGTCCTCTGTCTAACTTACTTTATTCAGTGTGATAAGATGCTTATTTGCAGTCTGCATCAAGGTCAGTACAGAAGTGGAGAGTAAGTATAGTTAGTGGAAAGAGTGATTTTATGTCAGTTGAATCTCATGATTAAAGATTTGGGTAGTATTTTGTGTCTTTCTTTTCTAATTATTCATTTTACTGTGTTTCACAAATATATTTGATTGGTCAGTGATGGAATAAAAATTTAAGAAATAAAAATGGGTCTTTGGCCAAAAAAGCTTGAGAAGTGTTGACTGACAGGATAAAGTCCCAGCTCTTTGTAAGACCTGCAGGGTCACAGGTGTCCTGATCCCTGAATGACTCTGGAGCTCTTCAGCTTCATCACCTGCCACTCCCCTCCCTTCACAGCACTATGTTCTCGCCATATAAAATCACAGGGCTGTCCTTTTACAAATGCTGGCCCTCCTGCCCAGAATGCTTTTTATATTCTCAGTTGGCTGCTAAATTTCTACACATCAATCAAGTCTAACCTTTCTAGATAAGTCAGGACCCTTAGCTGCAAGTGACAGACACAAAACTTGAATCATTTAAACAGAAAGGAATTTAGGAACAGAGGTGGAGCAATCTTGAGACTCAATAGCATCCGCAGATGAGAATGATTTCAGCTAGCTTTCTCTCCTTTTTTCTCCACCCCTATTTCTCTTATCCCTGACATTCTCTTGGTGTTAACTTCTCTTTTACCACAGATGGGCTTGTTCTATATAGCAGAAGACATTGTGAAACCAAACTCTGTTGACCCAACTTAGCAAAGCAAGAGGATAGAGAAGATACCTCTCTTAGCTTCAGAATAGAACCATCCCAGAAATGATTCTTATTTACTTTTTTTTTTTTTAGAATAGGTAAATGAAAATAGGTACTATTTTCATCAAGTACCCACAATGACCTTTGGACCAATTAATGTAGGCAGAGAGAAGGGATAGTCTCTGCAGTCCAACTTCTACACTTTTATCAGAAAAAAATTATTCTAAAATATAACTACAGTTACATCTCTCCTCATTTTAAAGACCTTACCTTTATCTGCAGAAGAGAATTCAGGATGTTTCATCCTTCATAAGCAAGGTTTAGTGGTTCCCTCTACTTTCACCACTGGGGTGAAAGAGGCAACGATTTCCAGAACCTATGCTTTTTATAAGCTGAACCCCTCCCCCAACAGTCCAGGAAGGAATCCCTATGAGTCTCTCAACAGAAACAGGTGTTGCTTCACTTAGTAAGTCTTCTCGAGTCATCTCTAAATATACCCACTATCATTGAGATATACTTCATGGACTTGCAATACTCTAATATGTCTTTCTTTCCTTATGCATTTTCTACTAAACTCTCTGAGTTTATCCACATTGTCTGACATATGTTTGGCACACAGTAGATGCCCAAATTGATGTTTGCTGAAACAAACTATCACATTGATCCTCTTGTATTACAGTTGTATATTTACATATCTTCCTTTCATACTAAAGTTTGATCTCTTTAAATGTGAAGAGTCCTTCCCTGCATCTTCAGAAAGTAGCATAGTGCTTAACACATAGTAAGTGATAAATGAATGTTGAGGATGAATAATTAAGTGAATAAATTAAGGGGAAATGGCTATATATGGAGCACACTTGGTGACTTTACCAAGACTTAATTTGCTAACGAGAATTGACTGGTTACTGTGGGGTTACACAGTGCATATCTTTGAGCCTTCCTTCTTTACAACTAATCTCATGATGGGTTGGGTATAAGACAGATGAGAGACGCTGTTTACCTTACAAAGACAAAATTCATTTCTGGCCCTGGGTCATAGCTGAGGGTCATGGCTGCTTCCTAGTTCCACTCAGTGTTTATTAAATAACTCTCAGCTCAACTCACATCCCTCTTAATACTTGAGGTCCAGAAGGCAGGGATCTTCTGCTCTGTACTCCTGAAAACTACAAAGAAACATTCATCACTGAGAGAGTCCTGCACATAGATTCTCATTAGACATAAACAGCAGCTAGTGATCTGGTTCGACAGAGATGCTCATAGCAGGAAATGAAGTCTATCTGGTACATAGGGTTGGGGTGGGCAGTAAGGAAGGGTGGGAGGATGGCTGCAACTTACCAATGTAAATAACAAAGTCAGGTCATGATAACCATTCCCTTGGTGACAAGTCATTTCTCTCTCTGTAGCACGCACATAGTTTGTCATCTGTCATTATCTCCCCAATGTCAGGTTGACACAACCTGAGAAACTATTAACATCTCAAAATTGCAGGCCCAGGAGAGTGATAGCTTGGTTGTTCATTTCTAAGCGAGACCCAAGAACAATATCTTGAATCCTTAGTCACAGAAATTTTGTATCACACTGGGAGATTGGAAAGCATATACATTTGACTTATGGCCTTGAAATGTCTTGTTTGAAAAGATACCACAATTTGATTAGAAATATTCACTTCTGAAGGGGCTTTGTTATTTGTAAGAGGATTTTTGCTAATACTGAACATTCTACATCTTATAAAAACACTTGATAATTATTTTATTGGTCTCCTGTGAAACCCTCTGGAGAAGGTACCTATTCATTTAGTACATACATGAGAACAGGGCTGTCTCAAAGTATATTTATTGTGCTAGAATTGATGTGTCCTGGAAAGTGCTAGGTTGATTTTGACCTCTAAAACAGAATCACATAAACTTTGTGTAAAACTTTGAAAAATTATTTTTATGATTATTACTCATTTAACTGTTGGACTACAATTATGAGATTTGACTATACATATGGGACCAATACTTTGGCCACCTGATGCAAAGAACTGACTCATTGGAAAAGACCCTGATGTTGGGAAAGATTGAAGGCAGGAGGAGAAGGGGACGACAGAGGATGAGATGGTTGGACGGCATCACCAACTTGATGGACATGAGTTTGAGCAAGTTCTGGGAGTTGGTGATGGACAGGGAAGCCTGGCGTGCTGCAGTCCATGGGGTCGCAAAGAATCAGACAGGACTGAGCGACTGAACTGGACTGAATGGACCAAACTTTCTTCATTGCCTAAAACATAGCAGATACTCAAAGATAACTTCTGAATAAGTAAATGAGTTAATAATTGCAGACCTGTTGGTATATGTAAAATTACAAACATAGTGACCAAGGTAAAACCCTGCAAAACACAGAGTAAGAGTCAGTGCAGTACCCAAACTCAAATATTTGTTCTTTTCCAAATACTTAAGGCTGTCCAGCCTCTAACGTCTCAGTCTACCTTTGTTCCTCCTGCTTTGAGCTTCCTTCTCCACTTTGTCCGTAAGATAAACTCTTAGAGTCATTCCTGATCTTGCTTCTCCCCAGCCCTAGCCCTTCCCACTGACCCCTCATAATGACAGCATTGGCTATGCTCCCCTACATGCCACAGGCTTCCCAGTAAAGAACCTGCCTGCCAGTTCAGGAGACATAACAGATGTAGGCTCAGTTCTTGGGTTGGGAAGATCCTCTGGAGGGCATGGCAACCCACTCCAGTATCCTTGCATGGAAAATCCCATGGACAGAGGAGCCTGGCAGGCTACAGTCCAAGGGGTCACAAAGAGTCAGATATGACTGAGCAACTGAGCACACACGTACACACGCCACGCTGTAAATTGTGAATTCCTGTCAGTGTCAGTTCCACTAACCACACTGAACTATAATGATCTTTTTCAAGGTCAGAAGCATCTCACTTAGGTTTGTATTCCCAGTGCCTGGGTAGAGTAAGGACACAATAAAAGTTGGTTGAAAAAAATAATTCTGGTATACATGGGAACAAGATTCAAGTGCAGCTAAAATTTATACCCGAGAAGAATAGTGCATTGGTTCAAATCTAAGTATTTACAGTCCCATAGCATGTAAGTGGTAGCCTCTGAAGACTCCCAAGATCTGAACCTGACTCCGTCTGGTGCCAATATCCATGTTCTTTGCCCCCATGTCTTGAAGGACTCCCAAGGGCTCTGGGAGTACACTGGATCAAGGAGGGAAGTACTTGAATTTAACATCTGCAAGTGCTAGGGAAGAAGCTGATGCAGAGGAATGATAATAGAAGCAGGGAGAAACAGAACTAAGATTCCATTCCTTTAGATGTAACTAGGCACTAACCTGGCAGGCAAAGAATCCTATGGCATTTCATCACCCTCCACAGCTGGAGCAAGAAGGCAAAGGCACCTTCACTGTTTTCAAATTAGACTGTAGACTCCATGAGGGAAATTCAATTTTTGCTTCCCACCACCTATGGGCATATAGCAGGCAGTGAATAAGTACTTCATGAACAGAAAGTACATACGACCCAAGCAATTATGTCACTGGAATGAAGTTTCCAGCTCTCCTTATGAAGCTGTGGGATCTCACATTTTAGCTGGGTTTATTTTTACCCCCCGATTCCCTGCAAGGGCTGTGGTGGAGGTAAAAACAGAGCTTCTCTGAAGGAATGATTCTTATTCGGCATCTTATCCCCAACATTTTATGAAAAGGCATTTTCCAAGAGGTCCCTTAAATACTTCAGACCTCCAGGCAGTAGTACTTCAATGTCTTCTAAAATATGAAACGCTTGTCCCCCCATGATCTTTCGCTTGGCTGTCTCTCCAGGGTGACTGGCTGAACCTCACAGCAGCGGCTCAGCGGCACCTGTGTTTGATCTCGCACACGCTGAACTGCAGTCCTTGGGTCTTGGACTGCAGACAACTTCCAACACGTACATGAAAGTCTACCTGGCGCCCTCTGCCAAGGACGTGGGAGACTTTTTTTTTTTGTCAAAGAAACAAATACATGTCGTTTCCAGAGGTATCATGAGGCAAGGCCACGTTTCTTTTTTTCTTCCCTACCTGTTCTTTTTAGTCTGTCTCAGGCTGAGAAGTAGCTAATTATCTACCGGGGCTTGAGGGAGCAGCCACAGGAATCACAGCCTCACATGGACACTACGCTAGAAGGAAATCTAGGTCAGGCTTGTCTTCCAGAGATGCAAATTGAAATGATAGCCTCTGCCTGCATGTCAGGGCGAACAAGCTTTCAAACGTGGTGGCAGGAGAGGAAATGTTGTTCGCAGGCTCACAATCGGTAAAAACGTACTCTTTGATCTTTTGGCAATAGAAATTGATTTTCTGAGCCTTTGTACATTGTCCCCAAATGCCTTCACTGTTAAATCTCTGA